>NC_139512.1:94599208-95194165 GCF_947247035.1 Vipera ursinii
TGGCAGTTGTGAATTGTTTACTTTGTGTAGAAAGAGTATAAATCACCTACAGTAATTGCTTTATGAAAAAAATCCTGAATTCAGAACAAGGAATAATTTATTTGGCCTTTGAATAATGTTTATATGAGCTGTATATCTTATCTATATTATTATCCATTTGAACTTTTAACACCTTTTGGTATATATGTTACTTTATTTTATAATTTAATGGTTCTTAGAATAATGTACCCTCAAAACAGGTAGAACAAAAAGCCAGCAATGGATGAGAGAGATAGGAGTGATTTGCCCTGATACCTGTATATTCCTCCCTTATGAAATGTTTGTCCTTCATCAGTACAGAATCTTGTAATAGAATCTTCCTATCAGAGATGAGATCTTTATCTCATTGTATTAAATCTGTTTGAGTTTTCTTACATTTAGAATGTGCCTGTAAGCAAGAATTTGTTTCATTCCTTCAGTTCATGCATGATGCACAGCATATTTTTTGGCACTTTTTAAACTAATAGAGATGAGGAAGAATTATGTGTGCTCTTTTGCTTCTTCTTTGAGCATCAAGAAAGGATGGCAGTCTTGTCTGCCCCAGATGTTTGCTGCAGGTCTGTGCAATTAGACTTGCATAATGTGCACTGAAAGCATGTGGTAAACTTTGTGGACATTATATTACTCTGCTGAAAATGGCATTACCATGAAGATAAGACACATTGCCCATTTGAACTTACTCCACTCCCTGTTTGTTTTAATGGAAGAAACCTGAATGAAATATTGTCTTCCCCCATGCATGGAACATGCCATTTTTACTTCTCCTGCTTGTTCCCTCTTCCATTTTCCCCTCAGTTCTGCTTTCCATACTATAAAATTGGTGTCAAGTTTCCGATAGACAGAGACAAATAAAACAGAACTCCAAGGCTTGGAAATTCCTCAAAGAACATGTTTATTAGTTACAAAGTATTGGCACGTCATAAGTGAAACCAGGTCTGAAGACACATGTAACAATTCCCCAATACAAAGTTAAGAAATCCCACCTCTAAAGCTATGCAAGCAACTACATTCCCCAGTACGTCTTCTTAGTGGGCTTTTCACGAAATGCCCAGCCTGCAGTCTCGGGAGCAGCCAATGACCTTCGTTCCCACGGGACAAAAGAATATTTTGACTAGCCAAGCATCTGGCAATCCCCCCTGCCCCCTTTCTATGTATCAACTGAAAATGAATAGGGGAAAATGGCTACAGCCACATTCATTTTTACAGTTGACAATTGGTTGTGATTTGCTTAGTTGATAGCCCTGTAGATTAGGTGGCTGGCAGAAACTATAAGAACAAATGGGATTTGTTGCGAATGGTCTTTCAAATAAGCCGATATCTTTGCCATTTCCGCCAGGTCAGAAACTTTTAAAGTCCATTCTTCTATAGTCGGCAGTTCCTCCTTCTTCCAATATTGGCCTACTAAAAGTCTTGCTGCCGTAATTAAGTTCAACATCAACTTAGTGTCCACAACAGTAGTATCCGTAATTATGCCCAATAAAAACAATTGCGGAGAAAACTTTTATCCTTTGCTTAAATATCTTCTGCATATTCCACCAGATTTTAATCCAAAAAGCTTTAACCTTTCTACAGGTCCACCATATATGAAAGTACGTTGCGTCTTCGCCACCACACCTCCAACATTTAGGTTGATAGTTCGGATACATACTTGCGAGCTTTTTAGGATCTAAATGCCACCTATAAAACATTTTATAAAAGTTCTCTCTTAAATTTTGGGCTTGCGTAAATTTTACGTTCCTCACCCAGATCTTTTCCCAAGTATCCATTGTGATAACTTCTTGAATATTCTGAGCCCACTTTATCATACAATCTTTAACAAGTTCTGTTTCTGAGTCAATTTCTATCAATGCAAGATATATCCGTTTGATATGTGCTGGACCCTGATTTCTAATTTGCTTTACCAGATTTTCATCAGTCATTGAAAAACCAATTTTCTGATCTTCTTTCCACCTGGCCCGTAATTGACCACATTGAAACGAAGTTTGAACAATCTTCTCTTCTCGTAGAAAATTATATGGCTTCAAACACCAGACGTTCCTCTCCAAACTTAGGATTTCCTTGTATGTAGTCACATCATGTTTGAACCCAACATTTATATTTTCTATTGCGTGTTTCGGTATTGCCCATAAAGGTATCTTGTAATTTAACTTACGTCTATACTTTTTCCAAACTCTCAACAAAGCATGTCTAAAAATATGCACCTTAAACACATTATCTACCTTCTTATCATACAATAAATATGCATGCCAGCCAAATAACAAGTCGTGGCCTTCAAGATTTAATAATCTCCCTTGTGTTAAATTAATCCAATCACTTATCGCTGATAAAGCAGCAGCTTCATAGTATACCGTATATACTTGAGTATAAGCCGAATTTTTCAGCCCACTTTTTGGGCTGAAAAATTCCACTTCGGCTTATACTCCAGTCAACAAAAAAACTTACCGAGGACTTGTGCGCGGCCGAGGCTTTGGTGCTTCCGGGATTGCGCGCACCTCTCCCAAGCCACTGCCGTCCGGAGACCTGCCGAAGTTTGGGGAGGTTTGGGGAGGTGCGCACGCACCTCCCCAAACCTCCCCAAACTTCGGCAGGTCTCCAGATCTCCGTGCCTTGCCTGCCTGCTTCTTTCCGTTGCGGAAAGAAGCAGGCAGGCAGGTCACGGAGATCCGGAGACCTGCTGACGTTTGGGGAGGTTTGGGCACCTTCCCAAACCTCCCCAAACGTCGGCAGGTCTCCGGATCTCCGTGCCTTGCCTGCCTGCTTCTTTCCGCTGCGGAAAGAAGCAGGCAGGCAAGGCACGGAGATCCGGAGACCTGCCGACGTTTGGGGAGGTTTGGGGAGGAGATCCGGAGACCTGCTGACGTTTGGGGAGGTTTGGGCACCTCCCCAAACCTCCCCAAACGTCGGCAGGTCTCCGGATCTCCGTGCCTTGCCTGCCTGCTTCTTTCTGCTGCGGAAAGAAGCAGGCAGGCAAGGCACGGAGATCCGGAGACCTGCCGACGTTTGGGGAGGTTTGGGGAGGTGCCCAAACCTCCCCAAACGTCAGCAGGTCTCCGGATCTCCGTGACCTTCCTGCCTGCTTCTTTCCGCTGCGGAAAGAAGCAGGCAGGCAGGGCACGGAGATCCGGAGACCTGCTGACGTTTGGGGAGGTTTGGGGAGGTGCGCGCGCACCTCCCCAAATCTCCCCAAACTTCGGCAGGTCTCCGGACGGCGGCGGCTTGGGAGAGGTGCGCGCGATCCTGGAAGCACCGAAGCCTCGGCCGCGCGCAAGTCCTCGGTAAGCTCCGGGCGGTCACTTGCTTCGCGTCTCCTGAGGGAAGGGGGGGCGACTGGAGCGGGCGTGTTTCCTCGCCTGCTGGGTGCCACGATTTGCCCGGGGAACGCGCGGGCCCGAATGGCAGCGTGGAGCGAGGAAGCGGACAGCCATGGCTTCCCCGAGAGCCGTGGCCACACAGGGTATTCCTGTGTATTCAGGCTTGCAAAATGGCGGATCGAGCCTCTGCTGGCGGCAGAGTCTTGCAGAACGGCGGATCGGCTTATACTCGAGTCACGAACTTTTTCCAGTTTTGGGGGGTGAAAATGGGGGTCTCGGCTTATACTCGAGTCGGCTTATACTCAAGTATATACTGGGCAATTTGAGACCACCTCTTTCACGCGTGTCCTGCATAATCTTAAATTTAACTCGTGGCCTTTTCCCTGCCCATACAAATTTATTGATAACCTTTTGCCATTCCTCCAAATTTGAATCCTTTTTAAGAATAGGTATCATTTGAAATAAGAATAAAAATTTAGGCAAAACATTCATTTTCACTGCTGCAATTCTTCCCAATAAAGACAATTGTAATTTTTTCCAGCTTTCCAATTCTTTTTGAATTTTTCCCCATAATTTTTCATAATTATTTTTATATAACTTTGCATTTGAGGGTGACAAATACACCCCCAAATATTTAACCCTTTTAACAATCTCAAATCCAGTTAACCCTTCTAAAAGGGCCTATTGCAATACTGTCAAATTTTTAGCCAATATTTTAGTTTTTTGTATATTAACCTTGAATCCAGAAACCTTCCCGTATTGCATTATTATCTCCATCAGGTCCACAACAGAATTTTTTGGCTGAGTCACTGTAACAACCAGATCGTCTGCAAACGCCCTCAATCTATAATCCTGATCTCTAATTTGAATTCCCTTAATTTTTTCCGAATTCCGTATTTTAATCAATAATATCTACAATGTTAAAACAAATAATAAAGGTGATAATGGACACCCTTGTCTTGTGCCCTTTTCAATATTACATACTTCAGTCAAACTATTATTTACTATTATTCGGGCTGTTTGTTTTTGATATAATGCCCTAATTGGTTGTAAGAATTTATCCCCAAAATTCATTTTATCTAATACTTTCATCAAAAATTGCCAATCCAGTTGATCAAAGGCTTTTTCGGCGTCTAAAAAGATCAGCGCCACAGGGATCTGGTTGTTCCTTTCCAAAAATTCCAACAAGTCTACTATATGCCTCACATTATTTTTCATTTGTCTGCCACTAATAAACCCAGTTTGGTCACCATGAATTATCTGTTGCAAAACCCTCATCAATCTGTTAGCTAAAACCTTAGCAAATATCTTGTAGTCCGTATTCAAAAGTGATATTGGTCTGTAATTTCTTACTTGAGCGACATCCTGATCTTCCTTCGGAACCAGAGAAATAAAAGCAGTTCTCCAAGACGGAGGCACCCGTCCTCCCCTTTGAATTGTCTGAAACAATTCCCTTAATGGCTTTATCATCTCCAATTGTAAATTTTTATAATACCCCACAGTCAGTCCATCCGTGCCTGGTGCTTTATCCACCTTCAATTGTTTAATTGCTAAAAGAATTTCTTCTTCTGTTATCAATTGATTAATCTCTTCCTTTTGTTCTTGTGTAAGAACCGGGATGTTAGCATTCCTCAAATATACATCAATATCTGCTTCATTAATCTTATCTTTAGCATATAATTTAGAATAAAACAACAACAACATTCGCAACAACGTTATATTATGGAGTGGAAAAAGTGGATTGATTACATCCAGAACAAATATGGGACCAAAAAGTTTCATTTAGCATTTGTATAAGTTTTGATGTGATATTAGTATTGCTTGTAGTTATTTTATATGAGCTAGAGTGCGATAGACTTAATAGTTTATTGTTGTTAGCATATGGTTGTTTTATGATTGTTTTTACTTTTATACCTTGTATTTAGCTCTGGGAATTCGGTCATGGGGGAGGGGGGAAGGGGAGGGTGGAGGGTTAGGGAGGGCTAGGAAGGGTTGGGTGGGGGTGGGGGGGATTGTTAAAGATAAAATGTATTTAAAAACTTTTCAATTAAAAAAAAGAACAAATGGGATTTGAATGTTTTGAATGCCCAGCTTTTAAAATTTAAAATGGAGTAGAACCAAACGTAACAACAGAAATATTACTATTTTCTTACTTATATACAGGCATCCAAATGACCCATCATTGTACATATAAAGAATGTGCTTCCAAGATGAGTTTTTGTTTGTGAAATAGCAATACTCTTTTCTCCTGCCTGCTGGATTGGTTGGATTGTCTATCCGAAGAGTGAAAATACCTGGGAGCATGTGTCTTTTGCAGTAATGGCATGATTAACATTTACCTGGATGACTGAGAATCTCCATAGTCATTTACCCTTGATCTTTGAATTAATATAATAATACAGTACATGGAAAGAGCAATAAATCAAACTGAAGTTATCCACTCTGTCTCTGTTGCAATTGTTTTATTTTTTCAGATCCTGAACACATCAAATGTATCTCAGGCTGTCACTCTGTTGTATGTGGTGAGAAATGAAAGTACAGTCTTAAATGGCACAGTTTCAAGCAACCTTCTTAATCAGCTTTCAGCTGAACTGGTGGGATTCTATCTTACTTTCCCACCATTAACTATTGCTGAAGGTAAGTTCTTTTTTATTGTTCTATTTTTATTTTATTCAAAAAAGCTAAAATACAAATATACAAAATACAATACAAAAATATTAGTTAAAATACAAAAATACAAATTTAAAACTTCAAAAAAATTCTTTCAAAAAAACAAAGAAGAAAACACAAAACAAAAAAGACATTAAAATGCATTTAAAAAACCCTAACACATATATACATATTATCCCCCCTACTGGGCAACTGATTAATATATTTTGCAACAATATTAGTTTCCCACCCCTTGTGAAAGAGGCCCATTTTTTTAAAAAAAACAAACAAACTACCAAATCTATTTGCAAGTTATTAGCCTATCATCTATATACTATATAAAAAGAGCCTTGGTGGAGCAGTGGGCTAATGCCTCCTTAAGTAACACCAGCTGCCTGCAATTAGTGCAGGTTCGAGTCCCACCAGGCTCAAGGTTGGTAAAATGACCCAGATTGTTGGGGGCAATAAGCTGACTTTGTAATAATGCCGCTTGGGGTGGGGGCGAAAGCCCTAATAAGCAGGCATATACATAGAATGAAGGCTATTGCTAAGCACATTGGTTTCTGCTTAAATTGTAAGCCGCCCTGAGTCTTCGGAGAAGGGCGGGATATAAATGGGATAAAAATAAAAAAATAAAAATGCTATATTAATGACCAAATAGTTAGCAAGAAGAACAATAATGATAAAAAAGGCAAGATTAAAGTTTCAAAATCCTCTCTTTGGAATTGTTATTGTAATCTAGGGGTCCCCAACCCCTGGGCTGTGAGTCACTACCAGGCGGCAGCCTGTTGGGAACCAGGCGATTGAAGTGGTGGGCAAGCGCGTGAAGCTTCACTTGTACATGCGTGGGGTTTAGGCATCTCATCTATCTCAAGTTGGCCTAAAAGATAACAGTCATTTGTCCTGGATCAAATATCCATGTTTTTCACACTCCCCTAATACTTGGTAATCATTCATATTACATGAGGTTTCAGGAGGTGATAACCCCTTGCTGGCCTTGGCTGATCCCATAAAGGAGAGTAGGACTTCATTTGTCCTTCAAAGAGTAACAAATAGTAGAGCTGCAGGCTAGATTGTTAAAAAGATATTCTGGGGAAAGGAACAATCCATTTTCATATGCTGCCCAAAAAAACTACATGGACAGAATCAAAAAATCACTAAGAGGTGAGTTCAGCTCAAGAACATATTTACTAATAATGGATAGACTATTTGGAAATATTTAGTATTTATGAAACATTGATTTAGTTTGCTTCAAATAATGAATGTTAGTTTACTTTGCCAACCATCTTTCCTTAAAAGGGAAGATGGGGAAAATCTCTATTTAAAATACATCTGAAAAGAAAGACTGAAAGGGCTTAATAAAAGTTCACCAGACTGGTTTCCAAAGTATGTCATGAGGTCATGAAATGACTACTTTGCCGGCAATCAAAGTTTTATAAATATTTAAAAATAGATTTAAAAGAACAATATGTACGTATATTCTAATCAAGTGACTTTGTTGATGGAACAAATTTGTCCTATTCTTTCAGCCCTTATATCCATGCTTTAACTCTGCTTCTAAGCACTATCATAGTCCATTTTTGAAGAAAAAAAAGTTTACCAAATTTTTTGCTTTCTTTTGGAACTGAATAGTCAGAATAAGCTAGAATCAACAATGCTAGTAAGAAATGAAGGAGAGAAAAATGGATAAAAATAGCATCAAAGTGAATGGGGAGAAGCAGGGCAATGTATAAGCATCGAGGGATGGAGGAAATAGATGGAGAGACAGTAAAAAAAACAGTTAAAGGCATGGAAAGAAAGTCGTTGCAAAGTGTTGGGAAAGTGTGAAAGGGAAATTAAGGAACCAAATATTTTTGTAACAGGTGAACTGGGAATGAATAGAGCTGGCAAATGAGAGTAAGAGGCTGTATTTGTTGAACTCTAGATAAAGTTTAGAGCAGATGATACCACTCTAATGGCAGAAAGTGAAGAAGAACTAAAGAGCCTCTTGTTGCGAGTGAAGAAGGAGAGTGCAAAACTTGGGTTGAAACTAAACATTAAGAAAACCAAGATCATGGCATCTGGCCCTCTCAATTCCTGGCAAATAGATGGGGAAGAAATGGAGGTAGTGACAGATTTTATTTTCCTGGGCTCCAAGATCACTGCAGATGGGGACTGTAGCCAAGAAATTAAAAGACGCTTGCTCCTTGGGAGGAAAGCCATGGCAAATCTAGACAGCACACTAAAAAGCAGAGACATCACCCTGTCAACAAAAGTGCGTATAGTCAAGGCTATGGTCTTCCCAGTTGCAATGTATGGCAGTGAAAGCTGGACCATAAGAAAGGCTGAGCGCCAAAGAATTGAAGCCTTTGAACTATGGTGCTGGAGAAGACTCCTGCGAGTCCCTTGGACTGCAAGGCGATCAAACCGGTCAGTCCTAGAGGAGATCAACCCTTACTGCTCTTTAGAAGGCCAGATCCTGAAGCTAAAACTCAAATACTTTGGCCACCTAATGAGAAGGAAGGACTCACTGGAGAAGAGCCTAATGCTGGGAAAGATTGAGGGCACTAGAAGAAGGGGACGACAGAGAATGAGGTGGCTGGATGGAGTCACTGAAGCAGTAGGCGTGAGCTTAAATGGCCTCCAGAAGATGGTAGAGGACAGGAAGGCCTGGAGGAACATTGTCCATAGGGTCGCGATGGGGCGGACACGACTTCGCAACTAACAACAACAACAGATAAAGTTTGTGAGTGGTATTACATGATGCTATTTTTTTCTTTGTTGCAGAGTATGCACATAATCACATTTTACAAGGCCTCATGCAAAATTCTGTGAGGTAGAACTTCTTGACCACATGCACTGTAACATAAAAAGCTGAAGCTTTAGGAAGAATAATAAACAAGTTTAAAAATACAAGAGTGGTTTTATCTTAAACTTGGCACTGAAGGAAAATCCTTCAGAAATTGTACCTTTTCATGTTTCTTTTCATTATATTGGAGGCCTCGCCTGTTTTTGCTTTTTTGCTATGTTGTCTCATAAATCTGAAGAGCATGCAAGGTTCATGATTTCTCTTCTGTAAATATCAATCTAGAAAGAGCCTATTAATTTTCTACTGCACAATTTTGCACTGAGCACTTTCAAACTATGTCATTTCACTTTAGGCTGTAAAATCTCCTTCATACATGATTTAAAAAGTCATAAGTAGAATAAAACTGCTGTAGTGAAATTTACTTTTGATGATTGATTGCTCAAAAAATATGTTTCTTACATGGCATATGTGAATGTTGGCAAATCAGTGTACCTGTCTTTTAAATTAAAATGCTGTTAGTGCTGCATTAATGTATTAATGAGTGAATTAGCATTTATTTTGGATATATTATCTGTATGGATATGTATTGTAACTACAGTTATGGGTCTGTTGGCTGTGCACATCAGCTTTAACCAATCCAGATTGCAATTTTCATCTTCCCCAGCATGGCCAGAACGTGTGGATGGTATCAATTTGGAAAATAGTTATTTATTGCATTTTAGTTGTATATTATAATCTGCCCCCAATCTTGAAGGGCTCTTTGTGACGTAGAGAAACCACAGAATAAATCATACTCCAAGGTAGATGTTCTCATTCAGTCAATTAGGGATTAAAGCTCATCAAAAGGACAATACAATTTAAATTTCTTGGTAGAATATTCACAAGCAGGGGGCTATATGAAGCTTCATACAGAAAGAGTTTTGAAATTGGAACTGCTGCAGAGGAGGCCTGTTGCTTAGTTTAAATATCTTCCCCTTGTTTAGTGACTGCAATCCATTCCTTAAATCAAAAGAAAAATATTGTTAAGCAAAATGGTTGCTAAGTGGACACATGTCTCTGAGGGAGAAACAAATGCTGTAAAGATCCCTGGTTGTTTCTCTCCATTCAAAATTGTCTCCTACAATGACCTATGTCTGATAAATTTTCTTTATCCCCCGCTTTTTTTTTTTTTGCCCCTCGCAAAGTATAGAAATTGCTTAAACAGACTATTTCTTTTTGAAGTTGCTTTTCTGTGCAACGTATGCTTCCCTAAATTTGCTAACATTTCACAGTGAAGGTTTTGGTAATTGTGCACACAAAATTTGGTCCATCACTTGAGTATGCGTGTGATGCAAACTGGGTGGGGCTAGCGCTTGCATGATACTTGCTAACCTTGCCCTGTTCTTGTGCACAATGTCCCATTTTTGCACCCTGCAACACAGCGGCAGCCTCTTTGTGTGCCCCATGGCGTGGCATCCTATTTTTGCACCCTGCGGCCGCAGCACTAGTACAACTGAGTGTGTGCGCACACATGCGCACACTGGCCAGCCCGTCCCACAGCCCGGTGGCCAGCAGTCCACGGCCCACTACTGGTCCGTAGCCCACAGGTTGGGGACCCCTGCTCTAGAAGACCTGCCTGTAGGGGAGAGTAAATTTGGGTCTGTATGAGCATTCTTCTGACTAGTTTTATAATATCTTTTGTCTTTTCAAGAGGTATTTACAAATCATGTGGGGAAAGTAGGAGTCAGGAATATCATGTTTGCCATCTTGAATTATACATAAAAAGATGGAATACAATATGAGAGAAATAAATAACTCTATTGTGAGAAAAATATATTCTGAAGTTTGAGTAAAATAACCTTGAACACATATACATAATTTGTAGTTGTGAATCCAGAATATTAGAACAACTATAATATGGTTCATGTAGACATATGAGGTAGTATCTTGGGACCCCCTTTTACAGTCTAGAAGGGGGTCTTAAAATCTTCTCACAAACAGCCATTTTTCTCCAGAATACCCTCTTGTTCACTCATTTTTCAGAGAAGAGGCATGTGGCAGTCCCCTTCCTTGAGCAGTTTGAGCTGGCAAGAAGGCATATAATGAAGAAAGAAATATTTCTTTCAAAAGGAGGAGTTTCGTTCTTTTTCTTTTGTCTATAATAAACTCAGTGACCTAGAAGAAATTAGAAGGAAGAAAAAAGAAGAAATGAACAATTGCTTTCTGGAAAGGTTGATTTTAATTACTATTAATTCAAGAACTAATTGCTCCCTCAGCTAGAGGATCTCTCACAGCTTCACAAGACAAGACAAGATCTCAATGAATGTAATAAGGCAGTGGTCCCCAACCCCTGGTTTGTGGACCGGTACTGGGCCACAGCATGCCAGCAACTGGTCCACACAAACAAGCCGTGGGATACAGGTAGCATAGAAAACCACACACTCTCTGGTCCACAGAAAAAAACGGTCCCTGGTGCCCAAAAGGTTGGGGACCTCTGTAATAAGGAATCTAAATGGCTGCAAATTTTACTAATCCTAACTTGTGCCTAAATTTGTAAATGTAGCCCTGTTGCTTCTGTTTTGGGGAAATCTACTTTTCCTTGCTTTCAGTTGCTTCTGCAGGAGAAAACTCAAACCTCAAAAGATTCATTTTTAAAAAAAAATCACCTGAAAGAAGGAAACTAATTTTCTGATTGGCCGCTGGACATGATTTTCCCTGATTTCTGTTGTCTCTGCCCATCACTGGATGAACAGGATAGCTGACTTTTTTCTTTAGCCCTTTGAACTGGTTTTTAAGTGGAGTTTTCCCACCTTCACTATAATAACATTTTTTTTATTTTAATTTTTTTTAATACCATTTATATCCCGCCCTTCTCCGAAGACTCAGGGCGGCTTACAATCTAAAGCACAATGTGCTTAGCAGTAGCCTTCATTCTATGTATATACCTGCCTGTTAGGGCTTTCCCCCCCCCCCCCCAAGCGGCATTTTTACAAAGTCAGCTTATTGCCCCCAACAATCTGGGTCCTCATTTTACCTACCTCGGAAGGACGGAAGGCTGAGTCAACCTTGAGCCTGGTGGGACTCGAACCTGCACTAATTGTCTTTTCTTTTTACAGTTACCCAAAACTTGATTAGCAAATTCTGAAGGGAAGTATGACTTCAGTTTATATGCCAGATAGGAGAAAGAATAATTTACATATGAGGCTTGATTTCCAAAGAACACCAACTTAAATATTTTCTCCGGCGCACAATTTATAATGTAACCTTATAAAACTTATTTGGAAAGTACGGATGATCTGTGTGAGTTTCCCTTTGTGTGTGCTCGACTATGTGATTCTGCAGCTTATTGAGACATTTAGAAATAAGGAATACTTGCTGGGATTCCTGGTAAGAAAACAAACCTGACATTTTGCAGAAGAAACTTTTGGCACAGCACAAGAAAAATAATTTGGAAAATGTGAAGTTAGTTGAGTAATTGATTGCTTTGTTTTCTGTGTTATTTTAAAGCACTAGAATATCCAAATCTCGATACTTCAGAAGCAACTAGAGATTACTGGGTGATTACAGGTAAAGTTTTGGTTTTTTTAAGACAACATTTT
Organism: Vipera ursinii; assembly: GCF_947247035.1. Classification (NCBI taxonomy): domain Eukaryota; kingdom Metazoa; phylum Chordata; class Lepidosauria; order Squamata; family Viperidae; genus Vipera; species Vipera ursinii. Next base: position 94,611,574 of record NC_139512.1, read on the forward strand.
CCTAATTTTCTTACATTTAATTCTTTTTCACATGAGAGAACCTTGACACTGTGAGGACTGTTAAAATGAGAGCAATATCTGCCGTTTTAGGTTACTTAGTAAAAGGTTAATTATTATTATTATTATTATTATTATTATTATTATTATTATTATTATTATTATTAATTTAATTTATATACCGCCCTTCTCCCGAAGGACTCAGGGCGGTGAACAGGGCAATACATAAAAACTAGATACAAAAATTAAAAATTATTAAAACGTAATTAAACTGCCCATAATAAATTAATACAGATTAAAAATTGAAGTCCATTTATAAAAATCCCACCCCCTCCCATCAGGCCAGGCCAGCTTGTTTAAAGAGATGGGTTTTAAGATCGCGCCGGAAGGAGCGGAGATCTGAGGCTTCTGCAAATTATTGCCTCATTTAGTTAGTTCTTTGAAAAAACTATGAATTTCATATCCAGAAATAATATGCCCCAAATTTACAAGTTTCAGAATCTTAACAAAAATAATGAGGTATAATTACAAAGTGTTGATTTATAAATATATATTGGCCACATATTACACCTGGCTGTTTCATAGCAACATACTTACACTGTTCTTCTCAGCATGCATATGAGAAGGGTTGATTTTTCCCTGCTATATCTCCTTTTTAAAATAATCTCCCCCTTCATACAAAACAATTCTACCCGTGGTTGATTTTCTGAGAAAATCCAATTTGTCTAATAGAATAAAAGACACATTATTAGAAAAATACAAGTGGGAGTTGGTTTTTTTGTATTTTTGTTTCTGCTTTTAGAACACAGTAGCTAAGAAAACATGTTCTCAGTATGCATGGTTAACTATGCAAGTTGCATATTTTCTCTGTTTAAGAAAGTAAGAATATGGAACAATATTTTTTTCTGTAATGCAACTATGCTTCGGCATAATTCGTTCATGTTGCAATTTTGTAGACAAAGTAGAATTTTCTAAATCTGCAGGTTTTGTACAGCTGTGCTTTGGTTTGAATTACTTCCGTAGAGAACATTTATCTCCTGAATTTTTTAAAAAAACTTTGTTATGCAGCAGATTACTTCCAATTTGTTTGTGCTGCAACATAAATAGAACTCAGTCATTTCTTGGAGGGACAAATATTTCTTGTGATCCTGTGATTCCCAGTGTAAATCTAATGGAATTCATGTTCTCCATTTCTCAATAAATAAGCTGCAACTCTATTTCTCTGGTCTTTTAGGGATCCCCCCCCTCTTTTGGCACTTTCAAGTGTTGTGTTTTTTTTATGTACAATGTTCAGTATAGTATATGTATATAGGTACTTATTTATTTCACAGTGATCTTTAACAGTTGTGACTACCCATGAGAACATTTTGTTCATATTTTTATGATCATTTTAACGTAGCAATTCATTTTTTATTGTAATTGTCATCTGTTCATAACTTACAAGGGTGGTCTCTACATGGATATCAATATTTAAATCATATATTTAACAATAATTAAAGTAAAATGATACCAATAAAAGAACTATTTAACCTTTTAGAGCACAAGTGTAGGTTAAAAAGTATATAATCTTCCAATAATAAGATTAGCTGTAAAATAGTATAAGCTACTGTCCACATTAGGATTTGTGGAATTTGCTTCCAAGCTATTTTTCAATAAAAATGTTTTACAGATATGTGGTAGGATTAAGATATATTTTAAAGGCCCAATTAAAGGTCACACAGTATTTTGACACAGGTACAGGCCCTATGCTGTATTGAATATTGTACATAAAAAAATCACACAACACTTACAAGCTTTGAAAGATTTTTTTTAAACCATACATGTTTATAAATCTTTAACTCACTGCTGCAGTATATGTTTTCCTTCAATTTTTGTAGTTATACTGGGAGTTGACACTACATTGCTGGGGGTGAATAACCAAAGTTTTGCAAGACTCATGGAGCAACGTTTAGCACCACTGTTCATGATGACTCATCAACAAGAAAGACGATTTAAACGAGCCACTACTATTGGCAGCTTTACTGTTCAGGTAGAGTCAAGAACTAAAGATAATGCTTAAGTTTCTATCTCTTTGCAGTGCTTTTGTATGGCTTGGGGGTATCAACCAGAAACCTCATATTGTAGTGAAGTGAGAAATTTAAGGTTTATCTGTCCATTTTTATTATAAATTTTGGTAAGTTAAAATTAGAACAACTCAACAGTTGTTTTTTTCCTCCTTCTCTTGGTTCAAGAATGAGACCCTTGGAAGTATTTCAGGTTTTATGTATTCCACTGAAAGCTTGTATTATCAGCATGGCTGCTAGTGGGAGAGATTTTTACACCAAAGTTTTCTGTTTTATGAGGTAATATGAAATATTGTACCAAATATATTAATTTACCTATAGCACATATGAATGAAGGTATTCCAATTATTCTTCCCCTCCATTAGTTGGTTATCTGATTTGCACATGGTTGCATAAAAAGAAAGAGCCTTGGTGGAGCAGTGGGCTAATGCCTCCTTAAGTAACACCAGCTGCCTGCAATTATTGCAGGTTCGCATCCCACCAGGCTCAAGGTTGACTCAGCCTTCCATCCTTCCGAGGTAGGTAAAATGAGGACCCAGATTATTGGGGGCAATAAGCTGACTTTGTAATAATGCCGCTTTGGGGGTGGGCGAAAGCCCTAATAAGCAGGCATATACATAGAATAAAGGCTATTGCTAAGCACATTTGATTTGTGCTTAGATTGTAAGCCGCCCTGAGTCTTCGGAGAAGGGCGGGATATAAATGGGATTAAAATAAATAAAAATAAAATAAAATAAAATGCAAGAGCAGGATTAAGATCTTGCTATTTGGTGCATGAACCTCAGTGTTTTGTGTGGAGCAGAATTTATGAAGCATCAAGAAGCTGGAATCACTCAGATTAATTTAGTACCTAGAAACTGGAGATGTGAGAGGAATATAAATAAATTTGCAGAGGGCTATTATGTGAACATAGAGCAAGTGACTTTCAAGAGAACAGCGAAAGTTCTGCTTATCCTGAAAGGTGAAAAGAGTAGGCCTGCAATGCAAATCCTGGTGTTTAGGTGGTTTGTGTATATTTATTTTTGGTTCATCCATGTCTGCTACAAATGAACTAATCTACCCAGGTTTTGTTTGTGAGCTTTCTGCCAAGGAAATCAATTCCTGAACAAAGAGTTAGTATCTAGAATATTGAGATTTGTAGCCCTGTATATGTATAACTTGTCAATATGGGATACAAACAAGTTCCCACTGGTATTTCTGAACTAAATAACTTCCTTCTGAATATTCATGAATATTGCAAATTTAATTGAAAGTGTATTTTAAATTTACAAGCCTATTTACAAATTAATATTGTCTTTTGCAGGATACAGAAATGAGTGTATTAACATTACAGATGTAATTGTTTCCTAAGGTCTTTATTTGTGTGGTTTTTGTTTCTTTTTTAAGATGGTAAAAATGCAGCGAATTCCAGGTCCCCGGGAGCCTGCTGAATTGACTTACTATATTTTATACAATGGGAAACCTTTGTTGGGCACAATAGCTGCTAAACGTTTGACTACGGTTGATTCACAAAGGATGGCCTTGACTCTAGGATATGTTGTTCAAGTACAAGCTGATCGTAAGAAATATTCTCTTTGCTTCCCTCTTATAATTATAATTCTTATGATTGTTATGAAAATGTAGCAGAAATCTAGTGCAGTGGTTTATTAAAAAATGTTATCTTCTGTAGTTGCTTAGTTGCTTTTTGAATACTACATCACATTTTTTAGAACAGTGACGTGGAAGAGCTTTCTGAGAATATAGCACATATGCATAAATACGTGTGAGAATGTTATGTGTGAGATTATAATTTACACTGACCTTCGTATTAAAGGAAGTGTAAGCATACCATAATATTAGCCTAGGTGAAGAATTAAAAGAAATCTTGGATTCAGCCTGTTTCAAATGCAGTAAATTGACACGAACTGTACAAATGTATTAGTCTTAGCTCTGGATTGCATAGTCTACTTTCAAGCTGCCTTATTGACTTCTTGCCTGCTGCCTGTGTTGTGATTTTTTTTTAGATTTATCTAATTTTTAAGAAATTGATAGATGAAAAGCTGCACACTGTTATAGTTGGTAGTAAAAGATATGTGGTTTACATAACAACATTCCATATCCTGCTCATTTCTTAGATGTCAATTTGGATTGTCTTCTTGTCTTACTGAAGCAAGAGATGAATGATTTTGAGAAGCTATGTGCCTTCTTTGCTTTTTTCTTTATTTAACCAAGCAGAAAAGCGAGCCACCTATATCTGTTCTTAACCGCAACTTTTCTGCAGCTTTTTATTATGTACAAAGTGAAAAAGAGTAATGAATGGTTAAGATAAGCTATTATGTGAAATTGTTTGAAATTGGTATCTTGTCCTTTTTTATTTGGAAACTGTTAACCACACTTGTTTATCACAGTTCCTGTGAGAAACATAAGAGGAGTATATAGATAACTGAACAACCTCTCTTATATACATAACTTGCTGATATAAAAGAAGACAAAGTGGTGAATAAAACAGATCATTATCTGAATTTGCTAAGTTAAAATTCTAATACTCTGAAGTAGGTCAAGATATCTTCTCCAGAGCAAGACGTTTTTAAGTTACAGTTAAGCTATGGCTGTTTTTCTGTAGTTTTGTCAAGACTGAAATTAAGTATATACATTGTAGATAAAGAAATAAGTGTATGATAAATTATTCTGACATTGCAGATAATCTCTGTGTTTATTTCTACATATTACAATGTAGTCTAGATTGCAGAATATAATGTATTTTGGAATGCATTCAGTTAGTATTGTGGAGTTTACACCAGGAAAAATAGTAAATGAGACTTAAAACAATTGCTCACTAATACATTCCCACTTTGGACTCAGTAGAAATAGGAACTGCTTTATATAAAATAGACTATTGAACTAGGTATTATTTATGCAGACTATTATTATCTCACCCAGATTCCTTCTGCTTACCTGTGTATTGATTTTTTTTACAGTAGTGTTAACACTTGGTTAAGCTTCATACGTTTGATGCTTTTTTATGTATTTATGTATTTTTATGTAATTAGGACTATTGTGTTTTCAGAGGCTTGGAGTTCTTTTCATAATAGTTGAAAATAGGCAATAAAAATAATTAGAATACTAATATGTTTATCATCTCTGTAGATATTAAGTGCAGGTAAAACCCATTTCAAATCAGTTAGAGAATAGAAATATTGTGAAAACATCTGCATATAGTATAACAATATTTCTTTTTAGTTTATGATTGTTGATTTCATAGTACATATGGAAGTTGAATAAAATAAAGCAATACTGTATGCATCCTTCTTTCACAGATCACTGAGTAAAGAAATCCCTTAGTTCTGTGTGCCTAGTGATCTTCAGATTCCTAAATTATGCTAAATTATGCTAAATTCCTTAACAACTACCAAGTTCTGCTGTTCCCAGCAATCTGTAAATTTCCAGTCAGATGACTGAAACATAATTTTAAGCTGACATTTAGCAGATTAACCAGCCTATAATGTTTAGGATCTATTTTTTTTTCCTTTTTTAAACATAGCCATCACAGTGGCCTGCCCTCACTCTGTCTGGATTTCAGCTGTAGTCTTGGTAAAAAGAGCCAAACATAAAATTGTTAAATAAGCTTGAATAGTTGACCATGCAGATACTTTCATTTTTTGTTCATATAGTGAACTCATGGAAAGCGTACATTAGCTTTCCATTTGAAAATGCATAAAGGAATGCTGCTGTCAGTCAAATTTGGTGGACAGTTTATACTCTGGAACTTTTGTTTTTGAAGTCTCTTGTACCATTGCTACATGCATTTCAGTTTATGTCATAAAAGATGGCTTTTGCAATCAATTTTAGTCATGCTGATAATGTTGCTTTGCCTTAGAAATCATGTTAATGACAGTGGAGGATTTAAAACTATTCTAATAATGCTAAAATTGATTTTTCCCCCTGTAACAGACTAATTTCACCTGTTTGAAAAGGTATATTTAAAAATAGTGAAAGAAAAACCTAGTAGTAAAACTCATTTTTAATAGACTTTTTGACCACTTTAGGTCAAAAAGAAGCCCCAAGGTATGTTTTGAGTATCAGTGTACAACATTCCCGATTTTTAGGTGCCAAGAGCACTTTTCAGACTGGTTGCTTATTTGTCAGATATCTTCATACTGAAGCAGCAACAACTTTTACTTTGGGCAGAGTTAATACTATGCCATAAATGATTTTATCAGTAACTTTACAACACCAGAGAGATGTTAATTAAAAATTACAATATATTGGTAGCCTCTAACAATAGAAGACTCTTGCACATATTCCTGTAATATATTCTATATCTATAATGTCCTAGTCCTATGCTTTTTTATATAAATGTTTAAATAAAATTGATTCTGTTGAATATAGTTGTGGGTGAGGGGCAATTTCTTGCTGATAGATCATACCATAGTTGGTATCTTAGGGAAAACGTCTTCTCAAAGGTTTTCAGTTAACATAGGGAAAAAAATCTGACTGAACTAGTGGTAGACTAACCATTGTGAGACTAGCAGCCAAGAATTTCAGTTCCAGTTCATCTGGAAGGATTTTAGATTGGAGAAGGCTAGAGAAAAAATTATTCAGTCAAATAGATCATTGCTCTGATTCATTACGAGTAAACTTTATAAGTTCATTTCTTTCCTTTTCACTTGATGTATGCAGCTGTAGTTAAAAACCCACCCAACAATTTATGGATCATTGCAGCAGTGTTGGCTCCCATAGCAGTTGTTACAGTCATCATCCTTATCATCACAGCTGTTCTATGCAGGAAGAACAAAAATGACTTCAAGGCAGACACCATGATGAACTTGCCACAAAGAGCCAAGGTAGGTTATTTTCATCCTGGGCTCAGTTATATGAATTTGTTTCTTCAGACTTACATTCTTCATCCATCTGTGCAAGATGAGTTAATTGTGCTCTGTTTAGACAAGTTTTATGAAGGCATTAACCTGTGTTCAAAGACAGATTGAAACCATTCCTACTGACAAGAACCAACATGACTGAGATCCGAAAAGACCCTGTTTGTTTTTGATAATTGGATGAAAATGAGGTAAATATAGGGTTATTAAATCTCTCTAATTCATAGTAAGAATTCTATATTTTATTCTGTGTCCTTTTGTTTCAAATAACAGAAAGTGAAAGGTATTTTTTAGTTAATCTCCATATCATTAAAACTGGAAGCAGTGGCAAACTTCAGAGTTCCCCAACCCATCCCACTCCTCACCAGTGGTCACACAGAGAATTGCAAGTAATGGACTTTGTATATCAAGACTATTAAGACTTACTCATTAAAGCATCTTTTCATTCTGTTTTTTTACTTTACAAGTGAATTTTGTAGTAAGGAGATAGGCATGTACAAGGCATCACATACTTGTTTTATTATTTCTGTATCAAAGTTTTGGTTGAATAAATTATAGTTAAATATGCAGACAGAAGCAAACACTATTTTATTTCTGTTGTAATGATGGTTATACACACCCACCCACCCACACACACACACACACACACACACACCCCACACACACACCCCTTAATCAAACTAAAAATACAAATCCCAGGCATATTTAAATCAGAACAAGAAATCCGAACACTGGGATGAGTTAGAAAACTAAAACAGTTTTATTAAAAATCAAGCTTTCATTGGCTAACTACCAACGTCGTCAGGATGAAATCATTGGAGTGGGGAGACTGCTCTGCACTCCACTCATAGAGCGCGTCACTGCTCTGTTTGTTTTAACCGGCTGTATTCTTTCGAGTCGCCTCGCATTTGTTCCTATGGAGTGTGATTTTCTCTGAGTGTCTGCTGTTGGAAGAGGATTACTGTCAGTCCTGTTAGCTATAGTCATTGCTCTTGTCATTGCCCGTGTTTTCATGCCGGAAGCTCTAAATAGTTGTTCTTCCTCTTTTTTACATTCCGCGGTGGGGGGGTGATTGTGTAATTATGCAGTTCTGGTCTTGGTTTGATGGAGTGCTCTGTGAGCGCTTACGTCTGCATTTGCGTCGTGCGCGCTGATCCTCTTCCCAACCCCTGAGGGCTTGATTCACAGGGCGGAGATCAATATGCCGATTGATCGAGGAGTGGTCAAAAAACCAAGCTTCCTTGAATAATCGTCCACCCTTGGTGTTATCACAGGCGATTTCCTCAGCCTCTGCCAGATTGAAGGTGTGATTGTGTGTGGCCATGTGTGCCCACACCTGTGAGTGTTGTTCTTGTCTTTTAATGGCAAGCTCGTGTTCGTGTACCGTGGTTCTCAGTTGTTTTGCAGTCTCCCCAATATAATTATAATGGCACTTTTTACATGCCATCCTGTATATGACTGAGGACTTTGCTTCATTGGGTAGTGGATCTTTCGGGTGCGTGGTGCGAGCCTGCAAGGTTTGATCAGGTCTGTGTGCAACACTGACCTTGTAGGGGGCCAATATGCGTGCCGTGGCTTCGGATACGCGGTGAATGTGAGGGAGTGTTATCCGTGCCATCGAGGTGTTTTCATACTGGTGATGGGCTGGTTTCCCTGGTCTACTGTATTGCCTGATAAAATTTGGTGGATATCCATTGCTCCTGCAGACACAATAGAGGCGGCGCCTTTCTTCCTTTTTTGCCTTGCTCGTGCTGTAGTTTTTATCCCAGTGTTCAGATTTCTTGTTGTGATATATATATATATATATATCCCTAATAATTATAAATAGGGATGTGGTGGCTCAGTGGGTTAGGACGCTGAGCTTGTCGATCAGAAGGTCAGCAGTTTGGTGGGTCGAATCCCGAGTGCTGTGTAACAGAGTGAGTGCCTGTTATTAAGGGGTAAAGGGATAGAGGTACATTACAACACTGGTTATAATGAGCAACAGGCATAGGGCTGGCCGAGGTCAACATGGAACATATCATAAGGATTTAAAGAATTGAACACATAGCAACAAATGCTCAGAGGAGTGTAAAGAAATTGAGACCTGGTCCTTATACAAATCTGCAACACCAATTTGTTTTTGGCATAATGTATACAGAACAAGGGACGCGGTGGCTCAGTGGGTTAGGATGCTGAGCTTGTCGATCAGAAGGTCGGCAGTTTGGCGGGTCGAATCCCGAGTGCCGCATAGCAGAGTGAGTGCCTGTTACTCGTCCCAGCTTCTGCCAACCTAGCAGTTCGAAAGCACGTAAAGACACTGCAACTGTCATAAATGTGAGTCAGTTGTCAAGCATCACAAGCATCACTTGCATGAAACTCACATGACCATGGTGAAGCTGCAGTGATCATAAGTGTGAAAAATGGCCATAAGTCACTTTTTCAGTGCCATTGTAACTTCACATGGTCACTAAGTGAACTGTTGTAAGTTGAGGACTACCTGTATCAATGCTGTGCAGCATACATGATTCAGAGTCCACCACCACAAAATGCCACATGGATGCTTGTCAACTTTCTTTGCCTGTCTAGTTCTCTAAAGCTGCATATTACTCATTTGGAGTAACCTAAAATATATATTACCCATGTATTACAGTCTAAAAACTATAAATAAACTCAGAATATTAGGATAGCAAGGTTGCAAAGAAATACAGACATTTATTCATTTATTGAATCAGCATGTCAAACCAAGCTAGTTTCGCCATTCCAAAATCATGAATAAAATCTATTGGTCAATATCTACGTAGATTCATAGTGTGGATCTCAAATTCTGAAGTAAGTGATTTTTTTAATATCTGCTAATTGAATTTAGGGCAATTGGACTCATTTTCCAAAAAAAAAAAAATCTTCAATAGTTATTAAAATAAATTTAAACCTTCTCTTTCATAATAATAGTTAAAATAATTTATGTATAAAACAAAGATTGAGGTTAAAATCTGACAATGCAGTTTTATTTTAGTTTAGTAAAGAAATAATAGAAATTTTAGTAGAAGACCACTAATTTAATTAGATCAAGACTATATTTAGTTATTACTATCTTAAGATGATATGCTTTTTTTAAAGTTTCAGAAATTTGACATTTGAACAAATGCAGGAGAGATCCCCTCTTCTACAACATACTGTGAATTTACAGTGATATACAATGACATTAATATTATCTTTTAAGTATCAAAGCACATTGTAATTGGAAGATGTAAGAGCTCTGACAAATTGACAGACCCAGATAGATTATATTTTGATAAATTGCAACTCTCCTCTCCATTGTGTTAGTTATGGCTCCCCTTTTGCTTTAAAACTGAGTAGCAACGGTGCTTACGTATGTGAGCAAAATTCAGACTATGATGGGGATGTCCTAACTTTTTATTCCTGCACTATTCCTGAATGGCATTGCCCATAGATTGCCCCTACAGTAACTCTGAGGAGGGGAATCCTTTCATTTATGAAAGTGTCTCCCATCTGAAGCATTTTCTTATAGATTCCTCTGATTTCTGCGCTGTAGTATTAATATTGATTAATGAAATTTTGTTGTTGTTAGTTGCGAAGTCGTGTCCGACCCATCGCGACCCTATGGTTAATGAAATTAGTGTTACATTTTCTTTTCATTTTAAGGTCCTTAGAACATCGACATCTTATAAAAGGAAAGTAGCTAGCTTTTAATATAAAAGTTTTGCAGTGTAAATAGTGAATAATATTGCATATTTAAATATGCTCTGTATTATTTGAATAGTTTTTTTTTTAAAAAAAGAGATGCCTGACACTCCTTGCAACCCTGCTGGATGAAAAAAATCTGATTTGCAATAGGTTTTCTTTATTGTTTTAAAATCCTGTTTATTGCTGCTTATATTTTGAATATGGCTGTTAACGTTTTGGTGCGTTATTTTTAAGAATGCGTGATCCAAGTCTGTGATGAGAAATTTCCATAGTTTGTGTTGCTTGCAGCGCTGTGGAGTATCTATCTTCCTTGCCCAGCTTGCTCTGATTTCAGGTCTCAAGAGGGGAACACGGTGCACAGAGCTGCGTAATCAGTCCTGTATTTCTGCTGCTAACACAGCAGCTCTTTGCACAGAAGGTCTGCCTACTGGACCATTTCATAAAAATCCTCCCTCAGTGAATGGAGCTAAGCAGTTCATTAAACCTTTAGATTAAACACTGCAGTGCATGGCAACCAAGAGGAGAAAGGCTTTACTGCGTGTCTGAGGCTGCGCTGTTAAGGAGGGCTCCTTCAAGGAATCCAGACAAATGACTGTCATTTGAGAAAGATCAGTGGCTTTTTGAAATAGGGTGCAGGATCTTGAGAATACTTCGACTTCTTTACCATCTTCATTGATTTTGCTTCTAATGACTGAGCTACAAAATGGTGGAAAGTGAGGGTTTGTTTGTTTTTTTTTCCACAGAAGAATCAATGCATATATGTATTTCTCTTCTTTTTATATTTGTTGAAAATGAGCATAGCCAAATTTAGTTTTTACCTGATGCAAGATGAACGTGATAAAAGAATGAATTATTTAATCTGAGTGCTCTGGAACTCTTTTTTTATTTTTAATCTTTTGACTTCATTACTATAACAGTGCATTCTTTGTTCCTTTTAATTAGTAGCGTCAATTTACAGCTAATGGTTTCAGATTTGAAACTTGAGAGGGAATGCCTTACTTTCTGCCAAGTCAGTAAACTTAGTCCAGTTTTCAATTTAAAACCAAGGAAAGTCCCATTTCAAAATGGTCTGATAAAAATGGCTGCAACAGTTGGAAGTTGGAATGAAAATAAAAACCAGGGGGAAAAATAGCTTCTTTTGAAAGAAGGAATAGAGCAGTTCCAGCCAATTAATAATTTATCTACCAGTCCATTAGATTCTCTCCACATCCTGCTGTGATGCCTCATTGTGGTGGGGAAGGGGTGTTCCTGGGCAGAATGAGCAAGAGCACTGAAATGTATGCCAAGAATATATGATGCCAACAGAGTTGCCCAAAGGGCGAAGGTCCTACTAGTTTTGCAGCTAAAGGAAAGAGACATCTATTGGGGCAGCAGCAACATAGGAAGATGCTGGAGGTGGATTATCACTTTAAGTATATTTTTATTCTGTGTGGAAAAGGCAATGCTAAAAATCACTGCTTTATTTTACCAAGAAAATACATGGATAGACAAGAAAAAGTAATTGATAATATCAAGTCAGATAACAAGTCCGTCAAGTTGGATAGCTGTCAACATGCTGTTGAGAAAGAGTTGAGGATCTTTGAAAGTACAAATAGTGCTTATAAAACGGTGAGATTAAATCCGTTGGGATGTTGGGTTTTTTTTGCTGATGTTGGCATTCAGAAAAGAAAACTAAAAGTTGCAAAGACCGAATAATAGTGGAATATAAAGTTAAGAAGCATTAACACTGGAAAGCTCAACATAGCAAAAAATGAAACAACTAACAGTGATACTTTACATGTCAGCATGAAATGGACTGGAATTGGTCGCTTTCAGTCAGAAGATCACACTGTTACTACTCAGGACAGAAGGAACAGTGTTGTTCCATGGTTAAGAAGGGTGTAGCTATAGCAGTTATTGGGTGTAATGAAATTGGTATAATATTAATTAGATTTCATGGACAATCCTTTAATATGACCATTATCTGAGTTTGTGCTTCGACTACTGATGCAGGTGAAGAGGAAAGTTGAGTTTTATGGTCATGTTCAATTTAAAAGGTGAATAAGATGTGCTGCCTGTGGTTGGAGATTGGAATGCCAACATTGAAAACAGTATAGAGGAAAATGTAATTGGACAGTATGGCCTAGAAAACAGAAATGAAGTGGAACGATTTAATAGTTTCTGCCAATCCAATGTTTTCTTCATTACTAGTGCAGTCTTTTAGCAACCAAAAGTTGCTTATGTACATGGACATCAGCAGATGGAGTACACAGAACTCAAATTGACTTTATTATTGGCACATGGAAGTGGAAGAGCTCAATTATTTATTTATTTATATATTTATTTATTTATTTATTTATTTGTTTTTATAAACCGCCCTTCTCCCGAGGGACTCGGGGCGGTGTACAGAGTAAGGTAGGTATACAGATTGAACAATAGTGAAAAACAATAGTAAAAACAAACTGGGACCCCAATTAGAGCTATCAGGCCAGGCCGGACTGCTGGAACAGGTAAGTTTTTAAGTCGCGCCGGAAGGTGCGGAGGTCGGGGGCCATCCGGATTTCGGTTGGCAAGCAGTTCCAGAGGGCTGGCGCACCCACTGAGAATGCCCTCCCCCTGGGGGCCACCAGCCGACATTCCTTGAGCGGTGGCACCCTGAGGAGGCCCTGTCTGTGGGAGCGCACAGGACGGTGGGGTGCTGACATTGGCAGAAGGTGCTCCTGTAGGTAGTCCGGACCCATGCCATGTAGGGCTTTGTATGTCATTGTTAGCACCTTGAACTTCACACGGAAGGCAACCGGAAGCCAGTGCAGCGCACGGAGGAGAGGTGTGATATGGGAGTATCGGGAGGCTCCCAAGAGTGTCCGTGCCGCTGCACTTTGCACCAGTTGAAGCTTCCGAGTGGATCTCAAGGGCAGCCCCATGTAGAGAGCGTTACAGTAGTCTAGGCGAGAGGTCACAAGGGCATGGGTGACTGTACGTAAGGCATCCAGGTCCAGATAAGGCCGTAGTTGGCGAACTAGTCGAATCTGGGAGAAGGCCCCCTTGGTCACAGCTCCTATGTGATCTTCCAGGGAGAGCTGTGAGTCTAGGAGGACACCCAGGTTGCGGGCCCTATCAACAGGGGGTAGTAACTTGTCCCCGATGTTGAGGGATGGGATGTTCTGAGTATCCTGGCTTGCCGGTACGTACAGCCATTCAGTCTTGTCCGGGTTCAGTTGAAGCCTGTTCCTCCCCATCCATTCCCGGACCGCTTTCAGGCAGCGGGACATCACGTCGAGGGCATCACTGATGTTGTTTGGAGTTGAGATGAAAAGCTGGGTGTCATCAGCATACTGATGGTACCCTACTCCAAAGCTGCGAATGATCTCACCCAGCGGTTTCATGTAGATGTTGAACAGGAGAGGCGAGAGGACCGACCCCTGAGGGACTCCGCAAGCGAGAGGCCTCGGGGTCGACCTCTGTCCCCCTGCCAGCACCGACTGCGAGCGACCCTGGAGAAAGGAGGAGAACCAACGCAGAACCGTGCCTCCCACTCCCAGTCCCCTGAGGCGTCGCAGCAAGATACCATGGTCGATGGTATCGAAAGCCGCCGAGAGGTCTAATAAGACTAGGACAGAGGAATGGCCCCTGTCCCGGGCTCTCCAGAGATCATTCATCAGAGCGACCAATGCCGTCTCCGTGCTGTAGCCCGGCCTGAACCCCGATTGGTACGGGTCTAGATAAACCGCTTCATCCAGGATCTGAGGAAGTTGGTGCGCCACCACGCTCTCAACAACCTTCGCAAGGAAGCGAAGATTGGAGACAGGACGAAAGTTATTCAAAGAGGATGGGTCCAAGGTGGGCTTCTTGAGGAGAGGTCTCACCACCGCCTCCTTCAAGGCGGTGGGGAAGTGACCCTCACTCAGAGAAGCAGAGATGACCGCCAGGAACCAGTCTCGTGTCCCCTCTCGAGCTGCATAAGCCAGCCAGGAAGGGCACGGGTCCAGTAAGCATGTGGAGGAGCTCAACCTCCTCATAATCCTGTCCACTTCCTTAGGAGTCACAGGATCAAATTCCTCCCAGATGACGTCGACAAGACTGTCCATGTCTTGTTCTTCCAGCTCAGCCCAGTTGGAGTCCAGGCCAGTTCGAATCCGAGCAATTTTATCCAGCAGATATTGACCGAATTCCTCGGCTCGACCCTGCAAGGGTTCCTCCCTCACCTCTTGGTTCAGTAGGGAGCGAGTCACCGTGAACAAGGCAGCCGGGCGATTATCTGCGGACGCGATGAGGGTGGAAAAGTAGTTGGATTTTGCCACCCTTATCGCAGCGAGATAAGACCTGGTGAGGATTCTTAATCGCAATCGGTCGGATTCGGATCGACTGGATCTCCAACGGCTCTCTAGGCCCCGTCTCCGACGCTTCATCTCCCGGAGCTCCGCGGTGAACCATGGGGCTCGCTGGGATCTGCGCCGGGTCAGAGGCCGCAAGGGTACAACTCGGTCCAGAGCCTCCGTGGCTGCCTTTTCCCAGGCTTCCACTAAGGCATCCGCCGAGCTGTGAGCAGGGAGTGCATGTGTGTCCCCAAGCGCTGCCTGGAACTTATCAGGGTCCATTAGGCGCCTAGGGCGGTACCATCTGGCTGGCACCGTGCACCCACGGTGGGGGGTGGCAAAGGGGAAGTCTAGCCGCAGGAGGTGGTGATCGGTCCATGACAGGGGCGTAACAGTCGTGGCACCCCCACCGATATCATCACGCCACCGTCCAGACAAGAACACCAAGTCTGGGGTGTGGCCTCTCTCATGAGTCGGTCCAGAAATTATTTGCGACAGGTCCATGGCCGCCATGGAAGCCATGAACTCCCGAGCCAGTTCGGACGATCCTCCCAGGGACGGTAGGTTAAAGTCGCCCAAGACCATGAGTTTTGGGAATTCAACCACCAACCCTGAGAGGACATCGAGTAGCTCGGGCAGGGCCGCCGCTGCACGATTAGGTGGTAGGTACGCCAGCAGCAGGCCCAACTGCGCCCCCGGGCCGTATCTCAGTAGGAGAGACTCACACCCGACCATCTGAGAGACGGTGGTCTCTCGCAGGCTAAGGGATTCCCTGATGATAACTGCCACTCCCCCGCCCCTCCCATGGGTCCGAGGCTGGTGCAGCACCTGGAAACCTGGCGGGCAGAGGTCAACCAGAGGGACACCACCCTCTGGGCCCAGCCAGGTTTCCGTGATGCAAGCCAGGTCCGCATGCTCGCTCTCCACTAGGTCACGAACGAGGTGAGCTTTGTTAGCTACGGACCTGGCATTCAGGTAGACCAGCCTTAGCATAGGATTATAGCAGCAAAGCTGTGGCTAAAGCTGACTGTAAAGTTATAGATGGAAATTGACAGAGAAAAACAAGGGAAGGCTACTAAAAGATTTCCAAACTCAGATGTTTGTCTGAAATTATTATGCTAAAGTATTCCAATGGAGAGATAGTAACTAATTCAAAGAAGATAAAAAAAGAGTACTGTATACTGAAATTCTGTACAATAGAGTTACTTATATCTAAGATCTCTTAGAAGGTATTTTTACTAGCACAAGCCTCTACTATTAGAAGATGAAATTAAATCAGCACTCTCATCATTATCAGGTCAGAAGGTTACAGGAATTAATGGAATATCTGTAAAAATATAGCAAGCAACAGAATTAGTGAAGGTCTAATTAAACTATGTTCACAGGAGGGCAATAGATTTGCCAGCAGATTGGAAGAGATTACTACATATCCCAACCAAAAAAAGGACACTTAACAGAATGTCCAATATATAATACCTGGACAATAAATAATACTTAAGATCATTCCACACACATCAGAGTCCTACATGGAAAGGGAGATGCCAGCTGTTCAAGATGGTTTTGTAAAAGGCTGAGTAACGAGATATTATTTGCTAATATATGCTGGATAATTAAGAAAGGCCACAAATATCAAAGTTATGTAATATATACTTCATTGATTATAGATAATTACAATATTATATTATTTTGTTATAATATATTAATAATTATATTATGTGTTAATAATCTACAATTAGATTCAGAGTCTAAGACTGGTAGAAATATAATAATTCAAGTCCTAACCAAAAACTTAAGAATTCTTAATGTAGTGACTAGAAATAAAGGCAGATCTAAGCAGGGGGCTTTCTATAAAATTAGATGTTCAGGTCCGATAAAATCAATTTCCAGATATTGAAGAAATCCTTTAGGTATTACTCTGAGGGCTCC
Source organism: Vipera ursinii (assembly GCF_947247035.1). Taxonomy (NCBI): domain Eukaryota; kingdom Metazoa; phylum Chordata; class Lepidosauria; order Squamata; family Viperidae; genus Vipera; species Vipera ursinii. The sequence goes on from NC_139512.1 coordinate 94,628,398, forward strand.
AGTCCCAATTGGCATAACAAGAGAGTTCTTTTTCCATAAGCATTCAACTTTAATCTTAGTATGGCATAATTTTTTTCCCAATTGTTTTTCTTCAATCCTAGCATCATTTGAAATACCAACATCAGTGAAATAGATTTCCTTCTTTTCAATAATTGTTATGAAAAATATGCCTATTTGGATCTTAAAATCCCATACGATTTTAATGTGTTCATTTTCCAAAAAGTTTTCTCAATGGGCTGCATTTACTACATTGAAATGCAAACCTCTGGCAATGTTTCCAATGAATAATTTTGACAACTCAGTCATGACACTGATTGTAGTCAGTTTGTAAATTTTTGCTGCAGCCACTGGTCAAAAAATGGTCAATTGTTTCATTCTTTTTACTACAAAGTCAACATTTGCTGTTGTTTTGTGATAGGTTAAATTTTAGAAATAGTCTTTCTTTAGGTTGGTAAAGAAGTGAGACAAAGCTGTTTAGTCTCCCCTTACATATTGAATTTACAAGCTGAATATATACTGAGGGAAGCTGAATTAGATAAATACAAGACTTCTAAAACTGGAGGTGGAAACATCAATAATCTGTGCTGTATTAATGATACGATGCTGATAGCTGAAGATGCAAGTAATATGGAGGTTGTAGTCAAAGAGTACAGTGAAAACATGTGTTTGAGATTAAATATAAACAGTGCTTTTTTTGTAAAAGAAAAAGGTGCCGGAACTCACACATGTCATACAACCCGCCTTGCCTCCCCTACAAGGTTCCATCCAAAAAAGGTGCCGGAACTCCGTTCTGAGCGTTCTATGAGAAAAAAAGCCCTGAATATAAAAAATACCAAACTAATGACAAGTACAGAAAACAGCTTTAGAATTAACAGTGAAGATACTGGATGGCTTCTGCCTTTTAGGATCGATTTAAGGGATGCGGTGGCTCAGTGGGTTAGGACGCTGAGCTTGTCGATCAGAAGGTCAGCAGTTTGGCGGGTTGAATCCCGAGTGCCGTGTAACAGAGTGAGCACCTGTTACTCGTCCCAGCTTCTGCCAACCTAGCAGTTCGAAAGCACATAAAAATGCAAGTAGAAAAATAGGGACCACTACGGTGGGAAGGTAACAGTGTTCCGAGCGCCTTTGGTGTCTAGTCATGCCGGCCACATGACCACGGAGACGTCCTCGGACAAGCGCTGGCTCTTGGGCTTTGAAACGGAGATGAGCACCGCCCCCTAGAGTCGGAAACGACTAGCACGCATGTGCGGGGGAACCATTACCTTTTTAAGGAGTCAAGAAACATGTCACAGAATAGCACATGGTAGGTTAGCACTGAAGGTCTTTATCTGGATATCTTTTCAGATGTTATGGTGCATTTATAGCTACAAAGATTAGAACTATGCAGGCAATTGTTTTCCCTGGGACACTCTGGAAATGAAAATTAAAGAAGTAGGATAAGAAAGAGTATTGATGCATTTGAACTTTGGAGTTGGACAAGACTCCTGAGAATACTATGGATAGCCAAGAAAACAAATAAATGGATCACGTAATTAATTAATCCAGTGTTCTTGAGAGACAAATCAATAGGCTTAAATTATCATATTTTGAACACATTGTGGAAATACCTATCCATTGAAAAGTCTATTAGAGTGGCCTCCAACCTTTTGGGCACCAGGGACCGATTCTGTGGAGAGAGGTTTTTCCACAGACCGAAGGAAGCATGGTTTTGTCTACTGCCTGTATCCCACGGATGGAGCTTCACTTCTTTGCGCAGTCCAGTTTCTTGCATGCCTTAAGTAGACTCAATTATAGTGGAAATGGATGCATTGTTAGAAGTGCCAAGTTGGGGACAGATCCTTCTGGAGAAGGTTTATCTGTACAGGTACAGGTAGTCCTTGACTTACAATGATTCACTTAGAGACTATTCAAAGTTACAAAAGCACTGCAAAAAGTGACATATGATCGTTTTTCACCCTTAAGACTGTTGCAGCATTCCCAAGGTCATATGACTAAATTTCTGATGCTTGGCAACTGGTTCATATTTATGACAGTTGCAGTGTCCCAGGGTTATGTTATGATCACCCTTTACAACCTTCTGCCAAGCAAAAGTCAAAGGGGAAGCCAGATTTGCTTAACAACAGTGTTACATTATATTAACAACTGCAGTGATTCACTTAACAACTGTGGCAAGAAAGGTTGTAAAATGGGACAAAACTAATTTAACAACTGTCATTTAGCAACAAAATTTTGGGGCTCAACTGTCATAAGTCAAGGACTACTGTATTGCCTCTCTGAGACAATACCAACTTGATGGCACATAACTAGTGGTGGGATTCAAATATGTGAACAATCAGTTCTCTGTGTAGACGCTGCTTCCAGAAGTCTGTTCTGGGCCTGGGCCTGCCAGGCCCAGAATGAACTTCCGGGAGCAGCGTCCGTGCACTTCCGGAGGGCCGTTCTGGGCCTTGTGAAAAAGGGCTAGGGCTTCAGTGGGCACTTCCAGTAGTGGGATTCAGCCGGTTCACTAAACTCAGAAAATTAGCTATTGGTTCTACTGAACTGGTGCAAAACAGCTGAATCCCATATAACTGATCAGTCAGTTTGAATCAAGGGCATGCTGGTGATAGTCCTTCCAAGCAAATCTAATGAGAGAGCTATGCAAGCCAATTCTTGTGCAATGTTCAAGTTGCCATTAGATATCTAGCTCTGAATTGGGTAGTTTCAGTTCTAACCAAACTATAGGCCTTATTTTGCTATCTAGTTACACAGATTAATGTAGCAAATTCCTTCTATAGTTCCAGAGCAGTAAAGCCCTGTCAGCATCTTAGTACCCTCAGGACCTTGGTCAATATATACATAGGGATTCCGAACTGAGAACCTTTTAGTACATACTGCATCCTGATTATAAATCTGTATACCAGAAAATGATAATGTAAAGCTAGTTCAGTTTTATAGGCTGTGTAGATTTTAATGTTGAGCCAAAAAATCAGACCAAATGGGATTAATGAATTTGGAGGGATGGGAGGAAAGGGAATTCTCCCTATAAATTTTCTACATAAGGAGCAGGTCCCTATCCTAGAGAATTCACAGTTCCTGTTTATCGGCAGGTGGAGGTGTGGCCAGAAATTATGATTAGTGTGCCAGTTGCAGCTCTACTTGAAGCGAGAGGACTCATCTACAGTAATTAATGTTGTATTAACACCTATTTTACCTATTGCAATGAATTTTCATGAAGCTGCCCCTTAAAAGATGTTCTTGCAGTCTGGAACTGGTCCAGAATCTGCAACTGGACCAGAATGTGGTGGTCTACATTTTTATTGGTGTTTATGGCTGAGATTTTTCAGGCTATGCATAGGCTATCAGTTAGTTTCCAGGTAAAATTTAAGATACAGATATTGACCTACATATTCATTTATGGCATGCATCTGGATACTTTCAACCAACATCAGCCGAACCAATTGGAACAGGTAGGGAGAAACCTCCTTGAATCTCACATTTCTAAGAGGTTTACAAGACTAAGATTAGATACAGCTTCTTTTGTATGGAAGGCATGATGCTTTATACCAGGCACCTGATGGGGATCAGGCTGGCATCCTCCTTGTCAGTTTTTCTGAAAATTAAAAACAAAGGTTATTTTGGAGGATTTATCTTGAGCCTTTGTGAGATTGATAGGGTTATCACCCTAATTGCTCTTTTTATTTTGAGTGGTTTTAACCTGCCATGGCTGTTTACCTTTTCTTTATATAATTTATAAACTGCCAAGAGTTCTTTGATTGCAGCAGGGTAGAAGTAAAATAAAATAAAAATTTCATGTATGATAACATTTTGATAATTAATTGATTATTGACTTGATACTTCTTGTTTATATTTTTTAAAAAACAAAACATGTCTGACAAGAATTGAGAAAGGATGAGAAAGTTTACCTGTACTTATTCAATCTATTATGTTTTTCTTTGAAAGAAAAAAAAAACTTAAAGTTATAGATGTAATTTGGGTACAGGTATATAGATGATAGGTGTATGGGTGATTTGTGTATAGGTGGCTCCAACTGTTTATTTCAAGAAAGTAATGAATAATTTCAGGTTGGAGGAAAAGTAAAGTTTTTATGAACCAACTTTTTGAACATTGCGATATCTAGCTTTTTTAAAAAGGATGTTTGGGTTCAGTGGAGAAGTTGTGCTTGTGATAAAAAATAATTTGAAACCATTGCTGGTTTCATTCAATATAGAACCATCAGTGTCGGACCTTATTGGCCCTATAAACATTAATTAATCAGAAGAGCTGTGGTGCTGAAGTGGTTAGAATGCAGTATTGCAGGCTAAATTCTGCTGACTGTCAGCAGTTCGATTCTGACCAGCTCAAGGTTGACTCAGCCTTCCATCCTTCCGAGGTTGGTAAAATGAGGACCCAGATTGTTGGGCGTAATATGCTGACTCTGTAAACCGCTTAGAGAGGTCTGTAAAACACTGTGAAGCAGTATATAAGTCTAAGTGTTGTTGCTATTGCTAATTGATAAGACTGAGGAAGAAGAGATGATGCTAATAATATTTCTATTTCTCCTTCTATTCCTTTTGATTGATTAAATAGTAATGGATGTTTTCCTGTTTTTGTTTCCAGATTTATTTTGTGTCACATAGAAATAGGGATTTTCTATTGTGGTTAAGTAATCTTACCCATGTATGAATAGTGACAAGTTTCAAAGGTGCTAATACTTACTCACACTTCAGTTTCTGTAGAAGGAAATTGATTTTGTGTTCTAAAGTTTATATTCACATACATATTATACATAAGCTGACTGTACAGATTCATAGTATTATTTCAGTTGATTTTTGTTGCACAATTGGAGTGCTAGTGGATTGTAGACCTACAGCAAAACCAGCTTTCTGCTTTCTTTTCAGAACTAGTTCCAGGATTACCCCATCTTACTGCTGCACACACAGCTACTTATCCTGGTCCAACCATATTAATTACTAATGAAAAGGGAAGAAGTTTCCCACTCAAGTTATATACCTTTATAGTTCTGGCACTGGTTGTTAAGGAATCCTAATTCCCCCCCCCCCACTCCAATCCCAAATATATGAAAATATATTTGGACATTGGATGTTATAGTGCTACCCTCTGGATCTACTTTATATCCATTTTGTGAAACTGTCTTGCTACCTGAGAACATCGCTCTATAATACCAAAGGGAAAGCCATAAAACTTAAGCTAAGTATCTAAATTATCTTCCTTTTGCTCAGATGTAAGATATGTGATAATGACAGGTGAATATTTGATCTGAAAAAATTGAAATAAGAATTCTGCTTCCATTTGCTTTAAACCATGAGTTACAAACTGTAAATGTTTAGTTTAAACTATTATTTTAGAACCGGTGTACTTGTGTAATGTTTAATGCATCTGTTATGTAATTTATTGTCATAAGAATAGTTAATATTTACATGAAGCAGATGGTATTGTGGATAACAGACAATTGTGTCCCATTGGTAAAGTTTAAAAATGGATATGTTCCAAGATGTAGATAAAAAGTGTGAAATACTGGTTTCTATTTTGCAGTTTATAAGATTAATATTTCAAAACAGTATTTTTTGCTTGCCTTAATCTTTTTATTGATTTCAGTCCATTAAGTCAGTATCTGTTTAAAAGTAAAATAGTGCCAGATCAGATATCATCCTTTGATGCTTTGCAAATGCTCACTTGTTGTTGCCATTGTTTTCTTTATTTAACGATCACTGTTCTTGGAATCTCTCTTGCCTTTGTTGCTGTTTAACTGAAACTCATATGAGGATGTTAGGGATGCTAAGAAGTTAAACCACATCAGTCACACCAGGCCGAAAAAGGAGGCATGAAATTGGAGTAATATTATTTTGTTTAAACAGTAGATGTTCTATTTTGTGGAAAGAATATAGTTTTAAGTAAAGTACAGGCTTAAAATACTTAAAAATGAATACCAATTCTACATTTAAGTATAGATTTTCATCACTTTTAGATACATGCAATGTATATCATTGATGCAAGTTGCCCACTTTTTTTTCCCAGCCAGTTCAAGGCTTTGACTACGCCAAGCAACATTTAGGCCAACAAGGGACTGAAGATGATGTTTTGCCCGTCACCCAAGAGACAGTAGTCTTGCCTCTTCCAGTGAGAGATGTTCCTGCATCCCAGGAAAGGGAAATCGTTCAGGATGGGAGCACAGCAAAAACTGCCAAGTCCAATGACACAAGAAAGAGGTCAGCAATATCAGCAGAAAGACTAGGACTTAGATAGTTGACAGATTTTTGTAATTGTTTCTGTGCTTACAATTGTAGTCTTTTCACACACACAAAATCTGCTCAAACCTCTGTGGTACAATATAGTTTTGAATACTTAGGATTTTAAAAAAAAAATATTAAGAAAAAAGGGTGATAAAATAATGCATTGTTGCAATATCTGCACATGTGAAACCTATTCAGCCTGTTCTGAATGGAATTATAGGTGCTTTAAAGAAACTGGTTCATAGTTTCTTTAAAGACAAGTAGGCAGTTGCTACTCAATTTCTATTATTTCTAGAAATTACTACCATAATGCATTATTCATAGAACTTTAATTAGTTCATGTTATAGCTGCTAAATTGCTCTTTGGAATGGAGTATATCATTCAATGGTTAATATCCTGGCACAATTTTAGATATGAACTAGGTTTGTTTTTAAAACCCAAACTGGATGGTGCCCTTTAAGAACTGCTTTTTTTTCCTCCTGTGACAAGTCTCTCAATGTATGTCAGGGATAGGGAACTTGTACATCCCAGATATTGCTGAAGTACATCTCCCAGCATAAGTGATGCTGTAGCCTGAAAAATCATGCAAAACAGACCTCGAAATGTTAGCACGTGTATCATAATCATATTGTGCAGTTGTTCTAAAATTAAAATGTAGAATCCAATACCATCATATATTGTGACAGTAATTATGTCTTGGGGATGAACAATTGGAATTCAAACAATTTCAAAATCGGCATGCTTTCTTTTGCATCCAAAACAGTTGCTTCTAATTCAGAGATGGCTGTTTTAACCATTTTCTAAGTATTTTTGAGCTCAAAACAATCTGTATAAGAAAGTAAGAATAATCTGTTTGGAAGGACAAGTCCAATACATTTATATCGTTTGCACAAGGAACAAACTAAAATTCCGTACTTAACTGGTTTACTTTGAATGATCACTATATTCCTCACATAACTTATTTGCACGTTCTTTGTCCAAATTATATACAGATCATGCTGTATAGTTTACCATAGAGTCTGAAACTAAAGATCATTAATAACAAAGCAAACATACAAAAACCCAGGTATCAAAACCATGCATTTTTAGAAGCAAGAAACTAGAAAGAAAGCCTTAAGACTGGAAGATTGTTAGGTCTGTCTTACATGTGGACACAGTTAACAAAGGACTACTCTCATGCATGTACCCAGCTACAACACAGTATACCTTGGAATACAATAGGAACAGATATATATTTTAAGGTTATAAGAGAGTTTAATTTCCTTAGTTTTCTTCGTTGGGAAAATCAGAGCATAGAATACATCAGACAAAATGTATTCTGTTTTTCCCCCCAGTTACAATCTCAGCAGAACAAGGATAAAGAATAGTGAGAGTAATGTTGTAAGTTGTCAATTGATATTTCTTTGAAGCGTCTCAGTTTCAGAGATAAATATATGCCATTCTATGCATGACTTAGATTTGTTCACCTGATTTTTGCACAGTGACATAGAAGAAATTACAAATGTTGACTTCATCTCCAGCTAACTATTTCGCTGTTATGCTTAGACCTGTTCATTCTATGCTTACACCTGGACATTGGATGAACTGTTCCAAATAAGAATGAGTGAAATAAATTCTATTCAAAATAGAGCTAATAATCATGGCTTGCTTTAGTAAGGCATAGGGAGTGTGATGGTTGGTTTAGGGCTATTTTTTAAAATGTAAGTAGATAGTTCCCATTTTCTTGCAGATTTGACTATCAAACCAGCTGTGCTCTGCTGTTTGCTTTACTGTTTTAAAATGTGTGCATAACATTTACACAGACTGTGAAACTGAATAGTAATATGAATCCACGTCTGAATATCTTTTCGTTATACATTCACAAAAGGAAATCTTTCAGTGGTTAAAAGATATAAGATTTCTCCCTCTTTCCAGAGAGTATTAAACATTTTAGATTATTATAGTGCCCTTTATCCTAGTGCTGTTTTTGAAATATGGCTAAAGATGAATTTCCTACTGGAAAATACTCATTTCTCTTCTGATTGTATAAAAAGGCATGGAATGAGTCTGAAGCAATATGCTAAACCAATGTTAGAATAAAGATGCATGTATTGAGAATTATTTATTTAATGGCCTCTGTGCGAGAGAAAAAAACCTTTGCCTTTTTTTGTTGCAAGATTTTCCCTTTATTATTGTGAGCTTAGAAAGAAAACGATAGCCAAGCATAGTCTGACTTCTGGTTGTTATAACAACCCCTTCCCCTGGAAATACTATGGATGCCTTCCTGCTGTTTTTATGTTTCTTCATTGCAACATGCTATAAATATTTATTTGTCTGTAAAAATCAAGCTTGGAATAGGCGGTGATGCAGGCCAAGCAAATGCAATAACCTTGAAATGACAAATATGCAGGAAAAACTTAGTCTTCTTCCTTGTTGCTATGGTTACTTGCAGCCGGTCGCTGAGTGAAAATGGTTCTGTCATCAGCAACGAATCAGGAAAGCCCAATTCAGGCCGAGGCTCTCCACAGAAAGTAACAGCACAGCAGAAAGTGACAAAAGAGGAGGGAAGAAAAAGAAATGGTGAGAAATGCACTCTGGTGAATGATCTACTAACTTACCTTTCTTTTCTCCCATGGAGATAGATTACCCTAGAACAGGGTAGGCAACCTTGGCTCTTTTATGACTGGCTGGCTCAGGAATTCTGGGAGTTGAAGTCCACGAGTCATAAAAGAGCCAAGGTTGCCTACCCTGTTCTAGAAAATATAATGCTGAATATAATATTGCAGTTAATTGGAATCAATGCCATACACTTCTCTCTCTCTCTCTCTCTTTTTTTCTTTTTTCTTTCTTTCTTTTTGTTTGTTTATAAGCCTTATTTGAGTTTTGTAGACCACCACTTTAGTATGACCTCAGTCTTTATTCCAACTTTGATCACTGCTGCGTTTCCTGGTGTATTAGGAAAAACTAGGGCAGTGTGGTCTGAATCTAAATTTGATTTATAACACATGCTTTTCCATTTCTATTTTGATGTTGCTTTAATTGGGCCAAATTTGTTAATGTCCCTTAATTTTGTTAACTGAGTATCAAAATTGTGGTACCAAATTGTAGCATGCTATTTTTTTTCTTAAACATTGTCCTTTTTGTTCTGTCTTTCTGCGTGGTCCTTAGAAGAGAAGTAGGCTTTTTGATTTAAGTTACCACCTATGTTTAATGACAACTGGATATTAATTTTCAATGTGCTATGTGATGTTGTTCGGATTGTGTAAAGTGTTACTTCTTTTGTCTGAAACTCAAAATAAATTGTAAAAAAAATGTCTTTTGCTGATGAAAATCTCTCAACTTCTCTTAAAAATGTGCAGAAAGAACTTCTGCATTAAATGTATATGTGAGAAGCAGTATAAAGTTGAATTAATATAAAAATCTTAGGATCATCATACTGTTTGATATTGAAAAGTTACATTATATTATAGAATATTTTTCTCAAAATATTGGTTGAAAGTGATACTATTAAATATGAACAGTTTAATGGTGTGGTGGATAAACATTTATATCTGTGTATAAATGATATATTTATACATTTATAATTATCTGAAAAGTGTCCACAAATTTTTGTATTAGCAGATATATATATTTATTATTCAAAGCAAGTGATCTCTAGTATCAATTCTCATAAAGTTTAAGTCTTTACAGATTTTCTGGAAAAAAAACTCCTGCATGTTACTTTCCATTCCAATATTTTAATATGCTAAAATACTGTTTTAAAAATCCTTTTTTTGAATCATTCCAGAATGCCATCTTATTTGTTCTATATTATAAAGATATGTTGTTTTCTGTGTGCTTATGTTTTCATTTAGTTTTTGTTTTTAGAGCTCAAAAATAGCATTTTAAATAAAATTGTAGTAATGTTTCATTTGATCAATGCTCACCGTACTTCTGATCAATCTTTACAATGCAGATTATTGTTACTGAAATTCATGCACAAGGAGATTCTTATTTAAACCAGAAAACCTTTGTATTAGGTTGCATCCACTTGTAAACTTACTTATAGCAAAGCTATTGAAATCATGAGAGTAAGATATTTATAGCTAATATATAAGAAGAGCTCTAAAGGGTCAGAGCATCCAACTGCATTTTAGGAGTTTACTAGTCTGAATGGGAGAACAATAGATCCTTCCATTGTTACTTCCTGGTAATCAGTATTTTAGCCATGCAGTCTGTGTTTTAGGAGGTAGTAAATAGTCATTACTATTTACTAAATAGTCACCCCTGGGAACTCATCCATTCTTCATTTAATATCATCCAAATTGGTTTCCATTGTCACAACTACTGATAGCAAATTTCAGTTTATGTGTTATATATTAACCTGAATCACTCTACCCACATTATCTAGGCGATGCATAATTTTATAAACTATCAAAATTCCCATTAATCCTCCTTCTTATGTTAAAGAACTTCAGTAACTGTAATCTTTCCTTTTAAGGCAGGGATCCCCAACCCCATGTCTGTGGTCCAGTGCTGGGCTGCAGGCTGTTCAGAACCAGGCTGTGGAAGTGGTGGGCATGTGGGTGCACACCAAGCTGCATTTATGAAAGTGGTACACGCATGCGTGCAAAACCATCTCCTCTCCTACCCCACCGCCTCTGCTGAGCTGGAAAGGTTGGGGACTGCTCTTTTAGGAGAACTGCCCTGACCCATAAACATTTTGGTTTCTTTTCTTTTTTTTTGCATGTTTTTCTCGCTTACAATTTTTTAAGGTGCATTGACTAGACATGTACACAGTAATTGAAGTATATGATTACCATAGTTTTTTATAATGACATTGTCACAGCGTTTTTAGTGTTTTGTCAGTAAGCTTGTTGCAGTCTGTTTCTTTGCAAGCTGTATTGTTATCATTGTAACCATGGTGAGTGTCACATGTTCAGCCATGTTTTTTTGTTTGGTTTTATATTTATTACTGTGTGCTCATGTCCAAAACAAAACTTTCTCTTTTTTTTCCTTTGTGCTGTCTGGTGAGATAGACATGTAGTCATGAGTCTTCTTTTGTTTTTACAAGTTTCTTTGTAATTAAAAGTTTTATAGTAGAATATATGCTTTGGGGTTTCTTTATTTTTACCTGATGTTCATCATGCATCAAATGAACCACGGTTCATCGCTCCCTGATAGGGAGTTTTTGATTTACTCCCTGACATGGTAGCAGAGGATGGTTGTTACTAATTTTAGAGAGATCTTTTGGGAGTTCATCATTTCAATTTTACTACTTTGAATAGTTTATCATTAGGCAACGTGGCCACTTCATTGCTAAACCCCAACGCCAGATATTTATGTACAAGTTAAAAAGCATACCAGTCTTTACGTGGCCTCACTTTGCAAATCTTGCCAGTATTAAAATTAACTACTTTCCCCCTATGTCTCTGTTTTGTTTGTTACAAGTTGCCAATCTATAAGAACACTTCTCAATAAACCCAGTGGCAGCTGGATTTGTTCAGTATTTTTTGAAGAAGAACTTTGACAAATGCTTTTGAAAAACCAAGTGTGCAGTGCAAATTTTTACTGGACTTATAGGCATAATTTCAATGCATTTCTATCGGGCTAAACTCAGCCCTCTTGCAAAAACAAATACTTTGCTAACCAATACAGTGCATGATCTCTTAACAAGAGAAAGAGAAAGGCAATTGCAGGTCCATTCAGACATATGACATTCAATATTTGTTCAGTCTTTCCAGCCTTTGTGATTGTTGATTGAATACCAAACATTAAAAAAGTGGAAAAAAATTATAAAAATCTGCTTGTGAGAAGGCTAAGCCTGAATTTAACCCAGTGACTATAAACATTTTATTAGGAAGTTATCAATCAACTTGCTCAGTGGTAGTGCAACTAATACTCCTCAGCAAATAGAAGGAAAGGGCAAGTCTTTATTTGCAGCAGTTTCTCCTTTTCCTTCTCAGGTTCTGCCTCTCCCAGCTGCTACCAAGTTTCCTTCATGACAGCTGCTTTTGTTCCTATTTCACTGATGAATTGATTTATTCACGCATTCATTAAGTTAGAGATACCTAGTGAGCATAAATAATGAAGGTTAGAAATCAGTCCTCTTTTTAGAGAAAAAGGCCTTACAAGAACCCCTAGAAAAGTTAAAAAGCTAAGCTACTTGGATGAATTTTTGTTTGCTTGTCTCAGGTTTCCTTGCAGTTTGGGGCAAGAAAATAGGAATAATGGTGGCTTTACGTATTTGGCTATAGACAGTATTTTTAACACTCTCCCAAGATATCTTTATTAACTTTACTGTTAGCTACCTAGATAAAAAAGATGCTCTTTTCTTCTTGATAAAAGTCTAAAGGATAATTTGAGAAACCCATTATAACCTCAGTAAATTAAGCAAGTCGCATAGAAGTAAAACACTTCTGCCTATTGCAGAAGAACTGAACTGGAATATAGTTTTAGTTGTGAATTATAGACAGATGGAACCAAATACTGAGAAAAGGCATCAGAGCTGAGAGAAGGCATCAAGCCAGGAAGATCTTGTTCAAGTCCTAGACACCTCTAGTTAAACCAGATGAACTCACTTTTTCAGGGTACCGTTAAGCAGGTCATTCAATATGTGGGACAGTTATGCAGAAGACTGATTGTGTTTTCAGTCTAAACCAGTAGCTTCTGTCAGTAGCTTATGCTCAGTTTCGGAGTGTCATGCCATATTCCATCTGTACATATTCAGTGTGCCAAATATATGATATTCCCTGCCTTTGAAGCAAGTGTTTTTTCTAAATATACACAGAAAATAATGTTCATATTAGAACAGTAAATGATAAGAACTAGCTATTGGAACAATCCAAACAGAGCTAGTTGATGCAGTATTTTACTTCCAGAACTGATTTAAATAAATACAACTAATAAGGCTATGAATTTATGGGTATTCTGACAGATTAGCTGAGCAACCTTTTTAATGCAAGGATTAAACGTATTATCTCTTAAGAAAAGAAACAGGCTTTGAAAATGAGGAAAACGGTCTTTACTGTTCACATTGGTTTATTTAGGAAATCAAATATAAGACTGGTTCATTGGTTGTCATAGTAGCAAACCAATTTTAAATCCTGTTTTTCTGATTAAGAGGAAAGTGACATCTCATGGTTACTATTAAAGGTAGGCTTTAATCTTCTTAAAACCTTCCTAATTTAGACACACAACATGTGTATGAAGGAATATGCATTTGAAGAACTAGTAGAGGCAGAAAGGCCCAGCTGTAGAACTTGTTATTAGGATTGGGAATTTGATTTAATAATGGGAAACTAATTTAAACTCTGTCCTTTTCAGTTTAACTATGAAAAAAGTTTTTCATGGGTCATTGGGTAATCATTTCTCTACCAAAGTATTTTTAATGGTATTCCATTTCCGTGTGATATCCTATAATACCCATTTTCCTGAGTTTAATTATGGTAGTCTTCAAAGCTTCTAAGACTTGTCAAGTTCATATAATAGACAGATGAGCTAATGTATGAACAGGATACTTCATTTGATATCTTACATTCAGACCTCATTGTGTGTCATTATTATCTTATTTAAAAATGGATGGGCAATAGGCTCCTTCAGTGTTGCACTAAGAAGAATTTAGTGAGACTTATAAATAAAAGAACTTACCTAATATTGGGGATGTCACAAGGTGTCATATCTCCAATTTGTTGTGATATGTAGAATTGGACTGAACCAATCCCTGTAGTATAATTATTTAGTTGTATAATTTCTTAGATAAGTATTTTATTTTAGTATATCAATATTTTAAACAAGCTATAAAAAATACAGGATTATGGACATAGTTTTATATGACGTCCCGTTATTTATTTATGTAAGTTATGTTACTTTCATATAATTTTGTGATAGCTTAAATGTGAATGGTATGAACTTTTTTGACCTAATACCCACTCCATCAAATGCAAGTTAAATTAACCACATAAGTAAAGCTACATAAGTCCTTTGAGACTGTCTTTTACTATGAAACCAGCCGATTATTGTCCATTCTTAACAATAGACATCATAGAACCTTTGTTCTGGCTAGATTCAATACATATACACTTCAATAGTTATTGATGGTAAATACAAAAAGAAATCCCTTCTGCAAACAACTTTGCTCCTATGTGAGGTAATAATTCAGCCCCTCATAAAGGAATTCCCAGGGACAGATGACCAATAGAGAGATAACCAATGGTACATCTCCTATCTTTTAGCAGACCATTAAAAACACTACTATCTAAAATGTAGCCAAAAGCTGCCTCACTACTAAAATGAGACAACAAATATTGTCCAATAAAATGGCATTTCCTTGAAACCTTTAAACTTATCACTCTCCCCTTCCTTTCTTTCTCTTTCACTCACTCTTTCACTCTTTCTTTCTCTTGAACTTCTTTTAATTGCCATTTTATGCATATTCTATATATTTTATGAATGTATTTATATGTACACATTGGTCAGGGAGGTCAGGGGAACCAGGCTACAGGTCAGCAAGCATACAAGGAGGCTGATGGGGTGGGGTGGGGACTTTATGGAGCAATATGTGATCTTCTCTACTGGTTTTCCCGTAGAGTTTGCTTGTGGGAAGCTTTCAGGGAAGGTCATGAAATAGTCATAAGGCAACCTTGGGACACTGCAACTGTCAGAAGTGTGAGATGGTTGCCTGGCACACAAATCACAATCATGTGACATTGGGGATGGTGCAACAGCTGGAATGTGGAGAAATGAGTAGTCAGTCCTTCAAGGACTACTGTATTATTTACTGTTCGCATCGCTGGATACATTATCACGACAGTGACAGCTTTCCTGAAGAAGAAACCTTAGTTCTTGATTTGTGTTCATAACATGCATTTTCAAACCCTAACCTGAAAGGAAAAAAAAATTACATGAGGGTTTTCTTGCCTTTCCAACTTAGCATCCTTTATCTTCAAATAAGCTTGTGTACCTTGGACTCCAAATGTTTGTTCTGTAAGTTGGAGGTGGGATGAGGTGGTCTCCATGCAATTTTGTGCAGTCCCACATAATACTCCTTCCCTATAAACATCATTAATCTTGGCAGCATAAGAATGTCAGTACAAATATCCAGAATCTTTTTTTTAAATGAACTGCAGTTTCTATAGTAACTATCCTATTTTCTAATAAATGCTTACCTGAGCTTTGGAAAGGGAAGTTGGATGTAATGAATATAAAGGATGTTGTAGAGGTATCTACAAGCAAAGGGTAAAACAGTAGCTTTAGATAAAGACAATGCTGATCTTTCTTCAGCTTTATGATATTTATCACAGTGTACAGCTTGGTTGAATAGCTGTGGCTTTAAACGTCAAGGAAAATTTGCCATAATCCTTTGCAAGTGAATTTCACAATCTGCAAGAGACCACATTCTGTAGATATGAATGATTTCTTCTCAAAACCAGTTATAAATATAATTCAAATTACTAATGAATTCTGAGATGTCCTGTCTCCATGGAGCATGAATTATCAAATCAAATCTTATATATGATGGGAAACTGAAGATGTCATTTTGATGGACTCAAACCTATGTCTTTTCCAGTAAATTCACAAAAACTACACCAGAGTCTGATTACGCTCACTTATCGCATCATCAAGAACTTCCAGTACAAATAAAATAAAATAAATGAGAAATAATTCATTTGCTATGTTCCAATCCATCTTGATTTCTGCATATAGCATCTTTGATGTTTATAATGCTGTTATTTTGCCTGCATGGCTTTAAGGTAGAAAATAATGAGTTTTTGACATATTTATTAACACAATGTATTAGTATTTACATTTACCCTAATTTCAGAATCCAAAGGATGATGCTACTTTCAGGAAGCTCTCTTATCAGCAAATTGTAACAGTAGCGCATTTATAAAAAAAATTGCTGCTGCTACTCTAGCTGTTCTGATTATAAAGCTATTTATTAGATGCCGTACATTTTGGCTTCAGGTAGCTTCTTAACAGAAAGAAAGGAAAATGAAAAATTGTTGCCTTGTGGCACGGAAGCTGTGAATCCTTATTTAAGCACTAAACATAAAATAATGGACTTATCTAGCTCCTTTCCCTGCATCCATTTTGCAGATATCTATACCTTAGCTCATCTGAGGCAGATGGAAAACTGCAGAAGACAGGAGAATATCCCTTTCCTGGGTAATTTATCTGATACAATTTTAAAATGAACCAGAAGAGCCACAATTGCAGAACAAGTATTTGAGAATTTGCAACTATAAACTCTATATATTTAGATTTCAGAATGTGTGTGTGTGTGTGTGTGTGTGTGTGTGTGTGTGTGTGTGTGTTCTGAACTGGTTTATTTTATGCAAAAAAACCCACCAGGTAATTTCAGAGTAAAAAATTAGAAGACCATCCTGTAAAAAGGCAGCAACAAACCACTTCCTTGTTTTTGAAATGTTTATGTTTGTTTGTTTTATTTAATTTATATACCGCCCTTCTCCCTGGGGACTCAGGGCGGTTCACAGGGCATATAAATAAAAATACAATACTATACAAAAGTTAAAACAAAGATTAAATCAGTGCCCAATTAAAAAACAATAATGCAATCTAAAATGACAATTTAAAACCCAGCTCCCCATCAGGCCAGACCGGTCAATTCAAACAAATGGGTCTTCAGACCACGACGGAAAGTTCGGAGGTCCGATGCCGTCCGGAGCTCCACCGGCAGTTGGTTCCACAAAGCCGGGCCACCCACAGAGAAGGCTCTCCCCCTGGGGGCCGCCAGTCGGCATTCCCTGACCGGAGGCACCCTGAGGAGGCCCTCTCTGTGGGAACGCACAGGGCGGAGGGGAGTTGAAGCCGGCAGCAGGTGGTCCCCGAGGTACCCCGGACCCATGCCATGTAGGGACTTAAAGATCATAACTAAAACCTTGAACCTCACCCGGAAGACAACTGGTAACCAATGCAGCTCGCGGAGCAAAGGTGTAACATGGGAGTACCGGGAAACTCCCAAGACAACTCTCGCGGCCGCATTCTGTACCAGTTGGAGCCTCCGAGTGGTCTTCAAGGGAAGCCCCATGTAGAGAGCATTACAGTAGTCAAGGCGAGAGGTCACGAGCGCATGAGTGACCGTGCACAGGGCATCCCGGTCCAGATAGGGCCGCAACTGGCGCACCAGGCGAACCTGGGCAAAAGCCCCCCTAGTCACGGCCACTACATGATCTTCTAGGGTAAGCCGTGAATCTAGGAGGACTCCCAAGTTGCGAGCCCTATCCACGGGGGGTAAGAGCTCACCCCCCATAGAAAGAGATGGAACATTTTGAATGTCCCGGGATGCCGGAATGCACAGCCACTCAGTCTTGTCAGGGTTGAGCTGAAGTCTGTTCCTCCCCATCCAGACCCGAACCGCCTCCAGGCAACGGGACATCACAGCGAGGGCATCACTGGGGTGGTTTGGGGTCGAAAAGAAAAGTTGGGTATCATCGGCATATTGATGATACCCAACTCCAAAACCACGAATGATCTCACCCAGCGGTTTCATGTAGATGTTGAACAGGAGAGGCGAGAGAACCGACCCCTGAGGAACTCCACAAACGAGAGACCTCGGGGTCGATCTCTGCCCCCCTGCCAACACCGACTGCGAACGTCCCAGGAGATAGGAGGAGAACCACCGAAGAACCGTGCCTCCCACTCCCAATCCCCTGAGACGCCGCAGCAAGATACCATGGTCGATGGTATCGAAAGCCGCCGAGAGGTCTAATAGGACTAGGACAGAGGAATATCCCCTGTCCCGAGCCCTCCAGAGATCATTCACCAGAGCGACCAATGCCGTCTCCGTGCTGTACCCGGGCCTGAAACCCGATTGGTAGGGGTCCAGATAATCCGCTTCATCCAGGACCAGAGGGAGCTGATGCGCCACCACACTCTCAACAACCTTCGCAAGAAAGCGAAGGTTGGAGACTGGACGAAAGTTGTTCAATACAGCTGGGTCCAAGGCAGGCTTCTTGAGGAGAGGTCTCACCACCGCCTCCTTCAAGACGGTGGGGAAATAACCCTCACTCAAAGAAGCAGATATAACCGCCTGGAGCCAGCCTCGTGTCCTCTCCCTGGCTGCATAAACCAGCCAGGAAGGGCACGGGTCCAACAAACATGTGGAGGAGCTCAGCCTCCCCATAATCCTGTCCACTTCATCAGGGGTCACAGAATCAAACTCTTCCCAGATAACATTGACAAGACCGTCCGTGTCCTGATCGCCTGACTCTGCCCAGCTGGAGTCCAAACCAGTCCGAATCCGAGCGATTTTATCCGACAGATGTTGACTAAATTCCTCGGCACGACCCTGCAAGGGATCCTCCCTCACCTCCTGATTAAGAAGTGAGCGAGTCACCCTAAACAGGGCGGCCGGGCGATTATCTGCGGACGCAATGAGGGTAGAGAAGTAATTACACCTCGCCACCCTCATCGCAGCGAGATAAGACCTAATATAGGTTCTTAACCGCAACCGGTCGGGTTCGGATCGGCTCGACCTCCAACAGCTCTCTAGGCCCCGTTTCCGACGCTTCATCTCCCGGAGCTCCGCGGAGAACCATGGAGCTCGCTGGGATCTGCGCCGGGTCAGGGGCCGCAAGGGTACAACCCGGTCAAGTGCCTCAGTGGCTGCCCTTTCCCAGGTTTCCACTAAGGCATCCGCCGAGCTGTGAGCAATGGAGGCAGGTGGGGACCCCAGCGCCGCTTGGAATCTATCAGGATCCATTAAATGTTTGATGTGGTGATAAAGATGCTGGACTGGCAACGGGGAAGCCATGAATTCTAGTTCTCTCTTAGCGTGGAAGGCAACAGGTGACTTTGGGCCAGCCACACTGTCTCAGCTCAACCCACATCACAAGATTGTTATTATGAGGAACGTAGGAAGGGGGAGCACGATGTAAACTAATAAAGGGAGTGTGCATTTACTAACAAAAATGAGAGATTAATTTAATAAAGAATAAATAATCTTAGTCTTGTTATGATTTAAAAATCCATGAACAAATTTGGGTGAGACACTCCCCAGCTACATTGAAAAAACAACTTGCTGATAACATGGAAAGTAATACTTCATGGTTTCATTTGACAATTGATGTTCTTATAATTATTACAGATTGTTCTTGTAATTTCTGATACATCAATCTGACAAAATATGGTAGTATGTTTCATTGTCCTTTATTTTAAAATGAATTGCCATTTTATAAACATACATGTGGACATGTGTGCATGCTTGTATGTGTATATATGTGTATGTGTGTATAAAATGTATGTATGTATGTATGTATGTATGTATGTATTTATTAAATTTATTAAATTTATGGGCTGTCCATCTTACCACAGGGTAACTCTGGGTGGATTACAGTAAAAAAATCTTATCTATATACATTAAAACATAAGGTAAACTATCCTATTTTCTAATAAATGCTTACTTGAGCTTTAGACAAGGGATCTGCTGTTACTCAATCAACCACCTGCACTATGCTGTTTACCCCTTGGGACTCCAAGCCAACTGGCAGAGCTATAGGCCCTTAGGAAAGAATATGAGGGTTGGGCCAACTTCACACCTGGGAGCAAGAAATTCTAGTGAGCAGATGCAACAGCAGAGAAGGTCCTTCTGCTGGACGCTGCCAGTCAGAATAACTGGAGCTATAGGATGGAGCCTCTATCAGCATGAGTCGGACAGGCCAATCCCAGTTGGATGAGATGGTCCTTCAAGTGGCCTGCACCTATGCCATGAAGGGCTTTAAAGGTGATCACCAACATCTTAAATTTCACCTGGAAGCAGACCAGCAACTATGCAGCTCACGGAGCAGGGATGTTACACAGGCCCAAGAACTGCCTGTGGTGCCACACTTTGCACCAGCCGTAGCTTCCAAATGCTCTTCAAGTGTAGCCCAATGTAGAGCACATTACAATAGTCCAACCTTGAGATGATTAAGGCCTGAACTACTGAGCATGGGGACTCCTGATCCAGGAAAGATTGCAATTGGAACATAACACAAAGTTGTGCAAAGGCTCTCCTATATGCTGTTGTCACCTGCTCCTCAAGCAGAAATCCAGGAGAAACCCCCAGGTTGCAGATCAGATCTGTCCGGGGCAATGCCACCCCATCCAGAGTCTATGATGACAAAGTCCCAGATCTCACATCCCCGTGTACCCAAAGCCATTCAGTCTTGCCAGGGTTCAATCAAAGCCTATTGTCCTCCATCCTGATCCCCATAGTCTGTAGGCACTGCACCCACAGCATCACTTGGGTTACCAAGAATGGAAATATAGAGTTGGGTATCATCAGCATACTGTAGATCAGATGATCAGCATACTGTAGATTTTATAGTTTTCATTTCTGTGGTGATTCTAGTTAGAAGAATTAGCTTTCCAGTTTAGTGTATTTAGCATAGTTCACTGTTACTTTTTCCCACACTGCTCCACAAGCAAAATGCTAAAGTAATATACTGACTAAATTTTAACTTATTTTAGTGCCTTTAAGTGATGAAGAAGATGGAAGTATGCTGTTTGATAATGTGACCAAATCTGCCATTGATCCCTTTGACACATCTTCTGGATCTGTACAGTTGATTGCAATAAAGCCTGTAGCTTTGCCTCCTGCACACCCAGGAACAGACAGGACTCAAGATACAGCTATCCTTAATGGGGAGGTAAGAATGCATCTCATACTCTATTTTCTGTTATATGTTGAGGTTTGGCAGATCTGTTAAAGCAGTGATATGAAGAGGGAATGCTGGATAATGTGGCTACTGAGCAAATTGGTGGTTTGGCAGCAAAGGCAAAAAATTGTGTGGAATTGTCCAGTGATTCTGGCAACAATTCTGAGAGGCAGACCTAAGAAATTAAACTTCAGACTGTCCTTTCGACCGAATAGGTTTTCCTCTGTTACCTTTTTGAAATGATAAGTGTGCACCATTCTTAGAGGAGAAATTCTTTTTTTCTTCTTCTCCATCTGTATTTCAAGTACAACAATGTTAGAGGCTTCTCAGAGCTTGGGATATTAGATAACATTTTGTAATACACTATTGGCTCAGAACAGTTGCACATTCTCCTGTTATCCAAAAACAGTTAGGATCTCTCTTGTCCATCCAACAAATGTTAACGACGTTTAAAGATAAAATTGTGTGTTAAAATGCAAGTATCCAGTTGTCTAATTTTTTCCATAACCTAATCTCTTTTCCTTTCAATAAATTTAAAAAAGGCTTTGTGAGAATCTTGCTTTCTGTTACCAGAAGCTTGAGACATAGTGTCAAATGGAAGGAAAAATATGTCTCATAGATTAATCTTAAAAGATTTGCATAAAATGTGTATAACTTTATATAATGAAAAAATAATGCTACTTCAGTTTCACCATTATTTAGGTGAAACTGAAGTAGCATTATTTTTCTTTGCTGATCTTTACACACAGTAAAACATTCAATTGTTAGCAAAGAAGATCAGCTTTTAGAAGGAAAACAGTTTTTAGATGATGAAATGAAAGGATGACAAATGTCTATCGTTTTATTCTCCTACAGCTGCTCTATCAACAATGTAGCTTTTATCTAGAGAGCTTTTTGATAATGAATATTAAATTATGACTCAAGATTATATTATGAAAATTTCCATAGATGTCATATTATAAATTATGAAAGAAAGCCAGAATATATCACTACATATAATTGTGAACATATTCCCCTGTGTGGAAGGTAAAAGAAAATGAGGATAAGAGGGGTAATGAAGCTTACATATGTCAAAATGTTTTGGGCTTCCAGTTTTTGCATCTGCAGTGCATGGCTGCAAGAGAGGATCTCTGCTGCCCACAGCTAGTTTCTTCCTGCTTGGGGGACCCTAGATGGGTCTGAAGTTGCCCTGGAGAGGTGACTGTGAAGGAGGGGCACCCCGTCAATCACGAAGTGATGGCAATCACTTCCTTTGATCTGGGGAAAGCCCTCTGAACCCGACAGGAGAAAGGCTAGCGTGAGATCAGCGTGTAGCCCAAGTTGCTTGCAGCCGAAGTCCCAGAGCACGAACTTGAACATTGGTGAACAGTGTGCTTGGAATTGGTGATAGTACTGATCTTCTTTCTTCTATCTACTATTTAAATCATTGAAAAGATCCTCAAGGCAAGAAAACCTCCAGAAGTGAAGGGAGGGGACTAGATCCCCATTCCCTTATAGACGGAAGCGGCACATTAACATAAAAGGTTGAAAGACATATACTAAAACTTGATTTAAAATATTTCAGTCTGAACAAATCTAGGAACCAAAAAACTGTCAATATTATACTCTAAAAATTTTCTGATGGAATTATAAAAATATATAACAAAAATAACTTTTTGATGGAAAGAAAAACTGAAAAAAGAAATAACTGCTGACATCTAGTGGACAATCAGAGGATAGAACACTAACAATAAGGACTCAGAAATTGGCAGAATGCCCAGAAACAAAGAAAAAGTTGTTCCTTTGAACTGCAAATAACCTTGATGACACCTGGGAACAAAGAAAGAGCCAGCTATAAGATTAAAAAGTGTTTGAAAGAAAAAAAACACACCTGGACTGTTGCTTAAAGCTAAGAACTGTTTATGGGGGAAAAACTTCGGCTTTTTGGCTAATCTTTTAGAGGAGAATTTGCAGGAAGGATTTAAAGTGGCTTAATATACTGAATCTGTAATTTTGACTGATAAATTGACTTTTGAATTAAAACATTGATGACAGATTATTTGAAGAGGGGAGACAACATGGATATCATATACATATCAAAAAATGACAGGATGCCACATTCAATATTTTCTCCTGAAGGACTTAGCCTGGAAAATCAAGGGCCTCCAGAAGCAATACTTCAAGGCAAGATAAATACTTTCCTGGAGGAAATATATGTAATGTTAGGACAAATACAAATGACAATAGATTGAAATCACGACGAAATTTGAAACAATTTCCAATCTAAATCTACAATTAAAAAATACCCAGGAAACAACAACAAAGGAACAAACAAATCAGGTAGCAGATTACAAACTAGAAGAGTATAATCAAATTGATGAAATAACAAAGGAAAAGAATTACAATTTGACACAAACAGGAAAAAATCTACAAAGTTCTGATATAATAAGAAAAATGGTATTATTAGGAGAACTATTAAAGTTTGGGGGACAGAAAGAATTTATCTTACTTACTTCATCTTTTGTATTCCCAACAACATTTGTAAAAATACAGAAACTGTTGGGTAAGCGGATTACATCAACTTGGAAAATTACTTGGCAAAAGAAGATCAGAGACAGATACAAGAGATTTGACTTGCCCTTCCAAATGGACTATTACGTGAATAAACATTTGTTTGAATATGGCTAAAAGAACAGAGAATTTCAAACATAAAGGGGCTTTATAACAAGAAGGATAATGAGATTTAAGTAATATAGTATGTTTTATAATATATTAAATGTTAAAATAATAGGTTGATATAACTTTTATTAATATATAAGTAAAATATAAATGATTAAAAAGGATGTTATATCTAGATACTATAAGACAGATAAAAAGTATGGTATTTTTATAATTCATGACATAAAATATTGGGATGATGTACCTAAATGGGAAAATTTAGAGAGTGAGATGACTAATATGAAGAAATTATGACTGATAAGAATTTTTATTTATTTATTTATTTTAATTCCATTTATATCCCGCCCTTCTCCGAAGACTCAGGGCGGCTTACAAGCTTAGCAGTAGCCTTCATTCTATGTATATGCCTGCTTATTAGAGCTTTCACACACCCCCAAGCGGCATTATTACAAAGTCAGCTTAATTGCCCCCAACAATCTGGGTCCTCATTTTACCTACCTCGGAAGGATGGTAGGCTGAGTCAACCTTGAGCCTGGTGGGATGCGAACCTGCACTAATTGCAGGCAGCTGGTGTTACTTAAGGAGGCATTAGCCCACTGCTCCACCAAGGATTGAATATAAGAAAACCTAAGCGAACAAAAATTATAAAAATAGGATGTATGCTGAACTAATGAGATGATGGTTATGAGAATAATATAAGCTGAAAAAAATGTTATATAGAGAGATTTATATTATTTGTATAAATATAAAAAATGCCTATACCTAATTATTTATATATTGAAAATATTAAGAATTATATTTTGGCTAAAGTTGAAGAAGGAAAATACAAATGGGAGAAGGGAAGATCAAAGAAATGTATTATTAATTAATATATTAATTATGGAATTATCAAATTTAATCATTATTGACTGTTAATTAATTATTACTGTCCTTTTTTTCTTGTTAAAATATAAACCAAGACAACACACTGTACATCAGGCACTGGAGATTGTTATAGTTAAAAACCAATAAAATATATATAAAAAGATGTTTTGCTTAAGAGGACATTCCAAGGGGAGTGTTGAGTTTGTATTTATATTGCATCTATTCTTCTCCTAAACTATCATCCATAAAGATTATATTCCCTTCAACTATGCCTTGAAATGTGAATATGTAACCAGATTCTTCTTTAAACAATCTTTCAAGACTGTGTTGAAATTTGTTCTTTTCACCTCTGCTACAATAAGGTGATTTGACAATCTTTAATCAGTAGCTTTACAGCCTGAAGTTTACACAGAAAGCTGTCCAGTAACATATAGTTATTTAGTTCTACATTGCATAGTTTAGACTCTGGTTATATTACAGTACATTCCACTGAGTATCCATATTGTTACATGGCATTGCCATAGACACTAGTGCTATTTACTGATACTGAGTTTTGACATAGTTGCATGTAAAAATTTTGTAATTAGAAATCAATTTTTTCTTTTGAAATTTTTTCTCCACTTTTTCTTGCAGAATCCTTATAAGTTCAGAAATATTCTTGGTTCTCCTGTATTGGTCTATAAATTTAAATTAATATTCAATTCAGGGGACTGTGAATGCCATTCCAAACATTTATCCTTTCTTGTAAATTTTGTGGTTGATTTGTAGCTATGCTTCAGCTTTGTCTTGCTGAACTATCCAAGCTTTATTATTACTTTTAATTTCATTGATTATGGGACATTAGCTTCTAAAGATTCAAGTGACTTATGTAAACAGTAATCTGCAAATGTTCCTATGATCTGTGAGGATAGCTACATCTTTTTTGACGTATGCAAGGTCATGGGAATCCTGAAAAAAGATTCTTATCACCATCACCAAATTCTTTACCTAGATACATTGATTGTAAATTGAAAATAATTCATAAGAATTTGCTGGAATTCTTCTATCACTTTCCCTTTCCCCTTAATAAATCTTATTAAAGAGAATTCTGTAATTCTCTTTAGTAGTTTGAAACGTCAAAAAAAGAGTAGGAAAAGCAATACTAGGATACAATCCCCCAAATGACAGAATGATCTCAGTTTGAATCCAAGGCAAACCATTCAATATCACAGTAGTACAAGTCTATGTCCCAACCACCAGTGCTGAAAAGGAAGAAATTGACCGGTTCTATGAAGCCCTACAGCACCTTATAGAACTAACATCAAAAAATGATGTCCTTATCATCATGGGGGATTGGAATGCTAAAGTAGGAAGCCAAAAGATAACCGGAATAACAGGCAAGTTTGGCCTTGGAGTACAAAATGAAGTGGGGTACAGGGTGACATAATTTTGTCAAGAGAATTCGATGTTCATAGCAAACACTCTTTTTCAACAACCCTAGAGATGGTTCTACACATGAACATCACCAGACGGTCAACACAGAAATCAGATTGACTATGTGCTTTGCAGCCAAAGATGGAAAAGCTCTATACAGTCAGTAAAAACAAGACCAGGAGCTGACTCTGGCTCAGACCAGGAGCTTCTTGTTGCAAAGTTTAGGCTTAAACTGAAGAAAGTAGGGAAAAGCACTAGGCCAGTCAGGTATGAACTAAATCATATCCCTGATGAATATACAGTAGAGGTGACAAATAGATTCAAGGAATTAGATCTGATAGACAGAGTGCCTGAAGAACTATGGACAGAGGTTCACAACATTGTACAAGAGGTCCTAAAGAAAAAGAAATGCAAGAAAGCAAAATGGTTGTCTGAGGAAGCTTTGCAAATAGCTAAGGAAAGGAGGGAAGAAAAAGGCAAGGAAGAAAAAGAAAGATACACCCAATTGAATGCAGAATTCCAGAGAATAGCTAGAAGAGATAATAATGCCTTTTTAAATGAACAGTGCAAAAAAATAGAAGAAAACAATAGAATAAGGAGGACCAGAGATCTCTTCAAGAAAATTGGAGAGATGAAGGGAACGTTTCATGCAAAAATGGGCATGATAAAGGATCAAAATGGCAGGGACCTAACAGAGGCAGAAGAGATTAAGAAGAGGTGGCAAAATTACACAGATGAACTATACAAGAATGAGCTTAACATTCCTGATAACCACGATGAGGTGGTCACTGACCTTGAGCGAGACATCCTAGAATGTGAAGTGAAGTGGGCCTTAGGAAAACTGAGCAACAACAAAGCTAATGGAGGTGACAGTATTCCAGCTGAGCTATTCAAAATCTTAAAAGATGATGCAGTAAAAGTGCTACACTCAATTTGCAAGCAAATTTGGAAAACTCAAAAGTGGCCACAGGATTGGAAAGGTTCAGTTTACATTCCAATTCCAAAGAAAGGCAGTGCCAAAGAATGTTCAAACTATCGCACCATTGCTCTCATTTCACATGCTAGTAAAGTTATGCTTAAAGTCCTACAAGCTAGACTCCAGCAGTATCTGGATCAAGAACTACCAGAAGTACAGGCAGGATTTCGAAGAGGCAGAGGAACTAGAGATCAAATTGCCAACATACGCTGGATCATGGAGAAAGCTAGGGAGTTCCAGAAAAACATCTACTTCTGCTTCATTGACTATGCTAAAGCCTTTGATTGTGCGGATCACAACAAACTGTGGCAAGTTCTTAAAGAGATGGGAGTACCAGACCATCTTATTTGTCTCTTGAGAAACTTATATGTTCTGTTCCAACCTATGACCGGCCCTGTTTGAATTTCAGGGACAACCCCTTTCTATAATCAACAGGCTGGAAAAAACCCAACCAAATTTATTTACAAAGAGTTCAAACAAAAGTTAAATGAAAAGTTCAAACAAGACTTAAACCAAAAGGTTAAACAAGAGTTAAACAAGAATAACAGACCAGGACTCTAGCAGAAGATCTTCAAATGGTTGCCTTCAGCAACCAGCAGCTTCCACACATTCCCCTTTTATCAGCAGTCCGAAGGCGTGGCTTCTCATTGCCTTCTCCCGAGTTGCCTCATTGCTTTCCTCTGTTCTGCTCTGCTATATTGCCTCCTGAACAGAGCCAGCTGTGGATTATCTTCTTCCAATGCTCACACAGCTGAGTCTGAGGAGGAACAAGACGGGAGGCGCCTGGCTGAGAGTTGTGCAGTGCATCAGAACCTTCCTCTGACACCAAAGGCTCTCCAAACCCCACCTCCTACTCCTCTTCAGAATCATTAGACTCAGCTGCCAAAACCATAGGCTGATGCTGAATCACAACACTATATGTGGGTCAACAAGCAACAGTGAGAACTGGACACAGAACCACTGATTGGTTCAAAATTGGGAAAGGAGTCCAGCAAGGCTGTATACTGTCGCCCTGCCTATTTAACTTATATGCAGAGCACATCATGAGAAAGGCAGGACTAGATGAATCAAAAGTTGGAATTAAGATTGCCTGGAGAAATATCAACAACCTAAGATACGCAGATGATACCACTCTAATGGCAGAAAGTGAAGTGGAACTAAAGAGCCTCTTGTTGCGGGTGAAGAAGAAGAGTGCAAAAGTTGGGTTGAAACTTAACATTAAGAAAACCAAGATTGTGGCATCCGGTCCTCTCAATTCCTGGCAAATAGATGGGGAAGAAATGGAGGTAGTGACAGATTTTATTTTCCTGGGCTCCAAGATCACCGCAGATGGGGACTGCAGCCAAGAAATTAAAAGACGCTTGCTCCTGGGGAGGAAAGCCATGACAAATCTAGACAGCACACTAAAAAGCAGAGACATCACCCTCCCAACAAAAGTGCGTATAGTCAAGGCTATGGTCTTCCCAGTTGCAATGTATGGCAGTGAAAGTTGTACCATAAGAAATGCTGAGCGCCAAAGAATTGAGGTCTTTGAACTGGAGAAGACTCCTGCGAGTCCCTTGGACTGCAAGGCGATCAAACCGGTCAGTCCTAGAGGAAATCAACCCTGACTGTTCTTTAGAAGGCTAGATCCTGAAGTTGAAACTCAAATACTTTGGCCACCTAATGAGAAGGAAGGACTCATTGGAGAAGAGCCTAATGCTGGGAAAGATTGAGGGCAAGAGAAGAAGGGGACAACAGAGAACGAGGTGGCTGGATGGAGTCACTGAAGCAGTAGGCGTGAGCTTAAATGGACTCCAGAAGATGGTAGAGGACAGGAAGGCCTGGAGGAACGTTGTCCATGGGATTGCGATGGGTTGGACACGACTTCACAACTGACAACAACAACAACAACAACAAAATTTGAAAAGACTTATTTTGGACAGAGTACTCTTTTAAATGCTTCACTCAACAAAAATATTATGTGATTGAAGATGGTGCAGTTTTTGTTTCCAAGTAAGCCCTTAAGAGCCCAAATGGGCCATCCTGAGTTGACTAGATAGGCTACATAAATTGAATTAAAATAGAATAAAATAAACAAGTGTTCCATGTTATCAGGGTTTTCTTGTCATGCTTTAGTATATTTTTGTGGTGAAATTGGTTGAATTCTGACAACTTTCCTATGTGTATGCAATGCTATGCGGTGGATCTATAGACAGCTTCTCCAGCTAAAACTTTCATCTGCTGTGATTGGTGGGTTCTGTTCTGCATGTAACTTCCATTTCTTAATAATGTTGCCATAACTGAAATTGCCATTTGGGATCATTTTGAAATTTTTAATAGACCTCCCTCCTGGGTTTTTAAGAATAATTTTTTTTCAAATGTTCAGACAGTTGTTTAGAGGAGTCCATGTTTTTGAAAGTAGGGAACAGGAGTGTCAAACTGGCAGCCCACAGGCCGGATGCGTCACATGCCGACCCCGCCCATCCCAACTCCGCAAAGGCAAAAAACATTGTGATACGTGACAATATGTCATGTGACAGGATTGAATTTGATACCCGTGAGTTAGAAGGTCAGAGCATTTGTTCATTGGTGTTATTCTCTTCACCTGGTAATTGTAGGCCTAACTAGTTAATCACTGTTTAAGACCTATTACCAATTTTTTAGTTTTTTTTAAAGCAATTGAATAAACTAGAAGGGTGTCCAAATGTCCTGATACTTATTTAGGAAGTACCTAAATAATAAACATGTGTTCAGATTTGCAGAAAAATATCATATTCAGTTGTATAACCCGGAGATTATGCTTGACATTACAACCTTCATTAGGACTGAGTGATCTCTACATTTATATGGAGCATCAAACTATCTGAAAGCCCTAAAAATATTTTTTTAAAGTTCTCAATAGTGTGACGGAATGAACTACAGTTGTGTTTGTTATTTCAGAGAATTAGTCACCTTAAAAACTCATACTCTAATTTTATTTATTTGTATGTTTTCCTTTTTAAATTTTATTGTCAGATTAACAAAGCCTTGAAACAGAAGTCTGATATAGAACACTATCGCAACAAATTGCGACTGAAAGCCAAGCGGAAAGGCTATTATGATTTCCCACAAATTGACAAGGGTTTGGCAGATAGAAAAAAGATATATGAAAAAACACAAAATGAAATAGACCATATCCTGGATCCTGATACAGATGGATCCTCTCCATTTGTAGAGCCCAAAAACAGGTGAGTAACTGTTCTATGTATATTTGTAGACTGTCATACTAATCTTCATGTTCCACAAAAAAGACAAAATGTGCAAATTGCTGTCTTGGCGTCATATGGTATGTATTAAAGTGAAGTGACAAGTTCATTTGCATATGAATAGTGTTTTTGTGGTGTGCCATCTTCTGCTGAATGAGTTGTCATATGTTTAGTTGATAGGTGCATCATTTTTGAAGTAATAAAAGTGTAATAAAATGTTAATACTTAAAAGTTGAAAAGCAGTATGTTCAAATGGAATAGTGTTCTATCTTTTCTGTTGATTATGACTGAAAATTTGTTACTTCATACTATTAAGAGTGGAATAAGGACCCAACCCAATGGATTTCTCTGCTACAGTGTTCTGTTACAGGATTCATAAAAACAGGATGCAAAAAATAAAATAACCAAGTCAGTTTTCAGGGTATTAATCAGTAGAGGTCTTCATTTTATAATGTAGTGAAAATGCTGCAAAACTCTGTTATAAGGGATCTGTTTAACAGCTTGTGAGTTAGATCCGACATGCATAGCAAAAGATAAAATAGTTCCTGAATTACATAGAAAGCTTTTTTAAAATTAATGCATACTATAGAAATATAAATAAACAATGAATAGATTCATATAACCTGTGCAGAGAATATGATGAAGTAATGGAATCATGACCAAAAAATATATAGAAAGAATCAATGTGTAAATCCTCCAATGTGTTTTGCATAAGGTTTTAATATTACGGTATTACCTATGTGGAAATTTATTTGCTTCTGCAGATTGTAGAAAAAGAGCATGAAAAATATTTTTAAAGATAAATTTTAATGTTTAATTTGTTACATTAGAGAAATAGATTGTTGTTAAGTGAAAGCCATGGTTGTTAAGCAGTTTCATGAAAAAATGAAAGTAAAATGGGGCCATGTGACTGTGGAACACTTCAAACAGCCATAAATGCAGCCATATTGCCAAGCCCTGAAGTGTGGTCGTGTGATCATTGGGGGGGGAACAACCATTGTAACATCAGATCTATGTTATAAGTCTTCTTTTTTAAATAGATTGTAACTTCAAACAATCACTTTGCAATTGGTTGTAAGTCAAGGACTACCTGTAATTAAAAATACAGTACTTAAAAAAATGAGTGAAAAAATACAACAGAAAAAGATATCATATAATGTTACAATAGTTATAATTCTATAAATAATTATCTAATGTAAGCATTATACATACACATCTCTGCGTGTTTGTGTATTCATTTCTAATATACTTACATAGCTGTCATTTTTAACCTATATTATTTTGTATTCATGAGTCCCATATTTCATTGTATTTATCCATACAAAGTTTACATCTGTATATAATCCTGTGCTGTCCCGCTTACTCTCCCACACACACATAGCAGTGGTTTAGTGGGTTTATTCATATTCCCCAGCAATTCCCTTCACCAAAACCCCAGAACTGTCCCAATTAAGTCTAGCCAAAATCAGACCAATGCTAGTCCACAAAGCAATGGACAATGAGTCCACAAGACACTTGAAAATTTCCCAAACAAGATAAACCCACCAGGCAATATTAAATCCACAACACAAGAGGATTCATGAGGCAAGAAAAGTCTAGAGTTCAGAAGGCATGATCCAAAGTCAAGGCACGCTGTTAATCCAGAGCAAGGCAGGAAACACACAGCTAGGAAATAAACACATTCCCAGCATCGCTTCCATCTGTCTGCTGTGCAGCCTATCAAGAAGGGCAAGGCTGCTTCCTCGCAAGTAATCAGGCTGACCTTCACTTCTCCTGCCTTTTCTCTGCCCTACATGTTCTTGGATCAGGTGTAGAAGGCAGTTCCTCTTCCTCATTGCTGACCGGCTGCAGCTGCATGCTCTGAAGCCTAAGAGCTGTCCTGCTGCAGCCCTCTTAGATGGCTACTTGGAGCCATTGGCTTCCTTTCAAACATGCCCGGAACTGGTTCATCCTTTTCCAAGCTGACACCTGGAGAGGTATCTAGGGAAAAATCAGGGGGAGTGATCACAAATCCACTCATAAGTAGCAAGTGTAATCAAATCTTTAATCCATTGAATAAATGGGGCTAGACATTTATATTTCCAAAGTTGCATTATAAATCTTTCAGCTATAATAAGGGCATGAAGAACCTATTTACGTTGCCCAGTTGTATCATGTATTAGTTATTTAATTCAAAGATTATTATGTTCTGAAAATTTCAACTTTTAGCTCATAGGTACAATTATATCTTTTGCTATTTTCTCCCAAAATGTATGAAATATAGGACATTGTAAAAAAAACCCTGTTTTAAAGAAGCATTATCTTTATATTTCCAACAAAATGCGGTCCTAGACTGTGTTTTTCTGTGGAGGATAAATGTTAAATTCTAAATCTATTTTTTATTGTATGTGAAATGAAATGAAAATTTGTCCAGTTGGCGATTTTTCAGTATTTTGATTTGAATTCAGAGACATGAAGTACCCAGATTTTTGAATGGGAAACATATACATCTTATAACTAAAGTAGAATGATTGATTATGCATCATAGAAAATTAAGATTAAAAATAACAAGGAAAATTATTTGAAAGATGAATTGAAATATTTTTGTATGTAGATGATTAGATGCCCATGCACCCATATATAGAGATGCCCATATATAGAGAAATACAGAGGAAGAATTGTTTAAAGCAAAAGAAAGGGCAATGATTCCAGTTCTTAGAGGTGAAAGATATGAAATACATAAAACAAGAGATATAAATTGTCAGTGTTTTAAATTTTTATTCAGAACTATATGGTAAACCAGATAATACATCAGATGATGATATAGGGGACTTGTTAAGTAATATAAACTTACCGCACTTCAATGCTACGCAAAAACACCTTTTATTTGTCTCACTATCGGAGGCAGCTATTAAATAATTTTAAACGTAGCAAGTGGATGGTTTTCCTACAAAGTGATATCAAATATTTATAGATCTTTTGGTGCCCAAACTGTCAATTGTATGATGAGATGATAGGGGAATTATCAGAGGCATTTAATCAGACTTATATTACAATAATATCAAAATCAGGTAAAGATCATACCCAATCTGCTATCAGCCAAGTTCATTAAGTTGACACAAAGATTTTAACTGCAGTGTTAAATAGTTTACGGCAAATGTTACCACCCATTATTAAGAATGATCAAGTAGGGTTTATATAAACTAAAGAAGCAGCAGATAATATTAGGTTAGCTAACAGATTTAAATCAAAATGACCAATTTGTAATCCTGCCATTAGTTGCTGAAAAAAACCCTTTGCTCTTTGTATTAAACATTTTAGTAATCTTGAAAAGGAATGGATTTCCCTGTTTCTTGTATGTATTTTCCTTCTTTCATTACTCCGAATTGTAATGATTATCAACAAAATGTATTATGCAGACAGACCTTTATAAATCAGTATTTATTTTGTATGTTCTGTATAAAGGTAAAGGTAAAGGTTCCCCCGCACGTGCGTGCTAGTCGTTTCCGACTCTAGGGGCCGGTGCTCATCTCCGTTTCAAAGCCGAAGAGCCAGCGCTTGTCCGAGGACGTCTCCGTGGTCATGTGGCCGGCATGACTAGACGCCAAAGGCGCACGGAACGCTGTTACCTTCCCACCGGAGTGGTCCCTATTTTTCTACTTGCATTTTTACGTGCTTTCGAACTGCTAGGTTGGCAGAAGCTGGGACGAGTAACAGGCGCTCACTCTGTTATGCGGCACTCGGGATTCGACCCGCCAAACTGCCGACCTTCTGATCGACAAGCTCAGCGTCCTAACCCACTGAGCCACCGCGTCCCTGGATATGTTCTGTATACATTATGCCAAAAACAAATTGGTGTTGCAGATTTGTATAAGGACCAGGTCTCAATTTCTTTACACTCCTCTGAGCATTTTTTGCTATGTGTTCAATTCTTTAAATCCTTATGATATGTTCCATGTTGACCTCGGCCAGCCCTATGCCTGTTGCTCATTATAACCAGTGTTGTAATATACCTCTATCCCTTTTCCCCTTAATAGTTTCACAATTAAATCAAGGAATGCCTGATAATCTCTCTGAAAACAGCATCATTATTTAATCACTTAAGTGTGCAACTGGTGTCAGCCCATTACTGCTGTCTTATATGTATAAGAGTAACAGAAAAACATTTTAATAACCTATCCCCATTTGCCAAAATAAGGGAGATTAAGGAGGCTCATAATGTTCTGGTTAAAATACACTATGAAAAATGTCTGTTTTGCATGATGGTCTGTCATCCCAGTTTTCCAGTCTTGCTTTTATAAAAAAGCACTTTCAGGAATTTTTATCATTGACATGTTTTTGATTTATTGGTTGGAACAGTTAATTTCATAATTTAGCCTCTCTCTGGGTTTCCACTTGAACCTATTATTTTTGATTCCAGCACTGAGATTATCCTTATTTGTTGGGAATTAATTCTAGTACCTGCTCTTAGTGCTGCAAAATGCATAAATACCAATATATTTGTCTATACTGAAGATAGATACAATTTTAATTCTTTTATCTGTTAAAAGCTCATATTGTAGTTAATTACAGTTTAAAAATAGTTAGAAAATCAATTTTGAGGTTATCTGGGCTTCTCATAGTACAGTTATTACTATTGATCAACTTAATCCTGATCAAGCAGACCTATGTTTATAGGATAATCAGACAAATCATCTTGGCACTTTATTGGTTTTAAGCTTTTGTTATTGGAAATAATTTGATCTTTCTGCTCTTGATGTTTTATGAAGTTCTGTTATCTGTTGGGGTTTTTGGAGAAATCAGTTGAAGGGTGGTAGTTTTTGCTTGGCTGTTGGAGATGCAATACAAAAATTGAAACAATAATGTATAGGATCTGTGGTGATCCTATTATTGCAACAGTTGAAGTTGAAGTTCACAAAATTATTAAATTAACTGTGTAAAGATAGCATATATTCTTTTTTTGTAATGTATTTTATTGATTTTTAAAAACATAAATCACTTAATAATTGGTGAACAGTGTATTATCTGGGTTATATTTGTAAAACAATCACTAACAATTGATTTCTATAATTCATAATCCACACAATAGTTTTAGTTGATTTCCTCTTTTCTCAAATACAATTCTTATTGTTTTGATAGATAACAATTAAATATATTTTTCCCTAGTCCTAAAAATAATAATCACATCAATATAATATTTCTTTTCTATCCGATCATTCTGGTTGCCTTATCATAGATCTTGTTACAGTCCTTATTTTAATTTGTTTCTCCCACCAAATTCAGATATTCTTACTGGTTAAGATTTTCTCAAAAATTAATTACATTTAAGAATTTAACTCTATTTTTCCATATGAACCATGTCACACTTTTACATTTCTTAAGGAATAGATAAAACAGTAGAAAAAAAGAAAGAAAAGCAAAAGTAAAGAAGCATAAAAAATAACATAGTACTTAAAATATATAAACCTCCTAAGCTAATATGTATTTATTTCCTATTCTTTTTAACCGTAATTAAAACTATGTTTAATCTTTAAAGATTCCATTTAATACAGCTAATCATCTAGTCCTTTAACTCATAATTTTCTTAAATTCAATCAAATTTAAATATCTAAAACATTTCCTTTATCTAAGTAATTTCAACTTTTTTATATTACTCATATCAAGAAAGAGAACAAAAAGGGGAAAAAGCATATTATGCTATATTTAGAGAATTCATCCCTCTTAAGAGTGACATATATATTCCAAAACCTTTCTATTTCTTTAACCATATTCAAACAGATGTTTCTTTTTAAAGTATTCTCTCTGTAAGTCCCATCATCTATTTTCTTTGTTTCCACTTTAGTTTTTTTTGTCAAATTTTTAAATTTGAGATTTAAAGAATTTAGATCAGATCTGGTTTCTGTCCTGTGTAGTAATGTACTGATTATACTTTCGTGATCTCATCACAAAATGCTTGTTTTCTTTTTTTGCTTCTTTTCAAACTACCTAGAGAAGAGTAGAAGAAACATTGAACTACGTATAGTCTATTCTTCAGTGGGAAGCTTGGAGAGTTGCACTCTCAGATTCTCAAACTAGAATCTGTTTGCATTTGTTGCAAATTGTTATGTTTTAACATAAAGATATATATGTAAATATATATGTAAATATATGTAAAAGGAGGATATATCTGTACAGTTAATTACCACCACCTTCAGTAAATTTGAAAATTTGAAATTCCATGACTGCTTGACCTTGATAAAGAGAAATAAGACAATGTTGTTCTATTACTTATTTATTAATTTGATTTAGATGCCACACGACTAGAAAGTAACTCCACATTTCAAAAATACACAGTGTAGGTATGTTAGTCTCTTCTTAGTAGTCAAATAGTAGTAATATATTCCATACAACACTTGTTGTTAGTTGCGAAGTCGTGTCCGACCCATCGCAACCCCATGGACAATGTTCCTCCAGGCCTTCCTGTCCTCTACCATCTTCTGGAGTCCATTTAAGTTCACGCCTACTGCTTCAGTGACTCCATCCAGCCACTTCATTCTCTGTCGTCCCTTTCTTCTCTTGCCCAGCATTAGGCTCTTCTCCAATGAGTCCTTCCTTCTCATTAGGTGGCCAAAGTTTCAACTTCAGGATCTGGCCTTCTAAAGAGCAGTCAGGGCTGACCTCCTCATACAACACTTAGTTGAGCTTTTATATTAAGCAGATTTGATACCTTGCCTTCTGCCCTTCTGGCAAAGAAATTCAATAGTACACTTATATAAGAGTACATCTACCCTTGCCCTCTGAGAGAAATTGAATTGATTGTGCACATTTTCTAATGTCCTTTTTATTCACATGTGGTACAAAGTTTAATTATAGTACTTTTAACCTCAAGGCATCACAAAACACCATCACAATAATCTTATTATGTGCCTTTAACAGATACCTCAGAAATATCCTGCAGGAAAGTAGTAGAATTCTGTTTGATCACCATTGCTGTTCAGTGGGTATGATGCTATAGTGTTAAGTGTTCCAGTCTGGTTACATTATGAGCTTGAAGCAGTGGCCATGAAAGCAAATACATTTTGAATTTATGCCAGTACTCTAATTTTTAGCAGTAAAATTATATTATCTTGTTTAAAATTTCATTAAGTATTGAGACACAATTCAGACATTTTAGAACGTATGTATTTTAGTTGCTTTAGTAATTTTACATTCATTTGATTAACAGTCTTCAGAGAAGAGGAAATTATTCTGGTTCAGGAATCTTTTTGAATAGTTTACTTCTCATTTCTATATAGAATTTGAAGCTTCCTTTCTATTATGTTTTGAAACTGCAAATAGCAGTGATCACTGAGTACAATTAAGATTTGATTGATTGATTTGTTTCAGACATGACTTTTGATTAAGGCAGTAATGAAAAATTATATAGCTCCAGTATTCTAAAGCCTGGTAATGGGTAACAATAACTTGCAGTGTGCATGGCACATTCTCGTTGTTTGCCATAGTAAATTACCAAACTTATATTTTAGCAAGAAATTATATTTACTCGTTTCCATAACGTGTAAAACTGTA
This sequence comes from Vipera ursinii, assembly GCF_947247035.1. Lineage (NCBI taxonomy): Eukaryota > Metazoa > Chordata > Lepidosauria > Squamata > Viperidae > Vipera > Vipera ursinii. The sequence continues at coordinate 94,665,915 of NC_139512.1, forward strand.
TTATTAATGGGTAAAAGGAAATTTCACAATTCTTTCAGTTTTCATTTATTCATCCCAAATGTTTCTTCTGGCCTCAAAAAAAAAATGCCACAGTGAGAAATTATCTTGCATTTAAAAAAACAAAACAAAACAAAAAACATTATTCCTGGTCACAAGTATTTTCAGACTCAAGTTACTGAATTGAGTGGAGAATGGGATGTAAGCTTCTTTCTTTTTTAGGAATTAAGAAGCATTCATCAGATGAAAAGCTTTCTTCAGTAAAAAGAAAAGTAAACTATTCCTTTTGCTCATAGATAGGGAAAAACTAGAGTGGACCTTCTCACCAAAAAAATTATAAGCAAATTCTACATTAAAGATGTCCGGATATCCTATGTTAATCTTCAACTCTGGTGTGGACCGGAAATCATGCCTTCCATTTTGAACTTAACCTCTGGGTTTCTGTTATGTTCCATATTATTCACAATTTGACTATATTTTTTAATTAAATCCCACATTTGACATTATCAAATAAAATTTCATCAGGTTCAGTAATTTGTAAACTTAAAGCTTCTTCTGAGAATCTCTGACACACAAAAATGCTATGTTGGAAGATAATCACTCTGTATTCTTCCTTTTGATTATGGCTAAGTTGGTTCAGTTAACCTCATTCTTTTGTAGGTATCTTGCCTAATTTTCTTGAAATCAGCTAAAAATTGCAAATGAAATAGAGCTGTTTATTTGGATATGTTACTTCTGATCCAACCAATTCTCAAATGTTTCACATTTACTTAAGAACTTTAATGGCTTCTAAAAACCTTCCTCTAAAATATAAAAGGTAATGAGAATGTGAGCAAATGAATAAAATATAAAGTGTATATGAATATAAGCACATATGAAGAATGGTTGCAGGATCTGGGTATGTCTAGTCTAATGAAAAGAAGAACTGGGGAGACATGATAGCAGTGTTCCAATACCTCAGGAGTTGCTATAAGGATGGGGGGGTCAAGCTATTTTCCAAAGCACCAGAAGGCAAGATAAGAAACAATGGATGGAGAGAAGCAATCTAGAACTAAGGAGAAATTTGCTAATAGTGAGAACAGTCAACCAGTGGAATGGCTTGCCTTCAATAGTTGTGGGTGACCCATTACTGGAGGCTTTCAAGAAGAGACTGGACAGCCATTTGTCTGAAATAGTATAGAGCAGGGGTCAGCAACCTGAAACAGTGAAAGAGCCACTCGGAACCGGTTCCCTCACAAAAGGAAAAACTGTGAGCCACAAAAACTGTGTGCGCATGTGCGCATGCGCAGAACAGGGTTTGACTGAAGAGTGGAGCCAAGGCGAGATATGCACCTACCGTGCATATTTGAATTGATTGGTTGAACATTTTTAGTCCTTTTTTTTTTTTTTGGACTGCACATGGCAGAGGACTGGGAGCCGCAGGAGATGGCTGAAAGAGCCGCATGCGGCTCCGGAGCTGCGGGTTGCAGACCTGTGGTATAGAGGCTCCTGCTTGGGCAGGGGGTTGGACTAGTTGACCTCCAAGGTCCCTTCCAATTCTTATTCTGTGTTCTGCGTTCACATATTTTGCTGTTTCAAGTGTGGAAGAAGGACATACAATCAAATTCAATCGAAAATCAGAGAAATGCCTTAGAGAAGAACGTACAGTCCGTGAAGGTTGTACAATCTGTTATATATAATCTGTTAAATTCTTCTAATATATGATGTTTATGGTATTCAGAAGTCATTTTGTTACAATGAAATTCATTAATGAGCTTCAGTTTTTTCATTTACACAATTTTAAAAACATTGTTGATATTGAATACTTTGTTATGGTTACTGTGTAACAGAAAATAAACTGAAATCAGTTTGTGGGTCTCACTATCAATTAGCAAATCTGATAGGCATGGAGATAAAGCACAGTTCAAATTTTCTATTGTTTATTGAATTAATATTTATCAGATGCCAATTTAATTTGGATTGTGGGCAGTATCCAACATTGTTTGAATGGATTTTCACTCAAAAGGTGATCACTTGCTCTCTGTTCTCTTGCAACTTCTAAGATCTACCCGAGGAAGTCTAAAATGCTCTAGAGTGGTAGACTCCATTCCACCAGTAAATGGACATGATAAAATCCAATCCTTTATACAATATTTGATTTTAGACTAGAAATTTGGATTGAGTTGTCACTTAGCTGAATAGTCGGCTAATTTAATTTAAAGATTGTTGGGTTAATCCATCATTATTACCTTCTGTGAATGTAGATATAGATGGTTATGTCAGTTTAAAATTGTAGATTTGTATACAGATATTCACAAGGCAATATCCAGTTTACACCTAGGTTTCTACCATCACAAATAATGCATAATTCGATTCAAAGATTGCTTAGACAAAGCTGTACATTTTGAATTGATGCATATAAGATGAAAGAATTAAAATACGATATGCCAATAATAAATGCTCATAAATCAGTATAGGCTAAATATCAGAACGATCTATTAATGTTTTATCCTATTTTAATCATGTGTAAATATTTCCTTTTTCTATAGGCAACAAACAAAGACTTCAGTTTACCGAAGCAGACAGTCTTTGAATAGTCCTAGTCCAGGAGAAACTGAAATGGATCTTCTAGTTACACGTGAAAGACAGAGACGTGGTATCCGCAATAGTGGATATGACGTAAGTGTATGGAGACTGCATTTGTTGAGCATATTGCAATGTTAATAAATTGATTTAGAAGAATTACAATACACATTAAGTTTATCTTAGCAAAATTATGTATCTACATATTTGCAGCTTTGAGTCCGCATCGGGAATCAATATTTTGCAAAAGGTTTGTAAAATCAGCCCCTGAAATCAGGTTGAATTTTAGATGTTCATTTTTATGGATTTAGAAGATTTATCAATTTCCCCCCAAAAAAATTTAAACTGATCATGGATAACGTTTCACAGAGTAATTGTGAATTGTTACTTTTACCATCTGTCGGGATAATGTAAATTTAAATAAAAGTCAAAAGTCAAGAACATTGAGATATTTGTACTGGACCTAAGAAGCTACTTCCCAAGAATCTCAATTTGCTTACCTAGTTTCTTTTGATTAAGTTGCTAAAACTTTAGACAGCCTTCCCCAGTCTGGTGATTTAAAGTGAATTGGATTATAACAGTTCTGCATGACATATGGCCTGCAGTCTGCATGTGGCCTGCCAAGTAGCCTTGTGCAGCCAGCCAGCATATTTTGAATGCTCAACAAATACTAAGTATACCATTTATTTGGATGTGAACCTTACTGTGTGTCTTGTATATTCTGAAACATTCCCCCCCTATATATATATATATATATATATATATATATATATATATATATATATATATATATATATATATATATATATATATATATATATATATGCAAATTATTCAAATTGCTAATAAAGAATTTGGGAGGCTAAGATGATCATTTCGAACTCATTTATGTTCTCATCAGTTAGTCATACCCTTTATCTGAGATTCGAACCCGGGCTGATTATATATCAGGCAGTGTTTTAACCTCCTGAGCCACGGGGTTCTTTCTCTCTTATATTAGCTGGAAGGCAAGGCAAATGTATGTTTAAGTATTTGTCAAGGCTTTTTGAATGGACCTTGCTAATTAACTCTTTCATTCCTGTTTTTTAGCCTCCCAAATTCTTTATTAGCAATTTGAATAATTTGCACAAATAATGAGCTGTCATAAGTTGACTATGTCCTGTGGATAAGCCCTGAGCCGGGCCAAAACAGGAATGAAAGAGTTAATTAGCAAGGTCCATTCAAAAAGCCTTGACAAATACTTAAATATATATATATATCTTAAACAAAAAGCCTTGACAAATACTTAAACATATATATATATATATCTGATGAAATTGTGAGCTCTTGCTAAAATAGACTATAATGAGAGAAAAAAAATAAAACTGCTAACTTACTGGGGTGAAAAATCTCCCTAGTGAAAAACAGATTTTTAAGAACATAAACACTGAAATTGAGATTGTTCTTGAAATGAGCTTTAACGTTGCAAGAGAAATAATTGTTGGTGGGAAATGTTTTACAGAAGGCAGATTTTTAAAGCTGTATATAAAGGTTGTGCCCAATTTTTGCACAGAAAAGAAAGCAATATTTGAGTGCAGCATTTTGTTAATATAAAAGATGAAGTAACAAAGTTTCTTGAAAATAAATTAGAAAATTTAAACAGCCTGAAAATGAATAGTGGAACTATAATATCTTTTTATTTTGCAATATCACAACTCATGTAAATAATCTGAATCTTCCCAGTTTCAAGGAAAAGATCAACTAATCTTTAAAAATCAATAAAAGCATTAAAATGAAATTACGGTACATCTTTTGAAGGGACAACTCCAAGAAAGCAGAACTGGGTCAGTTTCTTATTTGTACTTAGCATATTTCTTATCAGGTGCACTGAGTTAGGAAAAAAATAAATAAAGAGAGCATGTTAGCCTTCTGATTGAGGAATTCCATGAAACATTTGCTTTGACCAAAGAAGAAAAGGCTCAGTTAAATATGATTGAAAATCCATTTTTTGTAAATCCAGAAGAAATATCCCTAGATTTCCAAATAGAAATAATCGAGTTGCAATGTTCAGGTGCTTACAAATCAAAATTTAAGGGAAACAAATGTTTAGAAAAGGAAAAATTTAGAAAGCTCACTGAAACTCAGCAAACTTTTGTATTTTTGGAAACGTATGTATATGCAAACAAATCTTTGCAAAACAGTTTGAGGATATTGACTTCTCATTTAACCCAATAAAAAAGTGTTGTTGAAAAAGGATGCAATATATTGCATTTATTTATTCATGTTTATGTACTATACACATAGTATCATAGTCTTCATATTTTCTAGTAATAACCTAATTTACCCCAGACTGTTCCTTTGTGGACTGTGGTTATTTAAATGTATCAGTGTTATCCTTTCCTCTGTTTGATTTGGCTGGATTAAAAGTTTTCCTCACATTCTACTTCTGGTAGTCATTATGGCCAGGACATTAGAAGCCTAGAGTAACACAGAGCCTGATGTTAGACAAGCCGCATTACAGATTTACAGACTAAATCTCACATTCTTACATAACGGTAGTTCACTGTCCCAGATATTTGTTCTTTCTTATAATAGATATATAGACTAAATGGATGCATCTGTACTTTGCTATATAAATAATTTATGTCTTAAGTCTCTAGATACCAACTTAAGTTGCACTGTGGTGGTTTAATTCTTCATTTAATGGGTGACCAAAATTCTTTCAGTTATATTCCTAACTATTTGACAGGTGATTTTGATTGATTTATTATGTATGATCAAGCTGTTTTTGACTCCTAGTGACCACCTAAATAGATTTTCTCTGTGATGAGCTATCCCTAAACTTTTCCCGTTCTTCCAGTGGAGCACTCATTGTCACTGTAATTGAGTCCATTCACCTTGCTGCTGGCTATCCTTTTTTTTTCCTTCAACCTTTCCCAGCATTGCAGCGTTTTCCAGAGAGCTGGGTCTTTATATAATGCAGGCAGTCCGCAAGTTACAACACTTCACTTAGCAACAGTTCAAAATTATGACACCCCCAAAGTACTTAAGACAGTTCCCGAAGTTACGAATGATGCAGCACCATGGCAGTCATTCACCTGTACGACTGACTGCTGAGACACTGCAACATTCCCCCTGCCTATTCCCACCCCCACAGGGACTTGCCCTGTTATGACAGCCACCAGTTTCTCCACCCCCCACCCCAAAGGCTCACTTACCTTTTGAAGATCCAGAGTTCCAGAACAGATTAACCGCTCCTTCTCTCTCTTCAAGTGAGCTGTCTCACTTGCAAGGGTTGCATGGCACAGCAGGGCTGTTTCTTTGCCTGCTGCTGGCACTCCAAAAGGGGAGCAGTGAGAGTAGAGGCTAAACGGGATGAGCATGTCCTGCCCAGCTTCACCAACTCACCCAGGCTGCCTGCACAGGACACCTGATCTGCTTTTGGAGCTCTGAGCAGGCTTGCTGAGTCTGAAGGAGCATGAAACCGCACTCCCAAAGGCTTCTCTGTGCCAAAAGCTTTTGACAAGAGATGGAAGGCTTTAAGCAGTGCGTGATCGCTCCCCCAAAGCCTTCCGTCCCTTTGCAAAAGCTTTTGGCCCAAAGAAACCTTTGGGGATGCAGTCTTGTGCTCCTTCAGACTCACTGAGGCTGCCCTGTGCTCCAAAAGTGGATTGGATGTCCTGCACAGGCATCCTCAGTGAGTCAGTGAAACTAAACAGGACAGGGGATCCTTGTTCCGCTCTGCCTCTGCTCTCATTGCTCTGCTTTTGGAGCACTAAAAAGGTAAAGGTAAAGGTTCCCCCGCACATGCGTGCTAGTCATTTCCAGCTCATCTCCGTTTCAAAGCCGAAGAGCCAGCGCTTGTCCGAGGACATCTCCATGGTCATGTGGCCAGCATGACTAGATGCCAAAGGCGCACGGAATGCTGTTACCTTCCCACTGTAGCGGTCCCTATTTTTCTACTTGCATTTTTACGTGCTTTCGAACTGCTAGGATGGCAGAAGCTGGGACGAGTAACAGGCGTTCACTCTGTTACGCGGCACTCGGGATTCGACCCGCCAAACTGCTGACCTTCTGATCGACAAGCTCAGCGTCCTAACCCACTGAGCCACCGCGTCCCTTTTGGAGCACTAGGAACAGACAAATAAACAATGGCAGAGAGATTGGAGGGTAGACAGCTCACTTGATTTCCACAGTGCCTGTGGAGACCCAGTGGGGCAGGATGGGGGGGGGAAAGCATGAGATACCTCAGTAGGTCCGGGGAGGCCTTGGGTGGTTGGAAGCACTAGGCTCCCCCATGGTCTTCCCCACCCAGAGATACCTCATGTGCACTTGACGATCAGAGCATTCGATTAGAAGAGGGAGGGTTCACGTTCATTTAATGTGATCCAATTAACGAATCTTCAGGTTAAAAATGTAATTGGCAGGCTCTATTATACTTTCGTAACTCGAGAATTACCTTTATGTCCAAAGTAGGATAATTTCTGCCTTGAGTGAGAACTCTGAGTTAATTTGTATGATAATCCACTGATTTATTTTCTTGACTGTTCATAGTATTCTCAGGGATCTTCTCCATCACCAAAGTTTAAAGGAGTCATACTCTTCCTATCCTTCTTCTTTAGAGGATTGTTTGAATTAGCGTTTCTTAAACACTGGACTCTTAGGATCTGTGAAATCAATATGTTGAAAAATAATACAATATTAAAATCTCATCAAACAATCATGAGACATAACAACAACAACAATCATAATAAATAGAACTTGGAGGTCATCTAGTCCAACCCCCTGGTCAGGCAGGAAACCCTATACCATTTCAGACAAATGGCTGTCCAATCTCTTCTTAAAGACTTCCAGTGTTGGAGCATTCACAACTTCTGGAGGCAGGTTGTTCCACTGGTTAATTGTTCTCACTGTCAGGAAATTTCTCCTTAGTTCTAGGTTGATTCTCTCCTTGATTAGCTTCCATCTGTTGCTTCTTGTCCTGCCTTTGGAGAATAGCTTGACTCCCTCTTCTTTGTGGCAGCCCCTGAGATATTGGAACACTGCCATCATGTCACCCCTCATCCTTCTCTTCATTAAACTAGACATACCCAATTCCATCAACTCTTCCTTATATGTTTTAACCTGCAGTCCCCTAATCATCTTTGTTGCACATGATAGGTGCAGTGAATGCATCACATTTACTTTTTAATAGAATAAATGTTGAGAAATAGAACCCATACAAACAAAAGCTCTTTTCCCTGTTCCATAATTTTTAAAAGAGAAAAAAAGTTTAAGAAACACTCATCTAAATTATGGAGAAGTTTGAGGGAAAGACAATAGAAAATGGGAGCAAGTTATTCAACACCAGAATTCTTACTATATTACAGTATATAATGGCTTTCATCACAAATTTTCATAAGTAAACTGGTATGAAACTATTAAAAATTTATTTTATCAGTGAGACCAGAATGTAAAGCCCCAATCAGCTATAGTATTCAAAATTGCTATGCCCTAGTCCCATGCAATAGTAAAATATCTTTTTCTTTGCATTGACTTTTCTTTTTAAATATACAATGAAATTCCATTTTAATGGATTAATTGTAATAATGTCTATTAAATAAGGAAGCACATCATCACAGTGTTTTATGTTATTTTCATAACATTATTATTAAAATAATGCAAAATATTACAATTGAGTAATGACGACATTATGTAAAAGCCATAAATTGGCACAATAGATACGATTTGCACCATCCACTAGTGATACTAGTACATAAAGTACTGCTTTAGTACTGCTTTAGTACTGCTAAGCTTGTAAGCCGCCCTGAGTTTTCGGAGAAGGGCGGGATATAAATGGAATTAAAATAAAAATAAATAAATAAAAATAAATCATCAGGGAAATTTGGTCCACGTGCACGGTCCATTTCATGCAAGGTCCATTTATTTTGTTGAAAAGTTTTACAATACATTTTATCTTTAACAATCCCTCCCCCCTCCCCCCACCCAACCCTTCCTAGCCCTCCGTAATCCTTCCCCCCTTCCCCCCTCCCCCCTCCCCGACTTCCCAGAGCTAAATACAAGGTATAAAAGTAGAAACAATCATAAACAACCATATGTTAACAACAATAAACTATTAAGTCTATTGCACTCTAGCTCATATGAAATGACTACAAGCAATACTAATATCACATAAAAAAACTTATACAAATGCTAAATGAAACTTTTTGGTCCCATATTTGTTCTGGATATAATCAATCCACTTTTTCCACTCCATAATATAACGTTGTTGCGAATGGTCTTTCAAATAAGCCATTTATTTTGATCCAGTAAATCAAATTTTACTATAGTGTAAGCACTGCTACATGATCTAATGGAAATAAAGTTAATTAAGCATTTTGTTTACTAGAGAAGGAAATCTAGGATTTTTTCTTCTTCTCCAGTTTGGAATTGTCATGATCAGATATGTATTTGGAACTATGCCAAGAAGTCAAACCATGGATTTATTTAGTTGTTATCAGCTTTCACCAGCCACTTTCTTCAGTGTGGGCTGATTTATATTTGGTTTTTGCCTTTTACATTGTGTACCTTAATCACATTTCTCTGATTTCCAGAACCCAAATACAAAAAATAAAATAAAAATTGCAGTACTTATGAAGTAATAAATAATCTTGCTGTCTGTTGAAGTATAGTGATTCTTTCCTATATTTGTCAAGATTCAGGAAACTGAAACATCATCTGTGAAAGGATTGTCTGTGTTTTCACATTATCTGTCACAGTACATAAATCATAATATGAAATACATTTAGGTTCATAGTGTGCTGTGCTTTATTGCAGCAGCAATGTAAAGGAACAATCTATGGTATGAGATGAAGTTGGCTTTGCTGTAGTTATTCATTCATCGTATTTCCCTGACTGCAATATCCCCTTATGTGTGTTTTGCTTTGCAATTGGATCATTCTGTATTTTTGTTACATCATTTTTATAAAGTCAAATTTTAAAGTCTTAGGGGCACTTGTTAGTCGCCTGCTTCATTTCTGTTATGTTTATTTTCTGTACCTCTCTATTTTCTTTTTACTGTAGCATAGGATATAGTGATTGTGGTACAGAAATAGTGACTAGACCACAATTATCAAATCATCTTCATCACTGGAAAGACATAAATCCACAACACATTGGTCTAAACCAATTACTAAAAAATCATTACAAGTACAGATCAGTTAAGTTCTAGATGCAGTTTGATCAGTTTAACACAAAACAAATAAATGTGTCTTCCACCAGCAACAGCATGGAAGCTCTGTGGGCTTTTGAGGCCTCTTAAGGCTCCAGTAATCCTATTTGCTTTTTATGTTAATCTATTTATGCCTACAAAGAGGATCCTACAAAGTAGTTAATATCACCTATTTATTTGTCTTTTAAAAAGTGTAGTTTATTTTTTAACTCTTCTAGAATTCCTGCTTTGATCTGGTAGGAAAAGACTCATTATCTTTAATGATTTAGGGAATAATATGGGCGGGAGTAGGAACTCCTTTTAATATACTAATTGTATACACCTTTCTTGTAAAATACAAAGGACAAAAAATGAAACTAAGTAATCTAATGAGAGTGGGGGCAAGAGGGTTTGTGCAAGTATGTAGGAAATTAGTACACCTAGGAGAAGAGAATTAGGAAAATTAAATCTAAAAGAAGGCAAAGGTAAACCACTTCTGTGTTACTGCCAAGAAATTTGAATGAAACATTAAATTCCAATTGGTTTCAAGATGATGAGACCATCCAAGCTGAAAGCACTTGTCTAGTAATTAGATAAGAATATCAGACTTTTAAGATATTTTATTCAGTTTTGCTGTTTATTGACTTTTGTATATTAATGTTAGTTGATTTGAACTTTCTTTTTAAAGAGAAAAATGGAATATAAACATGAAATGATATAATTTGTTGATAGATTAAGAGAAAGCTGAGTTTAGCTGAAAGCTGAAAAAATACAGATGTTTTAAATATTTAAGTTACATCTATGAATTTGTTGACAATACTTGTGATTCTCGATGTAGAGAATATTAAGGCATAAAATAGGTACTTTTATAGGTACTTGTAACATTTGTAATCTTTATAGGATATAGATTTCTTAAGCAGCTAGAAATTCATTGAAATCAAAACTAGATAGCTATTCTCTTTTTCTTTCAATACAAAACATTCTTAGTTATTAATATAAAATAGTTAATAACAGCCTACATTCATTTTATAATTTCTTCTCTAAAGCAAATGGTGAATAACAATGACTGTGGCATTTATAAAAATGTAAAAGAGACTTACTAAAACTAGGGCAATGTAAGTTCTATGCGTGAATGGAAATATGAACCTGATCCAACTCCTTATCACTTCTCTAATTAAATGGTTATAATGAGTGTGGAGGGGGATTAAGAACTGAATAGAAAGAATGAACGCAAGCTTGGGATCTCTTGTACCTGTTGAATTCTGTGCTTCCTTGAGATGCTGTACTAGTGTTTTTCTAATGCAGGACATAGCTTTTTTTCTACTATCCATTAAATAACTAACCTCATAAAAGGGATTTAAGATGATGAGTGAACATATCTGCTCATTGTACGTATGTATGAACACCATCATAAAAAGTGATTGCAACAATCTCCATTAAATACTTATATTTTATCCAACAGACTGAGCCTGAAATGATAGAAGAAACAAATATTGACCGTGTCAATGAATCTCGAAATTATACCAGAGCCCATCAAGCAAAAGGCCATTCAGAGACTTCAACTCTGAGTTCTCAGCCCTCTATTGATGAAGTTAGGCAACAGATGCACATGTTACTAGAGGAAGCCTTTAGTTTGGCTTCAGCAGGTCATGGAGGACAGAACAGGCAACAAGACACTTACAATTCTGCACAGAATTTGCCATATTCTGAAGTTGTGACCAGTGCTCCTGGTACCATGTCTCGGCCTAGAGGTGGAATACAGTGGGTGCCAACATATAGACCAGAAGTGTATCAGTACAGTTTACCACGACCTGTAAGTGACCAGTTACATATGATACATAAAGAGCTATCGTGAGCTTGTTTCATATGTTTTCAAGGAAAATCCTTTTGTGTTGGTTGAATATGTGTCCATTTCACTGCAGAACCTTCATATATACCATACAGTGTTTTACATGCATTTTAAGAAGCTTGTCTATAAAATCACATTGTATATTCATGTAAGGTTACACGTGTGATCTTGAAGTTACATATTAGTGTAAGATGAATTACCAAACTAAACAATTAACCTGGTACGAGGTAATAGCATAAATGCAGTAAAAGTAAGCAGCATTTTTCAAGGTATAGAACATATTGGAAGTTATATGCTTCCTTTCATTGTACTGGTTCCTATAACTGAGACTAGAGTATCAGTAAGCCTGAGCTAGAGGGAGCAAGAGGGATAGACTGACAGATTCATTCATAAAAACATTTTGCAGTATTAAATGCATGGAGTGGGTTCGTGAATATGTACTACCAGAAAAAACCCCAGAGACAAAATACTTCATGTTAAACCAGCACTATGAAAATAAAACAGGTAGAATTTATGCCTTGCAGTATGCTTTGCACTCAAGGACTTGAGGTACATTTTCTATTATATGTTAAATTATGTTCAATAAAATATTGTCTTATGAGTAGAACCATAAAATATTATAATTATGCATTTGAAAACAGTTACATTGTCTTTCTCCTTCATTCAGAAAACAAAAAGAGATCATCCTGCCATTAATTTATGCCATTAATTTCCTTTATGATACTGAGAAAATACAAGTTATTTGTTCAAATGTGTGGGATGTGGGTTGGGATGCAAATGATCAGAATTTTTTTTTTAAAAAAGACAAGAATATTACAAACTAGTGTTTTCTTTGTGATTTTGTATGTGTGAAGCACTTTCAGTATTGTATAGCATAAATTCTAAGGCTCATTAATCCTGAATCATTAGCAACCAAGACATAGATACGCAATTTGAAACTAGATCTTTTCTTTTTCTGACAAAGGAAGAATGAGAAACACTTCAGTGTATCTGTTGAAAACTAGGTTGTGAAATTGTAAAATGAACAAAGTTTTGCCAGTTGGTTTAAGAAAAAAAACCCTTATTGTTCATATCCTAACAGATAATATTACTGTTTTATGAAAAGACATAAATGCTAAGATCTATGATAAAATATGGCACAAAAATATAGATGTATATAGATTTACATAATTTCAAGGCCAGGTATATAACTAAGTGGAACTCTCAGTCTGTCCAAACCAAAATCACTCTTAGTTACCTTAATGGGTTATTATTTTTCAGAAATATAAAAGTAGCATTGCTGATGCTACTTCATTTTATCAGGTTTGTTAAATATATTAGAATCAGCAATCTGTCAGATGACTTGACATTACTCAATGAGATATCAATATTCTACTTCTACTTACCATTGATTTAATCTATTCATGTATTATTTTCAGGTACTAGTTATTAGGCAACATGATTTTAAACTTGCTTACTGGACAGTTCAACTTACATCCATACCACAATTTATTCTCATATCAGCGTATGCTTGCAATGGAAAAATAAATATTTATTGTGATCTCTTGTTTCTTCAATTAGAGAAACTTGTACAAAAAACTATTCACCCAAAATATTAAATGAATAAATATTAAGAATATTTACGGTGTAAAATTTGATGTAAAAGAAACGGAAGTGCAAAAGAGGAGTACATACTCATTTCATCTGAGTTGCCATGAGCAATTTAAAGCAAATATAACTTACTCATAATATTTCATGGGTTTTCCCCAAGTAATATAACTTAATTTGAGATTTAACTTTTGACAAATAAGGAGAATGAAAATGGGGTTTTTTCCTCCCAGATGGAACTATAATTTATTTTTATATTTGCTAAATGTTCTTATCTTGAAAAAAAAGATTGACTCTTGGTAAAATGATTATAAATATAATATTCTACAAAATTAATAAGTGAGAACTTTCAAGCACATTGAAAGGCTTACTTTTTAATAATTTGAAGACAGCCCTTCATATTTAGGCTTTTAAGAACACTACCTCTGAATAGAGTATGCTGTTGTGGGGTTCAATCAGACATATTTCTTCTATAATGCAGAGAAAGACAATCTAGTGTTATCTTAATAATTGAATTTTGTTTGAAGAAAGCTCCCTTATTTCTTCCCAGGCATACAGATTTTCTCCACTCCCGGAAATGGTGATGGGTTCTCCACCTCCTCCTGTGCCTCCCAGAACAGGACCTGTTGCTATAACTTCTCTTAGGAGGTACTATAGATATTTCTACTTTTCTCAGTAATTAATGCTGAAGCTCAGCTACACTACTGCTAACCTAGCTCCTTATATTTAACATATGCTTTTGAAATTCAATCAAATGGTATAATTTCAGGTATTATGTTATGATTGAATATTTTAAAACTGTATATCTATGTTTGGATACAAACTTTTTAGATATGTAAAAATATGCAAAAGCTATTCTCTAGTATTGTCTGAACCATGATTTAAATCCTCGATTACAAAGATATAATCTCAGGGTTATACTGTCTTATAAAATAATTGAATAATTAATAGAACACCCTGTTTTCTTCTGAAATAACCAAACAGGCAGCACAAGATCAGTGGACAATTTGATATTTTTGAGAGGGGGGGGGTGGCACTTAAGAAAAATGTAGAACATTTTTACTATAATATTACTTATGTAAATTGTGTAATCATAATAAATGTAGACAGGTTTTAACATACTGTTAACATACGTTAAATATTTAGTGCACAATTATCTGTTCATTTTGATGGTGGATAGTGCCTTTTAAATTTTATATTCTCAGATTAACTTAATAATGCATGTCATGCAGGAATAGCTGATTGCTGTTGTGGTTCAGTCTTACAAAATCACTTGGTCTGACAAACAGTGCTTTTTTTTTTTTAAACCACTTTGGAATATACTGCAAAGCCACCACATAGTATGAATGATGTATTTTCACAGTGCATTGGTATAAGAATACAGAAGTAGCTGAGCTGTCCTCATTGGCTGTCAGTGATGTCATAACAGTTGTGCAAAACTATCAATGAGCACTGGCAGCCAGCCTGCCTCATCATTCACTGTCAGACAGAACGAAAATAAAAATAAATTTAGCATGCATCTGGCAAATATCTAATAAAAGGTATGTCATTATTAACATTCATGTTTTTAAATGTTATTGTAATTAGAATTGTTTACACCAGTATAGGTAGATTTAAAGCCTCACTAATTGGCATTTACATTACTAATTGGCATTTACATTACCACATCAAAAAGCAGGACAGGATAAAAGATATATAAATTATTACCTAAAGCAAACGGTGGTCAGCAAAGCTGATATGATGAGCTATTAGTGAGAAATGTCAAAATGACAATAGTTTATCTTCTTTTGCAAACTCTTGAAGCAATACAGCTGCTCTGGATAAAATGGTTCTGCTTTTTGATAATTTACTTCAAAGAGCTGAAATGTGCTGCTCCAGATTCAATGGGTTCTAGACTTTGATCAAAGTATATTTGGCTTTGATATGACTAATGTTTCCAATATGTATTGTACAGGTCAACTTCCGATATTGGCAGCAAGACAAGAGTATCAGAGTCCAGTGGGACTGAACAGATACAGCCACATGATCATGTCCCTTTTGTCCCAGTATCAAAAGCCCCAGTAACTGTGGCTCCATTGGATCAATCAGCTTTGAATTACTCAGGTGAAAAACGCATGCGGTACAAACAGAGACCACATCTAAGTCTATATGGCATAGAGACAAGTGTATGAGATCTAACAAATACCCTTGTTTAAAACTGTGTTAATGGTACTCTCGAAGGCTTGAGGAGGAGGATTGATAAAAGGATCCCCACACACACCTTCATTTATCACATGAAGTATATTTCTAACATATAGGAGAGAAAGGACATGGTCTCTCTATTTGAAGCACCTGGAATTAGCATCTTTCTAAGACAGGACCTTGGAACTGCTACTGTGTTATAGGACAGAAAACAGATGGCCATGCAACGTAGTCTTTTTTTTCCCCTTGCAGTGATTACTTTTGAGCTGAATGCATGTGTGTAGATTCAAAGGCTAGGCACTTTTTAGAAAAAGCTAGGGGAAATTGCTGTTCTCAGCATAGTGTATTGAAGCCAATCTGAACTGACGGTAAATGTTATGTGGCTGTTTCATTGTGTTTACAGCTCCCAAGCTCTCTGTCCTTGGAAAGTGTTCAGAAGTGAATTCGGTCATGGTATCCCAACTGGTAATCAAAAAATTTCCAGTATGGCAAATCTAATCAGATGAACTCCATTTGTCATTAATAAACTGAATATGATATATATATATATATATATATATATATATATATATATATATATATATATATATATATATATATATATATATATATATATATATATATATATATATAAGGATATATATATATATACAAGGATATATATATATATACAAGGATATATATATATATATATATATATATATATATATATATATATATATATATATATACAAGGATATATGCCAGAAGGAGCTTCAGCAGATGATATTAACACATGAAACTTCCTCATGTTGAGTTAAATCAGTTCATCTAGTCTACTTTCTTCAGGTATGATTGGCACCAGCTCTCCAGGATTTCAGGCATCTTTTTTCATACTGCCTGAGACCCTTTTAATTGAAGGCAGTGACGATTGACCCTGAAACCTTATACATGCAAAGGGAAAGTAGTTATATTATTATTTTCAGAAGACTTTGGGAGAGTGAGATTAGTGGTTGTATTCTACCACTGAGTGTAGCTCAAGACATTTCTTTGATTCAGCAGAATTATAAACTAACTGATCTAAATAATGCTTACGTTAAAAACAGAGCAAAAGACTGCACTCTGTCAGATATTTTGGATTTATACATCCTAAATGTTTGTATATGCCTATGTTTGAATGAGTTGGGAGTATATCTTGTTTTACATTGTAAAGTTGGTCTCCCATGCCATTGATGTTCCCGATATTACATATTATTGCAGCTCATGAGGTAAGACTTTAGAGCAAAATTATTGGTCAACAATTCAGCTAATGAAAAATGTATTGTTTACAAAGAAAGAATAGTTGTGTTGCTAGTTTGTCTAATGTGCTTACTTGAATAATAAAGAGATTTAGAAGAAGCAGATTTTTTTAAAATAAAGGATGCTGCTACTAAATATTTATTCTTAACCAGGTTCATACAGGTTAAGATAGCCTAGCCTGTATGATGAAAGGAAGGTAAGCCAACTAGCTGTTTAACCACGTGCAAAAGGCGTGGTATGAATTTCTTTCTTTTTTTCTAAATTGCTTTTTCCCCCCGTCTCAATCTCATTGGTAGACAAAAAAACCAGTAAATGATCATCCCCAAAGTTTTGAAACAATTTTCTTTGAAGCGTTTCTTGAAAATTCAACTTTTTAAATTAAATAATAGCTTTTAAAATAAAAGCTTGTTCCTATTCTCAGTGACCAATTTGGGTAAATAAAATCTGAGTGGAAGAAGTATGTAGGGAGAACAGCTAACTTGCTTATTGATTAAACAGTATTGATGCCACACTTTTTCTTTGGATTTTCCTCCTTTACATTTTGTGGTTTTAATATATAATATGTTCAAATATCATGGGTGCCAATCCAAAAACAGGCAATGGATGTTGTATGCACTTTCCAAATCCTTTTGCCTTAGATCAGGGCTGCCCAACGTTGGGAAAGCTGGCTGGGTATTCTGGGAGTGGAAGTCTAAGAGACTAAAAGTTGCCAGAGTTGGACAATCCTGCCCTCTTTTATCTGCAATTGCAACATTTGCCCTTCCCCCTTCCCAAAGGAACTAATAATACTTCTACCGGTTTCTCTTTAGATGATACTGTATTAATAGCAGTAAATGTCAGTGGAATGAAATTGCATCTCTACCCATTAATCTGATTTCCACAATAAAAAATATTTCCAGTCTATTATAAAGTTTATGAAGTACTTAACTAATAGAATATACATTTCTATTCTACTGATTAGATGTGCCATGACTTTAAATGTCTTGATGTTTTAATTAAAGAGGAGGAATTGACTTCTCTTAATTGTTAAGAGAAACAATTAAGAAATATCCAATTTTCCAAGAAATTGGAAATATCTTAAGAGAGATGACACTGGCTGAATGGACTACTGGATTTGACAAATGTTTCCCTTTGTTTTTTAAATCTGAAAACATAAAAATGAATCCTACTATAATGTTTCCTTCATGTGGAATATATTTTTTAAAAATCTAACTTAATAGTCTTTGTAAGATCAGCATGTAATAATATATCAACAGTTAATAGCTTTTTTTAAAAAAAAAACAGATGTGCCCTAAAAAGTACAACATAAATAAAAGCAGCTTAGGCCACACTTTTAGGTGTGCTTACATGAACCAATGAGTATAATTATATATATATATATATTATACAAGCATTATATACTTGTATAGCATTATGATTATACTAAATATAATTATACTTGGTACAGTATAGTATTATACTTTCATGGAAAGCAATGGAACATGCAATGTTCAATGATTGGGATAAGTTTCTCTCTCTCTCTCTCTCTCTCTCTCTCTCTCTCTCTCTCTCCCTCCCTCCCTCCCTCCCTCCCTCCCTCCCTCCCTCTCCCTCTCCCTTTCTTTCTCTCTCTTTCCCTCCCTCTCCCCCCCTCTCTCTTCATCTTTAAAAACAAAGGGCTTGAAAGAAGGTTCACTATATTGCCTTAGGTTATGATCCAGTGGTGCGTTGAAGAATGTTACTTAACTTTAGGCATGTAAATAGTCTCAGTGAGGCCACTCGGCACAGTTTGCATGTTGTCAAGAGATGCTTAACGATTATGTGCTCTTTTACTCATAGGTCTCATTAGCTTTGAAGCCTTTTTTCTTTATTGAAATAGTCAATCATCAGTTATAATGCTTCTGGGCAATCTTCTGCCACAGATCGAGTATCATAGGTTGCTTCTGAAAAATACTCTTTTGATAAAAATTTCTGGAACTAATCTGTAATTGGATTGCACAAAATTGTAACAGATTTTCACAGTCTGTAGTTGCCTAGCACAGTGATTTTAACCTACATTTTAGGATATCGCTTTACTCTAACCTCTGAAATAATTTGTCCCTTGAGTTCCTCCTTTTATTCTTGCTACTTTATTCTCAGTTCTAATTTTTACTGCCTGAAAGCAGAGTGACTATGCCTCTTTGAATGTCACACAATATTTTGGAAACCATGTACTAATAATTGCTTGGTTTTGGTTTATCTTTTAAACTAAGATAGAATAATGCATATTACATG
The DNA here is from genome assembly GCF_947247035.1 of Vipera ursinii. Lineage (NCBI taxonomy): Eukaryota > Metazoa > Chordata > Lepidosauria > Squamata > Viperidae > Vipera > Vipera ursinii. Next base: position 94,684,790 of record NC_139512.1, read on the forward strand.
CTTGTTTAAATATTTAAATGTTGGTCAGTTTGGAATTTCAAGAGTAGAACTTAAAAATGGATATTTTTGATGCAGAGATATCTGTGTGTGACTCATTGGTAAAGTATTATTGCTGTGGTATATTAATATATTATCAGTAGTATGCTGATAATAGAACAAGTTGAGATTTTTTGACCCCTATCTGGAAAAGATGGAATGTAAGACATTGTCACTAAGATAGAATGCTCACACCTATAATTTTATGGAAGAAAAAAACCCCGATACAATGAACCAGTCATGTTTCAATTAGACCTACTGAAATCAGAAAACATGTTAATTATTACTAATATCCACTATTTGACTTTAGTAAGCATACTCACTAAATAAATTTCACTCCGACTCTGTAATTAAACTCAGATTTAATGAAGATATGCAGCAATCTTGGCTCAGGTTAACTGAGATGGTAGCATTATTATTGACGTGGACATTTGAGAAATCTTTAATTATACTGGTAGTCCTCATTTAGTGACCACAATTGGCACCGGCAATTCTGTTGTTAAGTGAAGTGGTCACTAAGTCAAACTGTGACTGTTCTCATGATCTTTCTTCAGCTTTCATTTGCTTTATAGAATTTGCTGTAAAATTATTATTTTTATCATCATTAGGTGATAACTAGGAATGATTGTTAAATTAGAGACTCATTAAATGAGGACTATCTGTATTGAGTTTTGCCAATTTTCTTAGGAATAATTATGTTAAAGAATTATGTAGATATTTCAGCATTACTCCATGTGTGCAACAATATTCTAGCTTCTTATTTTCTGGAAAGAAATACAATGGCCCCTTAAATGTTTATGCCAAATTCCACTTTATCAGTATTGTTTTATAAAGACTAATGAATGAATAAGGTTAACATGCCCTTAAAAGAGAATAAGGGACTGATTTTGAGAATCCCAGAGTAACTTTAAATTGCCTTTTATTTAATGCTGAATGGTGACATAATAATCACTATACTCTTTCAGAAAAAGCAGAACATAGAAAAGAAGATATAATAAGCCAAATAAATTAATTTTATGAGATAAAAAGAAAAAGTAACTAACCTAATTCACTACAGCTCTGTATGCCTTTTGATCTTTGTAAAATAATTCTTGCTTCCATCACACCCCGAATAGATCCATACATTGACTTCCATTCTTTAGTCCATAACATCAAAATGGAGAAAATAGTGTGGGCATCAGAATTTCATTTTTAATGTGTATTCACAGAAAAAGTGACAATAAAGGTTATCTTATCTCTTAATTGTAATTTCAGTCAGTATTAGTTTTCAACAAGAGTTTTTTTGCTATGAAAATTTTGCAGCTTGAGTATGGTTTAAATAAATATTGGAAGTTAACAGGGATGGGATAGTTGGTATATATTTAGGTAATATTTCCATTTTAACCTACTCATTTTTGATGTTTTGAAAGTTGGCTTAAAAGTTTTCACATAGAGCACATCAATTTGTAATTCCAAGGCAGATCTCAGCTTCTTCTTTCTTTAGAAAAAAGGCAGAGGGAAGCACTACAGAACTGCATGTGCCTTTCGAGTAGTCATGCAGCTGTGAATTTTGGAGGAATTATTCCAATCTAGAATCCCATCCCACTAGATCTTGTAGAGCTTCTAACTCAGATAAATGGTTTCAAGAAGGTAGATGATTTCATTTATAACTGGAACTTGCAAGAATATATGAATATTTTCAACTGATCAGGTCATTGTATTTTCTTGAAATCACCAAAAATAACATGCAGACCAAAATAAAGATAAGCAGTTCAACCGGCATTACTTACTACAAGGAGTAATTTGGGATTCTCTATCCATTTTGACTACCTCAGAAAAGAGAATCTGGAACTGTAACAAAATCCTTCTTGATCTCTAATCTTATTAGGAAATGTTGTATGAATAAATAATAATTGAGCCATATGTCCTGGATTGATAAAATATATCCTGAATTTGGCCTAGGGGTTAGAGCTGCTTTTTCTTCAGCCATGCTTCTTACATGCTTCTATAGTGAATCTTAACTATAAAGGATTCATAATGTTAGCATGAAAACCCCAAAGTACAAGCAACTTTCAACCAGTTATTTGTATGAGAATAAACAGTCTATGAGAACTTTACAGTTTTAAAATGCCTGCTGCTACTACTATTACTACTACCACCACCACTATTTTAAGATTTCTGCTTGGCCACATGAGTCTGCTTTAAGTGGTCTGCACAATCATGATCACAGTTCTTCCCTTTTCCAGGAGAAAAAGTTTGAAATGTAAGTTACATATTTGTATTGATGCTGACTTTTATACGGGTTCTAATTCTGAGTGATCTTCTCATATTTACACTAGAGCAGTGGGTCCTTTCCTTGCAGCTTTTCTTTGTTTAACTTGAGGACAGAAGAAATGCTCACAGTTGCTCTTCTGCTCAAGGTCAGAATGGTGGAGAAGTCTAAGAAAAAAGTTTCCAATTCCCCTCCCCCAACCCTATAAACATGGTTTAAAGGTTAATCCTGCTCTATTTATGTTGTTGCATCCTTCTAGTTCTGGGGGATGTGTATTTGTAATTGTGACTACTCAAGGGAAAATTACAATTGCTCCAGTAAGATAGCAGATCCTCACTAACCTTATCCTGGATTTAATGTTACAAGCCATCTCTGTGATTGTAAAGTGTGGTGTAAATATACAGCTGTGGTATAAATATTGGTACTGGAAATGCCTTTAAGCAGTAAAATATTTTCTAATTTCAAAATTTACTTGTGTTACATCTAATCATCCCTACCTATGGATTTAAGGGACTTTGTTTGTAATATGATGTCTTTGTTTTGTTATTATTATTATTATTACTATTATTACTACTCTTATTATTACTATTGGAATGGCTGTTTTTAGAATTGTTGTTGAGGCCCATAAGGTTAAATACACCATATGCTATATTCATTCAGGGGTATATTCATCGACAGAAGAAATAACTTCCTGAAACCTTTCAAATTCAGAGTTCAAGGTCTCACCTCAGAGAGATCTTAAAGAGACATAACTGAAAGAACATATGGGGCTAACTTCTGATATTCTCTCCTAAATGAAGGTTGATTGGTTGGTATATTTGGCTCGTTTTATAACTTGTAAACCCATAAGCAACATTTGCGCAAACTTGAGAAGCCCATTGTAGACAAAGAAGGCTGGAAACTTGTAAATTGAAATGGAAAAATGGAACTTTGTCTTATTAAAATACATTGTTTCTGTTTAACATTCTATGTGTGTGAAGTGTTTTGTTTTGAGATACTCAAACATATTTGTCAATAAGACACAAAAAGAGAGCAGTTTTGTCTAATAGGCTCTTGCAACTGATGGCAATAATGTAACAGTCATGGCAGGTGTTAAGTGCTATTACTGACTTGTTAAGTTGTAATGTGTATGAATTCCTAAGTAAAAGTTAAATAGAGGTAAGAGGCATAAGGCACACAGGTTCCACTATTCGGCAGAGCATCTTATGAGAACCATATTAGCATTAGCACATTTTATCTAGATGCTATGATGAACTGAAGACAGAAGAAAAATGAAATTATAGTATTCATAAATATGAGTGAATTTTGAACTTAAAATGATTGAGTAATTCTCGAGTCCTTCTTGAGCCCTTCAGTTGATGAGTTTTCACAGGAAGGTTACAATAAATTTTACTCAAATTCTGTAATATGTAAAACTGAAATATAATTCCAAGAGAGATATTATGCATGGTGAAGATTAGCATATGGAGACAGTTTTAAAATTAACATTGGTCTAGAGAGATTTTCCTTGGGAAGAAAACTGTAGATCTTTTTATATTTACATAAGATATGTTCCATTGAATTCAGTTAATTTATATGGATAAGATTAGGCTCCAAAAGTTCTATCAATAGAAACCACAAAAGATGCTAACGGTATGCCAAAGCAAAGACCAAACTACATCTTCCGACTCAGAAAATAAAATATTAATAGCACAAGCTACTGGCCATCTCCTGGACATGGATTTGAAGCAGAGATATTTTCTTTTCAGCAAAAAAAAAAGAAAAGAAAACCAGTCTCTATAACATTTACATATTTAAGTATTTAAAATTTGAGTTCTAGAAAAGATGATGAGATATTTGGGACATTTAGTACACTAACTTTTGAATAACTGCTATCTTTGGTCTGTAAGAGCAGAGTTTCATGACCAGACAATAATGGTGGGTTCATTTTTTAAAAAAAATATTTTGCAACTTTTTTGGTAAAGCAATAAATGTGACATCAGCAATTTGAGGAATGCGTCCTAGAAGATACCAGCGATAGACACTGAAAAATCTATTCATTTGTCAGCTGATGAAGAAGGTTATCCCTGTGGACAAGTAGACTCCTCACGAAAACGTTAGAAAGGATCCGGAAACAGCAAGATTGTGACTAAGTGACAATATATATAAAACTTACTTGGATTATGCTAGTTTATTTGAACTACTTAAAGTCTGACGCACACCAAGTAAGAAAGTCAAATCTATAATGTTATTCCCTTATTTAATAATCCAACAGTTTTGCTCAAAACTTGACTAAACACAAAATTCCACTCAGAAGATTTTGAAAGATTTTGCAAATGTACAAAAGCACTGTTACACACAAACATTTCACATAAATCGAAACAGATGATTACAGTGCTTTGCAGAAACTCTTAATCCTATTGTGATTGCTCATTGTTCAATAATACTCTGTTGAAAATTAACTATGTTGGTGTTTCAGCTAATGTACAAAAGAAGCAACACTTTTGGAGAAACACTAGAATCTATTTTGTTTTTCATATCACATATACTTTATGTATACTCACAAGTCTATTTGAAACATGCCGAGGAACATCTCTTTCTACTCTGCCTAAATCCAAGAACATGCATCAGCATTGTGCCACTTACTGATAGAAATAATGAATTAAAAGCTGGTACAATAATTCATTTGGACAATGGATGAGTACCACCACGAGTTGCATAATATAGTGCTACTGTCTTCACTGTATCACATGGAATGTCAGTGCTGATCTGTCTCTATAGGTCCATTCTCTTCCACAAAAAGTGCCACAATAGTGGCAACTTGGCCCTAGGTGCAGATGCAATAATATACATGATCTACTTTTGGCAAGACATTTTTCATCGCCACTTAAACAATGGGATCTTCTATTTGGAACATCTCAGATGTCCTTTAAAATGTTCCTCTGTATTTATAAAATGTGTTTCCATTACTAACTATCTTCCCTATTTTTTTGATAGGAAATACAGTTCCAGCAGTGTTTGCCATCCCAGCAGCAAACCGACCTGGGTACACAGGTTATTTCAACCCAGCAACACCTGCAGCATACAGAAATCAGGCTTGGATGTCTTATGCCGGAGACCCTGACATCCTAGGACAATGGGCTGACTTGGTAATTGAGCAGATTTTATTTTACTATTTGTATCTCAGAATCAACTGATACAAACAAGTAGTCCTCAACAACCACAATTGAGCCCCAAATTAATGTTGCTAAGTGAGACATTTGTTAAGTGAGTTTTGGCCCATTTTACGAACTTTCTTGCCACGGTTGTTAAGTGAACCATTGCGGTTGGTAAGTGAATCTGGTTTACCTATTGACTCTGCTTGTCAGAAGGTTGCAAAAGGTCATCATGTGATCCTGGCCCACTGCAACTTTCATAAATGTGAGTCAGTTGCCAATTGTCTGACTTTTGATGACATGACCATGGGGATGCTGCAGTGGTCATAAGTGTGAAAAATGGTCATAACATTACTTTTTTCAGTGATATAACTTTGAACAGTCACTAAATGAATTATTGCAAGTTGAGGACTACCTGTGTTTCTTTTTCTAAATTCCATTGTTGCCATTATTATTTCAAGGGGAAAAAATTAAACCTGATAGAAATAATAATAATAATAATAAACCTTTATTGTCAAAGTACAACATGTGTACATTGAGATTAGCTGAGCCTCCCCCTGTGCTCTCTCCCCCCAACACACAGTGACAACAAACCCTCCATCCCACCACACTATGTGAACCAACTACACCACACACCGGCCTCCCAAGTCAATTCTGCATAAGATTACGTCCCATTTAAAAGCCTAACAGCCCACGGATAAAAGCTATTTTTCAGCCTGTTGGTACGGCTGGCTATATTCCTATATCTCCTACCGGATGGTAGGAAAGTAAAGAGATACCGTCCAGGGTGTGAGTCATCCCTGAGAATCTTCCTCACTCTTCCAAGGCAACGAGCCCTGGCGATGTCATCCAGTGGTGTCAGGGGACAGCCCATAATGTCTTGTGCTGTGCTCACTACCCTCTGTAATACTTTCCTATCCGCAGCTGTCAGACCAGCATACCAAACCACAATACCATACGAGAGGACGCTCTCTATGGTAGACCGGTAAAAGAGGGTCATTAGCTGTTGTTCTACCCTGTTCTTCCGCAAGATCCTAAGAAAGTGAAGCCTCTGTTGGGCCTTTCTAGCCACCTGGGTTGTGTTAACTTTCCAGGTCAGATCTTCACAGAGGTAGACTCCCAGAAATTTAAAGGAGGAAACTCTCTCTACACAGTCCTCCCCAATGTAAAGTGGGGCAGGTTCCTCCTTTTTTCTCTTTTTTCACCATCTCTTTTGTCTTGCCGATGTTTAGGTGCAAGTTGTTGTTACTACACCATATGGATAGTTTTTGTACCTCCGCCCTATATGCTGTCTCATCCCCACCTGTAATAAGACCCACCACAGTTGTATCATCTGCAAACTTGATTATCGCAGTGGATGGGTCAGATGATACACAATCATAAGTGTATAAAGAGTACAGGTAGGGGCTAAGCACACAGCTAAGCACACATACACTAAATACAAGAAAAATATTGATCAATGACTTGCAATTAAGTAGCAGATTTAAGATATATGGCCAATATACTGTATTCTAGTATATTACAAACAACTCAGAGTAGTATAAGACATACGATACTTCAATTTCTAGTCAAGAGATATCTCTTATCAAACTATAAAAATACTCAACCATAAAAATTAGGTTTAAAATTGAATTAAAGTAAATTTAACCCAATTGAATTAAAATAAACAATTAAAATCAATGAAAGAAAAAAAACTAGTAAACAACACACTAAGAATAAATAATGTGTAGACTGTGTGACTGATTAAAATACAAAATTCTGGACTCCAAATTTAAGGTTCAGCACAAATGAAAAAGCTGTTGATTTTCAAAGATTTGCGTTCAAATAATAAAAGTGAAGAAAAGAGCAGTTTCCCATACGTAACGAAATGCGACTGATATTGTATTACTCAGCTATCTGGCCTTTTCCAGAAGAGAACTTAAAGTATGATTTACAGTTGGACAACAGGAAGCTCACTTTGCTAATGTTCATTAATGTTTCAAGTTCCCTTTATAAAACTTCATTAATGCAAAATAATAAACAGTTGCTACACACATTGCTCAAATTTCCCAGTATGCCTAAACAGGGTTCAAGCTGAGTATTAGAACTATAGAACACATAGCAGAATTTCAGAGTTGGAAGGGACCATTTCGGTCATCTAGTCCAACTAACCCTCTGCTCAAGCAGGAAACCTTATACCCGTTCAGACAAATGGTTGTCGAATCTGATTGTGATTTCCAAAAGTACTTGGAAAACCACACAAAGAGCTAAGAGTGGTCTGGTTTCAGTGATCAAGTGAGATATACAGTGCCAGAACAGACTTTACATAATTATTAATACATGTCTACTAAATACATGTAATCCTTGACTTACGACTACAATTGAGCCACAAATTTCTGTTGCTAAGTGAGACATTTGTTGCATGAGTTTTGCCTCATTTTACGACCTTTCTTGCCACAGTTGTTAAGTGAATCACTGCAGTTGTTAAATTAGTAACATGTTTGTTAAGTGAATCTGGCTTCCCCCTTGACTTTGTTTGTCAGGAGGTTGCAAAAGGTGGTCACATGACCCTGCGACACTGAAACCACAAGTCATTTGCCAAACGTAGGAATTTTGGTCATGTGACAGGATGCTGCAGCTGTCATGTGTGAAAAACACTCATAAGTCACTTTTTTTTCCAGTGCTGTTGTAACTTTGAATGTCACTAAATGAACTGTTGTAAGTCGAGGACTACCTGTTCTTAGTTCTTCTACTTCACAGTATTGATGAAAATATGGTTTGTGTTGGTTTTATACTGTTTTAATAGTGTTTGTAAATTAATCAGTAATGATAATTAATAAACTGGATGCCATACCAACAAATCTTGAGTGGCACTTAGAAAATACTTGCATTGACTAAATTTCCATCAACCAATTGCCAAAGGCCACATTGCTTGAATTCACACATTTACTATGCCCATAGATTACAACATGCTAGTTTCTTCAGAAGAACTTGATGCATATGAAGGCTAATACCAGCAAAAGAACTGGCAACTTTGACATTGCCACTCACAACTCAATTTTTGTAAATCGATAGTAATAATAATTTGGATATTATACTGTATGTTCCCTAACTCCCATTGAATCTGAGCAGTTTACAGATTACTAAAAACGATTAAAAACAAGAAAATGAGAAAAAAAAAACAACAACAACCAAACATATGGATGGAAACAAAGATTCATTGTATATAAGATCTTGTATGGAAAAGATTTAGTTTAAGGGTGTGTGTGTTTTCTTTTACATGAAAGTGACTAGGAAATCAACATTGAGAGTTCTGCTCTAGTGTTGTGTCCAAATTATTTTGTAAGCTTTTAAATGAAAAGTTGAAATAGATTTTTTAAAAAATGAATAAATTGAGAACTCCCTTTAAAACAAACAAACAAAAAAGAAACAATGAGTAAAATAGAGAATTCCAGTTCTGAAATTCTGGGTGTCACGATGGTGTTCTAGATCAGAGGCCCCCAACCTTTTGGGCACCAGGGACTGGTTCCGTGGAGAAAGGTTTTTCCACGGACTGGAGAGTGCATGGTTTTGTGTGCTGCCTGCATCCCATGGATGGGCTTTGCTTGTTTGTGCAGACTAGTTGCTGGCATGCCATGGCTCAGTACCGGTCTATGGACCAGTATTTGGGGACCCCTGTTCTAGATCATTTATTTTTGGAAAGGAAATAAAACACCATCTTATATAAATTAGTTTCTTTGTAACAACTGTAAATGGAAATACAAATCAACTATTAAAATAATAGTACACCCTTTCATTAAAGACCGCCATCTGTTTCTTACATCAGTAACAAAATGGTTACTAAGCAAAATGGTTGCTGAGTAAACATGTGACTGAGAAAGAGAGATGCTGTAAAGATCAGTGGTTCCTGCCATCTCACTCAGATAAAGTTTTCTTGTACAGTGTCCTGAGCCTGACCTATTTATTCCTGGCTTCTCCTCCCCCCTTTCACAGGGTAGAGACACTGGATAAACAAGTTATCTCTTCCTGCTTTTCTCTGCAGTGCAGCTTTTTCCTAAAAAGTGCTAACTACATATTAACAAGCACAGCTTTGTTATCTTAACTATTCGATTAGAACTCTTTGCTTGGACTTTAATCAGTTTCACACTAAAGGTTTTGTTTTTAACTTCATGAAATTTAGTTGTAAATGTGCAAATTAGTCAAAAATTATTTTACTATTGTTACCATCGTAAAAATTTTTGAATGGTTGCTAAATGAGTTAGATGCTAAATAAAGAGAGGCTGTTAAAAGCAAAAATCAACAAAAAGTGATAAAACAAATGTCAGGGCTTTTTTCCTCATAGAACGCTCAGAACGGAGTTCCAGCACCTTTTTTGGATGGAACCTTGTAGGGTAGGCAAGGCAGGTTGTATGACATGTGTGAGTTCCGGCACCTTTTACTTTTACAAAAAAAGCACTGACAAATGTTATCAATAAAAGTTATTGCAAATTATTCTAAATCTGTTATCTGTAAATAAGAAAACCACATATCCTTCTGTCATCAATTGTTCTCTTTATTTTATATTCTTCTTGGCAGAATTTTAGTGTTCACAATATTTTAATTTGTTTTTTTCTATTATTTCTTGGGTATAGAATGTTTCTTATGTTGAGACCTACAAAGATGTTTTTTTTTGGCACTCCCTGGATTTGAATTTATTCCATAGTCTCAATACGGCATATATAATATAATGATTTTTGAAGTCAATATTAATTTTATCATACCACAAATATCCAAGCAACCCGAATCTTATGTTTTTTTTTAACTCTAAAAGTCTTCTGTTTCTCAGCAACACCTATTCTTTCATCCAAATCAAACAAAACGCTGCAAAATACAATTTCAAATCAGGTAATCTTTTCTTTGGAAAATACTGATTGTCCTGTGGATGGCATGTCATCTCTACCATTCATATTTAGAAAAAAACAGAAGATTTTTTTTTGATAATGGCAACAATAACCTTATGAGCGAATACAGATTTGCAGATGGTTTGGTTGATAAAAACATTTGAATCTATGATTTTTCAGCATTGTAGTTCTGGGTTACCATTTTTATGAGCCTGAACTAGAGAAATACTGGCCTCTAGTGCTTTATTCCAAGACATAGGTTTTTAACAAGTTTGACTTAGCATTAGCATTGAGTAACAGGAGTGTAGTTGGATTTTTGTCTTTAAAACATTAGGTGCCTAGTAAATTTTGAAGTGATATTGTAGTCTTGAGCAGGATTGAACAATAGAATGGCATGATTTTGTACTGTTTAAATAGAAGTAAAATTTGAAAGAATCCTGCAATTGCTTTTCATAGTTTTCAAACTATGTTTTAAAGAGTCCCTTAAGTTTCAAATGGTATTTGTTCAATAAAACAGAGTCCTAAATTAATATCCAACGCAATACTGCAAACAGAAAGAATATTTTATATTTATGTATTTATTAAAGTATTTATTTTCCATTCTCTAATCTTAGGGAAGATTACAATTCTTAAAACATGTAAGAGAATCCAATAAAATGAAATGAAAATTCTTTTAATTTTATGCTCAGAAAAATGAAATGCTCATTTCTGTTCATCTTGCCATCCTTGTTGTATAACTAATCCCATTTCAGTTTCTCTCAATCCTTGAAGTGTAACACCAGAACTGGACATGCTATTCTGGGGTGTGTGTGTGTGCTCAAAGCAGAATCAATTGGAATAATTACTTATCATTATTTGGAAACATTTCCCTTTTCCACAGGCAAATCACAGTTGGGTTGCAATCAGATCCTTTCTCACAACTACGTATTCCCAAACCAAGTTTTTTATTTTTATTTTAATTTTAATTCCATTTATATCCTGCCCTTCTCCGAAGACTCAGGGCGGCTTACAAGCTTAGCAGTAGCCTTCATTTTATGTATATGCCTGCTTATTAGGGCTTTCACACACACCCCAAGCAGCATTATTACAAAGTCAGCTTAATTGCCCCCAACAATCTGGGTCCTCATTTTACCTACCTCGGAAGGATGGAAGGCTGAGTCAACCTTGAGCCTGGTGGGATGCGAACCTGCACTAATTGCAGGCAGCTGGTGATACTTAAGGAGGCATTAGCCCACTGCTCCACCAAGGCTCATATTACCTCCCATATTACCTCAAGTTACCTCCCATATTACACCTGTATGTTTGATTCTTGTTTTAAGTTAAAAATATTGCATTAAAGTTAAGTTAAAATCATATATTACTTTCAGCCCATCTTTGTAAATAATCAAGATTGTTTTAATGATATTTATTTTGCTATCTAAGGTATTAGCTACACCTATCCATTTTGTGTCATTTGTATATTTGTTCATTCCTTCTACTTCCTTATCTGAATCACTATTAAAAACACTGAAATGTGAAAGTCCAGTTGGATGTCTATAGCTTTCTCACAATCAGTTAAGAAAGTTATACAATCAAAACTAAATAAAGTTAGTCTTTACAATCATGGATGGACGGACAGACAGACAGATAACAGCTATTAGCATAGTTACCCTGTCAGTAAACATCATGCCTCTAGTTTCAGACATATATGTGCATATATGTTGTAGTTGTTAGTTATGCCCTTTTGACTTTCTGCCAACCAAACCTGGATTGTTCTCCCAGACTGCGGGCTAGGCTTGTGATTGAACCCCATTGTTTGTTTTCTTTTTGCTACTTTTTTTTTGGGGGGGGAGCTTTGTGTTCACTTAGCTGTCTTCTTCTCTTGACATTTTCTGTTTTTATTTGTAAGCCACACCTCCCCCACCAGTCAGGAGGCCTCAGAAGTGAAGTAATAAGTAATAAATGAAAGTAAATAAATATTCTTAGTTTCAGCAGTTTTTTAAAAATAGCAGACATTTTAGGGCCCTCTTTATGAAATTTCAGGAGGATGCTTATTGTGCTAGGTATCCCCAAGAGTACCTCTGGAATAGAGAAGGAACTATAACACATTCACTGCTTCCAATCTGTTTATTGGGGGAGATAATGAAATTTATGCTTTAAATAAGTTCTAGAATGGAAAAAGGAAGATATCTGGAAAAGATTTGGGAAGCTGAAAAAAATGTTTTGAGAAATGAAGATTGATTGAAATCCTTGCTTAAAATGAAAAGAAATATGCACACAAACCTTTAACGAAAAGCCTGTCTTGTATATTCTGGCAGTCAAACATTTCTGACATGGATATGGGATAGAAAAGTGAACTACTCAAAGTTAATGGCTACCACATCTGTGCTGTAAATACCAGGATAACCACTAGCTCATAGCAGAGAGATGGAGTTTTCTGTATATCATCTAGTTGTCCAGTTTTTACAACCATGTCCAGTAGCTCTATTGTAAGCAATATTTTGTCTCCAAACTAGTGTGAAGATTTCCTTGCATACTTTTTATATCATGTGAGTAGAAAAATACATCTTTTTTGTTCTATCAATTCTCCTTTTTCTGCAATTTCTTTTCCTGAAAAAGCATGTGAGCTAGTTTTTATAGATAATGTGTCTGTCTTTCTACTATTCTCCAAGTCACCTAAAAGGTTTTGAAAAGGTTCAGATTCAGCTTTGGTTGCTGTGAGGAAAAAAGTTATAGAGATCTACAGTCTCCAAGTAGAAGCCTAGTTTGCCTGGGGCTTTAAACAAATATTATGTCCTCTTTTATGTGTATTGTATCAATTTGAGTGAAACATCAGCTTTGAAAGACAATAATGTTCTATAATTTTTGAGAAAAGGTAAATAAATAAATTATCTTTCCAATAAAATATCCTCAAAAATTGTCATGTATGGGAACTATTGACTTCACTAGTAAGATTATTAGGAAAAGACGGTATGGCCTATTATTAGTTTCAATCTTTAGCTTTGGGGTTATTAAATGAGTAGACACTGACTATAATACAAAATTTATACAGAACAAAATGCAAAGCTGTTAAGTTAATCTCTAGATTTTAATGTCTTGTTTTCAGATTCTGCTTGAACACAGCCTTTATATAGCATGGAGATTTTTCAAATGAACAACAGTCCAATAGAATAATATCCAGAATATCTGTTCCACTACTTCCAAACTAATTCAAAGCCTTACTATCTTATGTAATATGATAGTCTCATATTTTCAGAAAAGATACCTGTTTTAATTTAGCAAATTAGGATTCAAATTGTTGGTAATAAAATGAAATCTTTTCTGTTTTGAAGGTGGGGCATGTACCTTCATGTCCAAGGAGCAGAGAAGTCTCATTCCAATTAGAGAAGTTAGTTCCTCTCTGGGCATGGCTCAGAGTATACTACTCTGTTCTCATCAGATTACTGAGGAATGGAGAAACCATTGATTTGATAAGGAGCTTATTGATTTCCAATGAAAATTATTTCATTCAGTAGTTTCCACTCAGAAATGGTGTTTTCTTTGGAGTAATTAAACTCCAAAGTTTTAATTAATTAATTATTTCGCAACTCCCCCCCCCAAGTGATATGTTTATATGAGACAGGCATTGCAGCTGTTTGGTATTGTTTGAGTGAAAAGAATCCATGTTCTACTTAAAATCTTCTGCAGGTTCCGCTCCCTGGCTACATAGAAGCATATTCACGTCCACCCTATCAGCACAACTGTCTTTCGAGGCTTCACCCTCAGTACAGTGAATCATCAGATGTGTACCCAAGCCTGGAACAAGCTCTACACCCTGCTACAGCTGGATCTCGGCAAAGCATAATAGAAAATGATGCTTCGGTCAACCCTGTCCCCAATCTTTCTACAACTGCCTTGGTGAAGGCAATAAGAGAAGAAGTAGCAAAGTTAGCCAAGAAGCAGACAGAAATGTTTGAATTTCAGGTCTGATGGGTTTCTGCTCTGTAGGCTTTCATCACTAGGATGCCTCTAGCTTTTAAATGTGACTTGTCGAAAGAATGTCCTGTTTTTCCAATTCTGATAAGAGTCAGTGTTGGACCTTTTAAAGTTATAGCAACTATAACATCAGTTCCATGCCTGTTACAACAAATATTCCCTGGCATTCTTTGTGAAACATTGATATATTATAAGCAAATGTCCATCACATACATCTTGTTTGATGACATTTCTACCACTGTAAACATTTGTTAAGCCAAATGCCTGCTTATCGTTCCAATATACAAAGTGCTGGGGAAGCACAAATTTAGACCACTCTGTAGCAACATGTGCATGTAAAAAGTAAGTTTTATCTTTCTGGGTCAAGAGGAAAGTAATACTGTAATAATTAAGGAATGTATTTTTCATTAGTGGTCTAGTAAGTTACATTTTGGAACACACCATAAAGACTGAGTACAACAAAGCAATAGAGCTCAGCTTTTGCTAGAAACTACATTTGGACCACAAGAATCTGATATGTATGAACTTCACAGAGTGCTTTATAAATGTCCTCAAAGGCTTGATCATTGTTTATAACCCAAAAAACCAGGAAAAAAGGCTGGTAAGAAGTATACCAGTATAATTAGGGTCTAAAGTGCTGGTGTAATGTTACTTTTGAGTTACACAGAAGGTTTTCAATAGTGTCTCTGTTGATTATGAAAAGGAAAAGAAACTTGACCAAAAAACAGGTGTTAAAAGCTCGTGGAATCTTCCAGTGAAAACAAATTCTCTATGTGCCCTATATTCAAAAAGGATTTCACTTTGAACGAAGTGAAAATGGTGAATTTGAGAACCTTGAGTCTGACTCAGTTGGGAATAATGAATGTATTTCTTTTTACCCAAAAAAAATAATAATAATCTCTGCTTGAGACAAAGCTCTATTCTTTTTTCTTGAGTAAATAATGACATGGCTATGCAAAACAAGTAAACCTATGGCCAGAGTTTTGGCCCTGTAGTCACTGGGCAGGAATTGAGCATGACTCAAGGGAATGTTAACCTTTATAGCCTGGCATCAATATTAAGGTGAGAATAAGCAAACAAGTTGGCTGGTTGAACAAACTAATATGCTGTAAATATATTGCTGAGGTATTTCAACAAATTGTTCTGTTGAAACTGTTGATATCGAAAATGATTTTGCCAAATCTAGAATTATATATTTTGAAAAATAAATGTAATTCACTGTTTTATTTCAGTGGGATGAAAATAATGTATGGAATGAAAGTTGCTGATTCATTTAGGATAACTGCAAAAATGACAGACTGTTACAGAAAACCATTCCTTTATAATGCAATCTTCAGAAGAATTAAGATTGTTTATGGATGATGAACGGATATTTTTTTTTTTTTGCTGGAATAAAAAATATCTTTTAGCCAAGTCATTTCTTCAGTTTCCGTTTTGTAGTATTTTGTGATAAATTCATTTTTTAAAAATTTTTCTTAACCTTTACTAAAGTTGGCACTGTAAATATAAAGGTAATGTAGTTGTACATACATTACAAAGTTAACTATCACACTATTCTTGTTTTGGGGTAGTGCAAAGCACAGAAAAGAAGTAACAAATTGTAAGCCTTAAGGTATAAAGAATAGTAAATTGACAACAACACTGTATTCTTATTTTAACGTTTATTTTTTAAGTATCCAACTACCATTGGAGTGAATTTTTATGTTTTTTTCCTAACATATCCAATTGACTTCCATAGAATACTCCTAAGCATAGCTGTTTTTGTTTGTTTTGCTGGGGAAAGGGGGAAAGTTTAATTCCTTGCAACAGATCACTTAATATCCATTCTACCAGCATATGGACATCATAAAGTGTCTCCATTTCCGCCATCTTTAATATTCAACCAAGATAGCCCTTGTTTAGCAACTGCCTGGAACAGTGATTATTTGCAGTTACTATGGTGATGGAAAAATAACTGTGTGACTAATGTCTGTATATATGATCTTTGCAATACTGCTTTCGGTCGTGTTCACCATTACAGTAAATATGAGCCTGACCCATTTTTCGCTTTCACCCCAAAGCAGAGAGAACTACATAAGCTAACTTTTCCTAAGCTTTTTTTTCCCTGCAGTGCAATACTCCCTAAAAAGTGCCAATTAGAAATTAACAAGATCAGTTCTGTGATTGTAATTAGTTGATTAGAGCTCTCACATGGGTGGCAATTGCTGGCTGAAATTGACCAGGTTTTAAATCAATTCCACACTAAAAGCTTTTGTTTGCCTGCTAAGCGGTTCACTAGCAAAAGAGCCCTTGATAGGCTATTCCTTGTGATGTGTACTTCCTATTATGTGCCTACTTACTCTGTTGTAATCCCTTCCTCTCCAATGAATGTAAATACAAATCTCAATTATCTTCCAGCTAATTATCCCAGTGCTGGGGTGAACATTCCAAATTTAGCAGCACCAAGTGGTTGCAATCATTAAACAAGGACTACTTGTAATCTATATGCTCTTTTTTTGTCATTTATGCATAACTTTCAACTTTTTATTTTCTCTTGACAGACACCAATGCTTTTGGCTCAAATGCCTTCATTTGAATTGGTCTGTCATAAAGTTTATTGATCTGTTCATAGCTGAATACTTTAATCATTGTGTTCCTGCTACTCAGTGTTATACTATTCAGTAAGCAATCCACACATTTTACTTCATCATAAACCACTAATCACTTTCAGTAACCATACTCATGCAGAATTCAATATTTCAAAACTATAGACATTATTATAAGTATGCACCAAATAAAAGGGAAAGTGAGCATCATTTTTTACATTCACACAAGCTCCTGATGGGCAAAGTTATGATATGTACAGTATATCTTGTTTAGCCCTTTTTGCTCATTTTTAAAACACATTTTAATTTCAATGAAAATTGCTTTTATTCATCTTCAGTCTCCTTCATTTCCCTACATGTATTGCTCCATCTTCATTCTTTCTCCCCCCCCTTCTAGTATCACAAAGAACACACACCTTTTTACTTAAATTTCTTACATTTCAGTGATTAATTCATGCTTTTGAATATTTACTTCTCTTACATTTCAAGAACGGTGTTCTGTGTGCTATTCACTACACTATCTTATTAGCCATACTTGCATCCATATCACATGCAAAATACTTTGCTAATAGTATGCATAATCTTGGTTTAAACAGATTTTGCTCAATATATCATAAATGCAATCAAATCCCAGTTCTTCTCAACTAGCGACCCCTTGGAAACCAACATGCATTCTTCAATCCACCAAATAGATATATGCAGCTCACAAATACAACTTACAAGTTCAAAAAATAGGTGTACATGCTAGTGAACCAGGAAATTCAAAATCTGTATCCACATATTTTTCAGTAAAGCAATTAAAAATTAAAAGATATTCTCAAGGTTGCTAATTAATTGTTTATACACATTGTGATCTCATCAAGAGTCTTAGTAATTGCAAACTTTTCATGGTACTTGCTTTTTTATTATCTTACAAATGTAACCAAAACAACATGTATTTTTCTAATCCCTATGTAAATAATATGTAAATATTCAACCTATGAGAACAGTGGATAATCATAAAGAAACTTCAAAAAATAATTCTATACCAATTTTATGATTGGTGGTTCTGTATAACTAGAAGTATTGTTACTGTTTTTTGGCTGCAAAAATGTTATGTGTAGTGTATATATGAATATCTATGTATCCACATACATACATATGTGTGTGTGTGTGTGTGTGTGTGTGTGTGTGTGTGTGTGTGTGTGTAAAAATCCAGCAGTCATCAATATTGCATTATAATGTGGAAGTTTAGTGGAAATGCATGCAGATTCGTAGTATCAGTGCATTTTGAAGCCAGTGTCATATCATTCAAAGAAACTGAACAATCACAGCTGGCCTTTTCTGAAAGACAAAGTAGGTGAAGGCTCTCTTCCTAGGCATCTCTTGGTGCCACAAAAACTCTTTAACTGCTTGCATTTCATCCCATTTCTCTGGGAACCCTAAAGTAAGCATCTCGGGCTGGGACTTCTCAAATGTACTGTCTTAAATGAATTTTTAGTTGACTGCAAGTAATAGAATGCTTGTAAAAATGCTTCACTATTACATTTTGGGATCTTGAACCTCAGGAATGTACCTTTTTGGGTGACAAGTGCTTTTAGCAACAAGTATTTTAACTTAGTGAAATGCATTAGTTGTCAACTAGTACACAATTAGACAACAGTCTTTCCGGCTTGGCAGCCCAGAACGAAAGGGACCAGCAGAGAAATGTATGTGCGCCTGCACAAATGGGTGTGTGCATGACAGCGGGGCTAGTGTGTGCCCGCATGCGTAAGTGGGCCGCATGCACCCATGGTATGTGCACTGGCACCCACGTGCATGCACAAATGAGTTGCTGGCACCCGTGTGATGCGGGCGGTGCTAGTGTCCCCATGCGTGTGCAAATGGGGCTGCTAGCACCTGCGTGGTGATGCTACCACAAGTGGGGAGGCTTGCCAGCTATTCCCAGGGCCTGGTGGCCAACAGGCCATGGCCTGGTGGCCAACAGGCCATGGCCTGGTACCGGGCCGTGGACCCTAGGTTGGGGGCCCCTGATTTAAATAATACTTCAAAGACGTTATATTCATCCTAGGCTTTTTTATATTGCTTTCCACTGTACCAGTGTTCTGAATCTATCTAATCATTCATACTTAGCTAATTTATGCCTTCAGCTCTCTTGTTTCCAGCCCTTTATATCTTTGTGCCTTCCAAGAAAGGGATTTTTCTTTAAACTAAACTCAATTCATAGCAAATTGTATTAATTTACATCATTCTCTGAATGGAGAAAAGCTAAGTAATCTTGCAGAAATTGTCAGGCCTCCCTAATAAAAAACATCCTGAGATCTAGGATAGGTTTTAGGGAGAAGTCAAGACAATAATCTTTGATGCAGCTTTTTTATATAAGTTCAAATCTACATCCTGGGTTTTTATAACATAGAGATTCTAACACTAAATCCATTCTAGATTTAGGACATAAAACACAAAGACTGTGATAAGCAACTGACAAAATATACCTTCTTTTAGCTATTTAAAAAACCACCTACATTTGCATTCTTACACTCTTAATTCCGTTTGACAGTTAGAGAACAATAAAGCTCAAAGATATAAAACTGGTCCATAATTCAGGCTAGGAAATGCATTTTAGCTTTGTATACAACTGAGCTTGTACAACTTTGCTGTTATAATGCAGGCCTCTCAATCTCCTTCCTATTCATGTCAGATCTATTCTCTCTCAATAAAAGAGTTGTATCTCCCTGCATGCTGTGAGTACCTGCTACTGGCTTTTATACATTGCAGCAGTGCAATAAGAAATAAAATCACAGGACTGTAAAATGTATGGCCTTTGAACTGTGCACATGACTGCACATCCTTGCTGATGCTAGTCACTCAGCCCTCCAAGTAATTTTTCTGTGCAGTATGTGCATGTCAGAATCTTTGAGAGACTCATAAAGAAAAAATGGGCACATGTGCATGTATGAGCTCAGGGAGGCCCGGGAAAGGAAGGCGCTGGTGAGCATATGTAAGCGAGGGAAGGAACATGTGGCGTGTGCAAAGAGGGGGAAGTAGAGAATGATGTGTCTTAAAAGCGAGTGAAAGGAGCAAAGAAGGTGTGGTACACGCAAGTAAACAAAGGTGATGGCAGTAGAGGGAGAGACACTTTCAAGGGACTTGTGACATTCCCTGTTGGCTTCCCCATTAATATTATTAATAATATAATATTAATAATAATAATGATGATGGAAGGGACCTTGGAGGTCATCTAGTCCAACCCCTTGCTCAGGCACGAAACTCTATACCATTTCAGACATATCCAGTCTCTTCTTAAAAACTTCCAGTGTTGGAGCATTCATCGCTTCTGGAGGCAGATTGTTCCACTGATTAATTGTGCTACCCAAGCACGGTCGAGGACATCAGGCTACCCACTGCTGAATTCTTAAATAATACATAATTGGCAAATATAATTGGCTTCACTGGAAGTAGGTTTTCTTCTATTTTTGGGTTTTGTTGCATCTGAAAAAAAATATTTATAAGGTCTTTCACCTTCAAAGGCACTGAATTTTTCATTTACCTGGAAGTCAATTCAGAATTATATAAAAATGAATAATCTGTTCAACATGTTTATATTAAATGACATTTCAGAAGAAATAGTGCAAGATTCAGTAGATCCCAAGTGCTTGTAAAGAAAAAAAAAGAAGTTAGATTCATTGTTATTACTCCTTCCAGACACACTGAAAAAGAGAGAGTAGGTGAGAGAGAAAACATTGGACATAATGAAGACTGCATGTTAATTTTTATAAAATATATTATGAAATAACCCCAAATGTCAGGTTATTACCTTTATAGTAAAATATATATTCTTCTGTAACACTTGTTCTATTAACAGAGATAATGTTGAGTTAATATGTATTAACATTCTAAACATATAGTAGTAATTTTAAAAGCATAGTTTTTTTTTAAGCAGGAGTATGGACAGTAGAACAATCCAATTTGCAAAGCCCACTTGTTTTTGTGGCAATACACTGAATTCAAAATTGCTTTGTCTCTAAAGGTTTTCATATCAAATTCTTCCCATCACCCAGGACTCAAAATAGTATCAGATTTCTGAAGTAGAAGATTTTATTGCATTCAATGGAGGGAAGGCACAAAATATCACTATAGACATATTACGGCTGAAGGAGTTAATCTCGGTGTCTTTACAGTAATGGCTTGGTACAGAATTTAATAAAGAAAAATAGGATTTGTTGGACATTCTAAAATGAAACAAGTAGATCCCAGATATTTTTTAAAATGTTACCCTTAACCTTCTGCCAAGGCCTTTCCTTCAATTACAGTACAGATTAATAAGTTGTTTCAGAAAATTTTGTTTTCATAATATGGATCAATTATTTGTCCCTGAGACAATTGTGCTTTCTGAGCAGTTATGTATAATTCTCTTCAAATTGAGCACTGAGTGAAAAGCCATCACAAGAGCTATTAAACTAGTGCAAGTAGTGGAATTTTTCTCCTGGAGTCATGAGTGTTCCATCACTGAAGGTTTTCAGTTAGGGGTTGGACAGCCATTTCCATAGGATGGTCTGAGAATTCTTGTCCTTGTCTATGGAGTGGAAATAATGACCTTGAGGGACAGGTGGAAGAATGGCTACCAAGGCAACAGTCACATAAAAGAGTCCTGGTGGCACAGTGGTTAGAATGCAGTATTGCAGGCTAACTGCCTACAGCCTGGAGATAGATCCTAATGGGGCTGAAGGATGCCTGTTTCCATCCTTCCAAGGTCAGTAAAATGAAGCCTCAGATTGTTTAGAGGCATTGTAAACCACTCGGAGAGTGTTGTAAAGCAATATGGGGCAACATATTAAGTCTAACTGCTATTGCTAAAGGGATAGGTTAATGATAAAAAAGTAAGTAAATGTCTCAGACAACCCCCTCCTAATTTAAGTAAAGACAAAGGGAAGGAGGGAGAATCAAGATTTTGTTACTATCACTTTACAATACTATAAAAGTAGTTCTGACTTACTTGGCATTTTTTAGTTTGATGTATCTTGAAAGTCTGACACCTGGATAGAGTGTTGGATTAGATTAGAACAGGGGTCCCCAACCTGTGGGCAGCGGCCCGGTAGCGGGCCGTGGACTGCTGGCCACCTGGCAGCGGGACAGGCCAGCTGTCCACACACCCCCACCCGCATTAGTGTGATGGCCGTGGGGTGCAGAAACAGGATGCCATGATGCAAAAACGGGCTGATACCATGCCTCAGCGCAAAAATGGGATGCTGTACTGCCACACTGTGCAAAAACAGGCCAAGACAGCACCTCAAGGTGCGAAAATGGGATGCTGCCACACCTTGGTGCATGAAAACAGTCCAATGCCACATCTCAGGGCGCAGAAACAGGGCGCTGTGCACAAGAATGGGACAGGGCTAGCGAATATCATGCAAGCACTAGCCCCACCCCATTTGCATCACGCACATGCTTGTGGCCCTGTGTGCAGGCCCGCAGGCCCGCAAGCATGAAATGTTTTCCCCACCCTTTCCCTCTGGTCTGCCAGTCAAGAAAGGTTGGTGACCTCTGGGTTAGAAGACCTCAAAGATCCCTTCCAGTCCTATGAGTCTGTGATTCATTGGGGGTTTCATCTGGGCTCTAACAGATTAGTCCCAGTTTAGATTCTGCATGTATCCTCAGGGCCAAAGCATTTGGTTGCTTGAGGCAAAGCGTAAAAAACCCCATGCATTTTTATTCTAATATCCAAGAAATCCAATAAGATCTAAAAGTGAAACAGTCTACTCAACCAGAAATGGGAAAGTAATACCTTATCATGAGCCAGTTTGCTATGGTGGTTAAGGTACCAGGCTAGAAATTGGCAGACCATGAATTCTAATTCCACATTAGGTATGAATCTAGCTGGGTGACTTTGGGCCTGTCACTCTCTCTTACTCCTAGAAAGAAGGCGGCAATGGTAACCACTCCCAAAAACCTTGCCGAGAAAACTGCAGAGACTAATCCAGGCAGTTGCCAGGAATCAACACTAACTTGAACACACACACATAAACATTCCCCCCCACCACCATTTATTTAACCTAATAATAACAGTTTAGTTTCTACAATGAAGGCAATCCATGAAGTGCTCAACAATTAGCCTGACCTTATCTAACACTACAATTAGAATTCTTAATATGATTCTGAAATTGGATATTTATTGTGCTGAACCCAGTGGTGGGATTCAGCCAGTTCGCACCAGTTCGGCAGAACCAGTAGCTAATTTTTTGTTGCCCAGGCCCAGAATGGATTTCCAGAAACGGCGTCCACACAGAGAACTGGTTGTTCACATATTTGACTCCCACCAATGAAAACTACGGTGCAGAGGAGCTGCTGATGTAACTGAAGCCTCTAATTCCAATGATTTGGCAGATGGTAAGCAGCCAATGAAGAAAATAGCATGGTATGTCAAATATTTGTGCCAAACGAGTCCTAACTTCAGTGGCTGGATAGGAAAGGTTTGTTTTTTTTTAAGTGAGTTTAGAAGCTTTGTTGCATACTGACATCTTGTGGACAAAATTATTTTTAAAATGTAATTGTCATTCTCTACAAGCATTATTATTTTTCTGAACCTCAGAATGTATTTGCAGATCTTCCATAAAGCAGAAAATTGGAGGAGGATTCACAATTTCCTGTGGAAGAAAGAGAAATATGTCATGGGAATATGTGAGAACTCCAAGGAAATTTTCTTTGTAATAGTGATAACTGATCCATACAGGACACAGGAAAGATTTAGATTAGATATCAAGATGAATACTGGAGAAAAGTTGAAAGATGCTGGGGAATTCCAGTTCACGATTAACCATCTCTGAGAAGTGTAGATGAAAATAACTTTATTGTCAAAATGAGAATATTGTAGAAACTGTCCACAAGAGGGTCATCGGCAGACTATGGGCCCCATGACTCACTTTGGCTTTGCCATGCTAAGAAATTTCCCAGCTCAGATGTAAATAGCTTTCACAATATAGGTGAATGTTTCTTCAGGGTCAGTCTTGTCATTTCATCTTGTGACTTTTCATCTTTTAGTGCCTTCAGAAGCTTATCTGAAAAATGTAGAATTTAACATTAGCCATGTTACAGATACTATTGCAAAGAGATATGATTGTAGGGGACGCGGTGGCTCAGTGGGTTAGGACGCGGAGCTTGTCGATCAGAAGGTTGGCAGTTTGGCGGGTCGAATCCCAAATGCAACGTAGCAGAGTGAGCGCCTGTTACTCGTCCCAGCTTCTGCCAACCTAGCAGTTCGAAAGCACGTAAAAATGCAAGTAGAAAAATAGGGACCACTACGGTGGGAAGGTAACAGCGTTCCGTGCGCCTCTGGCGTCTAGTCATGCCGGCCACATGACTCTTTGGCTTTGAAATGGAGATGAGCACCGGCCCCTAGAGTTGGAAACGACTAGCAGGCATGTGTGAGGGAACCTTTACCTTTACTTATGATTGTCTAGTAACAGCAAATAAAAAATAAAAAAGTCCCAACGACATTGGGAATGGTTTTGGAGCTTATTCTAAAGTTAATATTTGGAAAAATGGCTTGACTGCTGGTGTACTTTGCAATCCACACAAGACTTGTGACAGAGCAAATTCTAAATCCCTTGTACCTTTGTCAGGGGTTGTTGTTGGGGACTGCGTTGTTGTTCTATTGCTCAATTGCCCAGTGATTGTGTGATGCTTTTATATGATATAATCAAAATTGCACAGTATTTCCCTCCCCCAAAGCTATTCTTATGACTGATGATCTTTTCTGGAGCTTTTTGCAGTTTACAGTTTTCCAAGATGAGTGATTATATCCAGCTTTTCTTTTTGTTACAGATGGAACACAATTGACTTTAGGCACATGGGTTAACAGCTTAAATCTCCCAAAGGATCACCAATTAGTACACACAAACACACAAAAAACCAGCTTTCTAAATTTTCTTCACAATTCTGGCAGAAATATACACTTACAGCTGCCCACTCAGTATGCAATCTTCAGTTGATACAAATACTTCTTTTTTTCCCCAAATAATCTGACTGCAATTACTTCGATGAAGATTTACTTTGTAAAATGTTATTTTTTACCCATCAATTTAGGAATTTGTATTTTACATCAGCTGGACATCAAAATGATTGACTAAAAATTCTTGCAGTAAGCCTCTTATCTATTTGCATTAAGAATAATAAAAATAGCCTGGCCCAGCATTATGCTCACCAGGCCTGCTGGCTTAGCCAGGACCGATGCGAGAAGCATTGTAACACTTCTGGAATATATCAGATGAGAAAAGGCTGATTGAAAAGATCACAAAGAATAGAAGTTGTTTTAGAAGTTCTTTCCCACCAGAGCAACATACCTTTTATAAATCACTTTAAAAAAATATTTCTTTCATCTTTGGTTTCAGAGTACATTGGTCTGGATTCTAAGCAAGCTATTTTTATGAATTGGCCAAGATCCAACAGAAGATCTTGTTAATGGAAGGGGAGATTCCCCCCCACCCCACCGCGATGTCTGTTTTCTATATGGCCTTCTAGCTGCTTAAAACAAATATGTAAGATCACAAAAATCTGCAAAGGGAAAGAGACATAATGAAAATTGCCTCTCCCCCATTACACATGGGCCAGCATGCTTGGCTTGCGTGAGTGGCAGGCCGGTGTGCGTGCACACTTGTGCGCAGCTCAACTTGTGCAAGTCGAGCTGTGCAACCTGGCCGCTGCTCATGCAGCCTGATTCCCCTCTCCCCCCACCCACCCAGCCGGGCTGCCAAGCCACAAAGGTTGGGGACCACTGGTTTAAATAATAGTAGGCAAGAGGAAAAAATATAAACATTCAGCCTGGATATTCATGTATAGTTCCATAGGCATAGGAACAAAAAAAGAAAAAAAAGAGGACAATCCTCAAAGATTCAAATAAACTTGTATATATGTCAAACTCGCGATGTCACGTGACATCACACAATGTACCGGGATGGTTTTGCCATTGCCGGCAATGGGGTGGGCATGGCTTCCAGATGACGCATCTGGCCCGCAGGCCGGCAGTTTAACACCCTTGTTCTAGTGTGGTTAAATATATTCACGATAGAATGATTCTAGATTTCAGACCTTGACTCAAATTGCTGAAAGGATTACTAGGTCACAAACCAGAGAACTGCCCAATGTTTTCAAAGCCTTTTGACCAGTAGTAGAAATTAGCTATCATGTTAATTCTTCATTATTTATTTTATTTTATTTATTTTATTACATTTATATACCGCCCTTTTCCGGAGGACTCAGGGCGGTTTACAGGGTAATTAAAAACCAAAAATACAAAAGTTAAAAACCAAGTTTAAAAAAGATTAAATTTATCCCTGTAGAAATAAAACCCCAATTAAAATAAATTAATCCTCAGCCTGGGCCAGAGAGCTCGAAGAGCCAGGTCTTCAGGCCCCGGCGGAATGAACGGAGGTCGGGGGCAGTCCTCAGCTCCACTGGCAGCTGGTTCCAAAGGGCAGGTGCCCCCACTGAGAAGGCCCTATCCCTGGGTGTTACCCGCCGGCAATCTCTTACCGGTGGCACCCTGAGAAGACCCTCCCTGTGGGAGCGCACTGGACGAAGGGAACTTGATGCCGGCAGCAGGTGTTCCCTCAGATATCCCGGACCCAAGCCATATCACTGAGCTTTAAACCTTCTATTCACTTGGGATAAACTTTGGGGCAAGCTTAGTGTTCTGTGACAATTATGAAAGACAGGACAGAACTTGGGAAATAATAGCCAGGAGAATCTGTGTGGCTGGAGGGAGAGCCATCTTCCTCTCCACCTTGTACTCAAAACTAATTTGGGATTACAACCAGGTAGATTTGGGGCTGGCAGATTAACTATATTTTTTAATGGAAATGATTTGAAAAATTCCATTAAGTTGTTATGTGAATGTATCAGGATTGGAACTGCCGGTTTTCTTGAATAAAAAAGTTGGACTTCTAATAATTTACGCAGGGCAGAAAATGTAGATAGTCGCTTCTCCTCTTCAAATGGTATTTCTTTTGAACAAAGAAGGTTTTCATATCTGTGCAAAAAGAAAAAAAAGAGGCACAGGTATAATCTAGTAATTTTGTTGGGAAGGCTTTCTGGCACTGATAGGACAAATGCAGAAATTTTCAAGTCAAAGTATTGGGTTTGGGAAAGAGATACTAAATATAAAGTTATCCTAATAGACTGTTTGAAAGACGAAGACCCTCTGTTCCTGGTAGATGGGAGAGCCTTTTCAACCACACCTTTCCATACTTTGAGGTGGCAAAGGTGTTAACGAGCAAGATTATGAGGAGCCAGCATTCAGTTACTCACACTGCTGTGGGTCAGAGCCGTCTCCTGTGAGGGCCAGCAGTTCCAACTCCTTCAGACGGATGCCAAGCTCACAGATTTCCCCATCTGGCTGTTGTTGCTGGTGTGCCTCATAGCTCTCTGAAGCAGGGCAGAAGAAGCGCAAAGGCTCATAGGGAATGGGAGCCAGGCCAGCTGGCCAGGGAGGGGGGCAACAACGCTCGCTTGTGGGAAATAACCCCAGCCCAGGTGGAGGGCGCTGAGGCCCAGCTGGTGCTGTTTCCCCTCCTCGCAATGGGACAAAAAGTTTCCGCCAGAGAGCACAATCAGTTAGGTTAGTGCTTTGGGTAGTTCGGTCATAGAGGGAGGGGAAGAATACAGGGGGTGGTGGCTGAGGGGGTGGAGGAGGCTGTTGCTGGTGGCTCATGGAGTTGCTCCTGATGGGTCAGCAACGGCACTACTACTGCCATGGAAACCCCAGAATCTAGAAAAGTGTCATGGAGTTTTAAAGTTCTAGAGCAATGTTTCTCCTCCTCAGCAGCCTTAAGATGTGTAGACTTCGTCTTCCAGAAATCATCTACACCACTTTTGCCTTGGGGGCAGGCATCTTTCATCTTTCTGCATCTTTCATTTTCATAACAGCCTTGAACAATTAAAATTCAAACTAGAAGATGAAATATATTAACTTTTTTTTTTAAAAAATATAGTTGATTTGTTATATTCCTTTTCTCTACCTGCATCCACGTCATCTTCTCTGTTGGACCGTTCTCAGATTTTGTGCCTCTCTTGAAGCACTAAGGAAGGAACAGGAGTCCCTGAATATAAGGAGCAGACCTAGACTACCAAACATTTATCTCCCATATCTTCCTCTTTACCTCCTTTTTAAAAATAAAACAAAAAGAAAGGAAACTTTTAGACGCTGGTTAATTACAAAGGAGGGGGGGGTCTCAGCTCACCACCTAATCTTTTTCCAATTCTTTTAAAGGGGATGGATTTCAGAACAGTCTGTATGATAAGCACGTTGTTGGCTAAACTTATTGAAGAATCCGGCCTGAGCATTATGTTTTTTTAAAATTGTACATACTTTTCTTCCAATTTTTTTACTTTTACTATTAAACTAAAACCTGTCCTACTTTTTATTGAGAAGATGGTGTTAGTATGCAAATCCTGTAGAAATAATGTGTCACTCACACAAGAAGAGTGTGAAATATATAAGCCATCTTTTTAAGCACTCTCTATCCAGCATAGTTACCAATGTTAGTTTTCTTAGCATTCTTGTGAGCAATTTTTTTTATAGCAGAAAAAAGTACTTTTAGATAATACAGATTTGGGAAGATTCAGAATAACCTGCAGAACTTATTTTCATCCAGCAGAGGGTATCAAATACTTACAGTATAACTGCCAGTATAGGTATTTATATCGGCTCTTGTTTATTGTATTTAATATGCTACTTAATATCCTACCTATATTCCCTCACTAGTACATATTCTCCATTGTAAGAAGACTATGGGCATAACCCACCTGAAGAATATTCATTTTGTTTCTCAAACTGATTTTTTGAGGGGAAAAATAATACGTGAAGCAGGGCAGTAACTTTTTCATCAGGTAATTAAGTAAGAAAACTTTCACTGGTTAATCATTGTTTTAACCAATTGAGAAACTGAGAAGTATAATTGTTTGTGGAAAATGAGGCAGTTTGGCCATTTTGACACGGATATGCTACTGGAATTTAAAGAATATGTTGCTTGGGGAATTGTACTGCATTAAATGAATAATTGTCAATTGCTTAGGTTTTTACATAGTTTTCGGTAGCTCTTGCAGGCACTGTGTAGTTACACTATGGAATTCACTTTGGGGAAATTCATGGAGGATCAAGCTATTAATCACAATGTTTATTGTGGTTATATCCTGCCTCTATTTTCAGAGAAATATTCGTTTTTATTTATTTACCTGTAGAGAGAAGTTACTGTCATTAGTCTGCTTGTTATAATGCAGTATTGCAGGCTAACTCTGCTCACACTGCCAGGAGTTGGATTCCTTTGATGCTGATCGGCTCAAGGTTGACTCAGCCTCCCATCCTTCTGAGGTCGGTAAAATGAGGACCCAGATTGTTGGGGGCAATATGCTGATTCTATAAACTGCTTAGAGAATGCTGTAAAGCACTGTGAAATGGTATATAAGTCTGTATGATTGTTATTACTATATGCTGTTGGACTGCATCAACTATCACACCAATCAGCAATTTGAAAGTTGTTGATAGGCAGGTAATTGGCTTGCCTAGTGCTGCCCATTTTGTTGCCTGGTGCTCCCCTTTTTGTTGGATCTTCCATTATCAGTTAGGTTTTGCCAGATGTTACCCAATCTTCAATTTTATCTCCTTGTAGTGTATTGATAAATTGCTTGGCAATAGTTCAGTCAGATGCCTTCATCAAAAATCACGCACTTCATCTTCACCTGGTCCTGACCAATTCTTGATTTTCCTTGTCATTTTTTTCTCCACCATTTTTGCTTTTATTACAAGTTCTTCCATTTCATTTTTTTATTCTTTTCCATCTCCCTAATCTATGCTACCTTCTTGTTGTATTTCTTTGGGTTATCCCATATCTTTGTCAAGAAATTCTTTCTTCTTAGTCAAGTGTTGACTGGTTCATTGTAATCTCTCCATTGGTGAATTAATAGAAACATTTTTGACTGAAATTGGAGACTTTGCCTAGTGTGCAATTTCGGCATTGTATTTCTTGGCTATAGCTCTTATTTGCTATAAACATGTGCATCAAAACTAAAACAACACATCATACACACACCATACCCTCTAGTTGAATACTGATTAATATATTACTACAACATTAGTTCTCATCCCTTGCTAAACAGGCCCTCCCAAAATTTCTAAACTACTCAATCCATTAACAACTTTTTTTTTATTGAAAAGTTTTAACATACAGTTTATCTTTAACAATCCCCCCTCCCCCTCCCCTCTCTCTCCCTCCCTACCCCTCCCCCCCTCCCCCCCCAACTTCCCAGAGCTAAATACAAGGTATAAAAAAAAACAATCATAAACAACCATATACTAACAACCATAGACTCTAAAATCCATCACTCTCTAGCTTGTATAGGATAATACAAACCTTAATGATATTAAATATATATAAAGAAAAAAAAAGAAAGAAAGAAAGAAAGAGAAAGAGAAGGAAGACTTATTCAAATGCTACATGAAACTTCTTAACCCTATATTTGTTCTGGATATACTCAATCCATTTTCTCCATTCCATAATATAACGTTCTTGCGAGTGATCTTTCAAATAAGCCGAGATCTTTGCCATCTCTGCCAGGTCGGAAACCTTTAAAGTCCATTCTTCTATGGTCGGCAGTTCCTCTTTCTTCCAATACTGACCTATTAAAAGTCTTGCTGCCGTAATTAAATTCAACATCAACTTAGTGTCCACAACCGTAGCATCTGTGATTATTCCCAACAAGAAGAGTTGCGGGCAAAACTTTATCCTTTGCTTGAAGATCTTCTGCATATTCCACCAAATTTTTATCCAGAAGGCCTTAACCTTTTTACAAGTCCACCATACATGAAAATATGTTGCATCTTCATCACCACACCTCCAACATTTTGGTTGATAATTCGGATACATACTTGCAAGCATTTTAGGATCTAAATGCCATCTATAAAACATTTTATAAAAGTTCTCTCTTAGATTTTGAGCTTGTGTAAATTTTACATTCCTCACCCAAATCTTTTCCCATGTGTCCATTGTAATAACTTCTTGAATATTTTGGGCCCATTTTATCATACAATCCTTAACAAGTTCTGTTTCTGAGTCAATCTCTATCAATGCAAGATATATCCGTTTAATATGTGCTGGACCCTGATTTCTGATTTGCTTTATCAGATTTTCATCAGTCATTGTAAAACCATTTTTCTGATCTTCTTTCCACCTGGCCCGTAGCTGAGTATATTGAAACCAATTCTGATTGAAATAAAAGAATTGGTTTCAATCCATTAACAACTTATTGACCTGTCTTCTATATGTTATATTAGTGACAAAGTAATTAACAAGAAAAATAATAATAGTAAAATAGAACAAAAATAAAATTTCAAAAGTCTGTAAACAAACTGTTATTGGAATCCATTCACAGAAAATTTCCCGTGGGATCTTAACTACCATGAATCACCCCAAAAGTTATAAATAGATCATCCAGTACCAAAAAATCCATGTTTGTTTCTTAATATCCTCTCTTGTTATTTGTTAATGTAGTAAATTCAGTCTCCAGAATATGTCTATTGTCAAGTCAGAATGCAAGTAGAAGTAGTTACCAATTAACTGTAATAAATCTATCCAGTCTATAGAGGAAAGGAATATATGCTGGATGAGTTTCTTTGATCAGAAGATATGGCTTGATAGTCCCAGCTCTGGTTACCCTAGATCAGTTTTTCTCCCCTGCCTGATGCTTTCTAGATGTACTGGAACAACAATTCCCAAAATCTCCAGGAAGCTAAGCTTGCCTTTTACTTTTTTGCAAGCATCAGCTAGAACCTGACTACATTCCAGCTCTACTGTCATGTGCAATGGTGTGTTGTGGCACATGAAATGCATTCATGTTCCTGTCATTTTCATTGGAACTAATCTGTTTCTGGAACCTTTGAGCTGAGGTCTGCTACCCTTGTATGTTAATTTTATAATTGTAATAGAATGATGTGGAACAATGTAGTGGAGGCTGTTTACAAAGTCTTTCAGCACAACACTAGTGAACTTAAATTCAGCAGTGAGGAACTAATTAAAACTACGCTGGTTAAAGGGAAAGCTAATTAAAATCAGTTTAAAAGACATGTCTTTGTTTGAAATGTAGATCTAGCTGGAGAACCTGTTGTGCAAGCAGAACTTTCCAAAGATGACAGGAAATAATAATACTTTTTTATATAAAAAATCATCAAAAGCTTTGATTCTCTTTCTCTTTCTTTTTTAATCAAGTCATTCACAGGAAATGAGAATAGTTAGAATTAAAGTATGCCAGCCCAAGGGAATCCTGAATTTAACTTTGCAGGCAGATTTGAAGTAACACCTAGAGGTATGACATTGTAATGGAAGCTGAAAATATTAGGTGAAGTAGATGGGTTCAAGTAACAGCTCCATTTCTGTTTTCAGGAAAAAATGGGACTCAACTATATTTGTCCACCTGGGCAACCCTGGTGAAGAAACCTAAGATGACCTAAAGTCATCTTAGCATGTGCCAGAAAGTAAATTAAATGCTGCAACTATTTTCCCCATCTAATCATGACTTTAACATCATCATCTCCTGTTTCAGCTTGCTTACCATCTTAGCTGATGAATTAAGGGAAATCCTTTTGCCATGTCTGGGGAATATAAAGGTAAAGGTAAAGGTTCCCCCGCACATGCGTGGTAGTCGTTTCCAACTCTAGGGGCCGGTGCTCATCTCCGTTTAAAGCCGAAGAGCCAGCGCTTGTCCGAGGACATCTCGATGGTCATGTGGCCGGCATGACTAGACGCCAAAGGCACACGGAACGCTGTTACCTTCCCACCGTAGTGGTCCCTATTTTTCTACTTGCATTTTTATGTGCTTTTGAACTGCTAGGTTGGCAGAAGCTGGGACAGGTAACAGGTGCTCACTCTGTTACGTGGCACTCAGGATTCGACCCACCAAACTGCCGACCTTCTGATTGACAAGCTCAGCGTCCTAACCCACTGAGCCACCACGTCCCTGTATAGCAAAGTGTAAAAAGCATGATGTAGTATCGCTTGGCAGCTCCTTCCCTCTCTAAGTCATGCTAGTGACATACATACTTTATAGATGCGGAGCAGTTTACACTTGTGGACAAGTTTTTGGCTGAGAGGTTGTACAGTGTTCTAGCAGATGTAGATGGTTTGTTTTTGCAAGTGGAGCACTCAAAATTAGGGAGCTGGGTAAGGACTTCAAAAGGATTTGTTTGAAAAATATGCTATAACTATTTTAGATTATTAGATATTACAATACACCTACATATTGTTAACTGATTGTAATAGTGATTCAGCATCTTGTTTTAGAGTTCACCTATAATTAATTTTTATTTTTCCTTCCCTTCTTAGTTGGCTCTAAACTTTGATTTTAGTTGTTAATTTTAGTTTAATAGAGTTTAATGCTTTATTATTTATTGGCCAACAGGTCTCAATGGTAGGTGATACAATAAAGGAAACTCAACGGCGTGTTAAATGTGGTTGGCAGGCATGCGGCAAGCTAAGTCTAATTTTCAAGAACAGCTTCCCCCTAAGTCTGAAGAGAAAAGCGTGTGCTACCTGCTCTAACATATGACAGTGAAACATGGACACTAGCCTCACAATCGATACAAAAGCTACGAGTGGCGAAAAGAGCCATGGAAAAATACATGCTCAGCATTACAAGACAAGATAGAAAGACCTGTACATGGATTAGAGAACAAACAAAAGTATACAATATCATCAAGAGAGTAAAAGGACTGAAATGGAAACAGGCTGGTCACATAGCAAGAAGAACTGATGGTAGGTGGACCAAGGCAGTCATTGAATGGATCCCACTTGATAAAAAGAGACCTAAAACAAGATGGATTGACAAGATCAGCAAGCATTGCAGGCCCAGTTGGCAAAAGAAAGCTCAGGACTGTATTGGTTGGAAACATGCAGAAGAGGCCTTCATCCTGCAGTGGATAGAAAATGGCTAAAATGATGAAGATGATAACTTAAGCACATTATTTCATTCTGGTTGATCTTCTTACATCTTGTTTCAAGGTGATAATTATCTGAAATAAAATTATAAATTGGCCTATCTAAACATGACATCAGCAGATGACCTTACCACTCATCCTATCTAACAAGTGTGTTGTGATAACAAGTGTAGAAAGAGAATATCTATTCTACAGTATGCTTCCTTGAGTGCCTTGGAAGAAAGAAGGGATGTAAATATAAAGAAATAAGTAGTCCTTACTAAGTGAATAAAGAGTCACATTGCTGATCAGTTACTGCTTGAATTTTTAATAAATGAAAATGTGCCAGTGTGCCTAAATTTAAGAAATGAATTGCCTGGGGACTCCCCTCTTTTCACTTTTTAGAATATGTTAAGCTCTTCTCATCATCTAGGCATTTTGAGATGGATTAAGGATGAATTGAGTTGGTGTTTAATTTCTTCATATTCCGTTTTACTTTTGTTTGTTCTTCACCTTTACTGGTCTAAGGAGAACGGTATCGGATATAAATAGACAAATAAATAAAGTGCATAGAGAAAGTGCATTTTTTAAAAAAGCAGTGAAAAAGAACCATTATGGGAACAATGGGCCATGACATCTATATTAAACACCCATGGACAAGCCTCCTCCCCATGAATATCAGGTGCCAAGGACAAACATGGTAGAAGTCAATATCTTTTGTGCTGTGCTTATGCATGTCCACAAACACCTGGTTTGCTGTTTTAGGAAAAAAAATACAAGATAGAAAAAACCTACATGGTGTCAAGAATTCTTTCCAGCAGTGGCCATAGCGCTGTAATTTCTTCTATGTGGTTACGCTGTAATTTGCATCCCTGTATATGTAACCATAAGAAAGGCTGAGCGCCAAAGAATTGAGGCCTTTGAACTATGGTGCTGGAGAAGACTTCTGCAAGTCTCTTGGACTGCAAGGCGTTCAAACCGGTCAGTCCTAGAAGAGATCACCCCTGACTGCTCTTTAGAAGGCCAGATCCTGAAGTTGAAACTCAAATACTTTGGCCACCTAATGAGAAGGAAGGACTCACTGGAGAAGAGCCTAATGCTGGGAAAGATTGAGGGCAATAGAAGAAGGGGACGACAGAGAATGAGGTGGCTGGATGGAGTCACTGAAGCAGTAGGCGTGAGCCTAAATGGACTCCAGAAGATGGTAGAGGACAGGAAGGCCTGGAGGAATGTTGTCCATGGGGTCGCTATGGGTTAGACACAACTTCACAACTAACAACAACATACTGTATGTAATGTGTGTATGCATATAAGGGGTCCATGTTCTGCTCCTGGTCACAGGAGCATGTGAGATGAGAAAGGAAGGCTTAGAAGGGGAGCAACATTCTGAATTGCTTTCCTCTCTGCTTTCTCATAGGAATCCGGTGGGATAGATCCTTCTGGATTTTTGTCTTCCCAATTTCCAATCTAATCTGGCCTATTTTCAAACTTAATCTTTTTTTTGTTGGTTTCTAACCCCACACCAACATTTGGTTCAGTTTTTAGACAGTTGTTTATTTTAACGAAAGAATCTTGACTCCCTGTAGATGATTTGTTTTCATCTCGCTGTCAGGTTGCAAAGAATAAAATGGTAAAGACAGATCTATCTTGTTTTCTTGGCAACAGTATAGAAGTGATTTGCTCTCGTTTTTTGTCTTCACCCTTCCAATCTGGTTTATAGCACTAATAATTTCTCAGAGTCTCCCTTCCAAGTATCAACAAAGTTCTAACCTGCTTGACGTTTTGAGACCACCCAAGATTGCCTATGATCTGCCACCATGCTGGGTGCTGTTTTTTGGAAAGAGGATACTAAATAAGAAGGACCCTTAATCTAATCCAGATTTTTTTTAACCAAATTTACAATAAGAGTTTACAAGATTTACATTCTGATATAACGTTCACCGTTATATCTTATTACTGTGCAATGCTCTGTCTGAGCTCCTAACAATCATTTTGAATGAAGGGGAAGAGAGATGGTTTGCCTGCAAATCCCTCAGGGTCTCCTGTCAATATGATGGGGATTGTGCAAATAGGATCCCATTTATCAAAAGGAAAATTAAGGTTCTAGACTTCAGAAATTAATTCAGCTATCCTGAAAACAGCATCAAGATCAAGCTGACTTTATTTTCTGTGTGCATTTGCTGACATTTGTCAATTAGATGTTATTAAAAAGGCTTAAAAGGTGTCCAGGAAGTTCGGTTGCTTAGACAATATACAAAAGGGTCCAAGGCCTTATGACAATCAGAAGGAATTTTTCCAATGCTTGTCATCATATATAAAGCCTTAATCTCCTCAAATCATTGAAAAATTTACAAAATTCCTTACAAAAAAAGAAAATGTATGTATTTATATATTTATATAGGTGACTGATTTGTCATTAAAATAAAATTATTAAAATATTTTGCAGTGGTTTCTTCAGGGGTTGGGAGCAGACCGATAAAGGTCATTGCGCCATCACAACCACAAGTCTATTCTTTTCTGTGTGCATTGAGATGTCACATGGCTCCCCAAATGGACAGGGCCTGTGGGGTAATGCTGAAATGCTGCTTTTTTATTTTGACAAAAGCAAGCAGAGCCTGCTGAATAATATCCAGTTGTAAACAGGAAAAGATGAGAAAGTTATTTCTAGTCCTATTTTATAGGTTCATTTTCTACCATCTATGGAACACCTCATTTTTATTCTCTACGTCAATGTTTCTCCACCTTGGCAACTTAAGTTGACGTCACCTCCCAGAATTTTTCAGCCAGCATGGGAATTGAACTCTAGGAGTTGAAGTTCACATATCTTAAAGTTGCCAAGGTTGAGAAATGTTGCTTTAATCCCCTCCAAGCATTTTGAAGTCAGCTGAATAATTGTCTCACAACTCTGTGAACAGGAAGGGAACCCCATTGAGTGGCCATTGCTCTCTCTAGCTGACCAATAAAAGAGGGGAAAACTCACCGTTCAATCAGTGCTTCATCTGATACTGTCAAAAAATCCTTCCCTTCCAATACCACACAGAAAAGGAGAAAATGGCTCTAGAATTAATTCTTCTAAAAATTTCATGGAGGAGCCAGCTGAAAACCCTAATCCTAATTGCTTTTGTTTGATCACTAGAAAAGGGAAAAGCAGAATTTACTCTGAAAGTTGTGATGAGACACCATGACATTAATTTTGCAGCCAGCCTTTCCCCTCCCAAACAGTTGTTGTCATGGATGTAGGTTACAGTGCAGAACCTCTATTTATATGTCTCTCTGTGTGTATAGAGAAGGAATAATGGCTTGAGTGAACTCAGAAAAGATGAAAGCAGAGTGAAGCAGGAAATGCCATAAATGGAAAATGGCTGTCCAAGAGCTTCAGAATTGAAAAATGGAAATTTTGTCATTTGAGCTGCATCATGGCTGAGCCTAAAGAAAAACAGTTTGGCTGTTCCAGAAGAATAACACTGTAGAAACAGAATATTGATGCTGGAGTAGCACAAGTTCTACATGGACAAAGGTCCAGTATCTCTTGGCTGAAAAAGCATTTCCTGTTAGAGTTGGATACAAACCACTTTCCAAATCCTTTACAGATATTTGGGTGGATAATTTCTTTTAACCCTAAACTTGCTGCAGGAAAAGAAGAAAGTCTTCAATATTTTATCAAGAAATGGATTCTTCTTTAGTAATGATGTGTCGTAAAGTGAGCTCTTTTATAAAAAAAGATTTAGTTACAATAAGTGAAAAATGCTCAGAAAAATGGAAACTCAGAAAGTTTCACTGTCCTCATGAGAAACCTACTGTATATATATCTATATAGGTCAGGAAGCCATAGTATGGACAGAACATGGTGAAACAGACTGGCTACAAGTTGACAGAGGAGTGCAGCAAAGCTGCATACTCTTTCTTTCTGTATTCTATTTATTTGCTGAATATATGTTAAGGAATCCTGGATTGAAAGAAGATAAATATGGTTTTAAAATTGGAGAAACATCAATAACCCTTATGCTGATGACACTACTTGATAGCCGAAAATGAAAAGAATCTGTCAGCTTAAGTACTAAAAGTGAAAGAGTACCGTGAAAAAATGGGACTAAAAATACAAAGAAGTCCAAGCTAATGATAACAAGTAGAACAAACAGCCTTAGAATTGGCAATGAGGTGGTTGGGTAGATATGGTGAGAAAAATACGCTGCAGATTAGCACTTGGAAAAGCAGCCGTGAAGACCATGGAAAAAGATATTCAAATTCTGTGATATGTGATTTCTATTTACAAAGTTCAGAATCATACAAACCATGATATTCTCTGCAACATTCTATAGAAGTGAAAGTTGGAATTTAAAGAAGCAGGATAGGAAGACTATCAACTCCTTTGAACTTTGGTGTTAGAGAAGACTCCTGATTTATACCATGGACAGCCGCAAAAACAAACTGATAGATCCTTGAAGAAATCAATCCAGAGTTCTCACTTGAGTCACAAATGACTCAAATGATTTCTTGTTACCTTCTGGGGGGAGGCTCCGTGGTATCCAAAGGAGAACATCCAGATACAGTCACAGTTTTGTGCCAGACAGTATTAACCTGGTGAACTCTAAAGCTTCCTCCTTCCATTATGTATTCAAGATAGACAGTGATTAATAGTTATATGTTACTTATATGTAAGGGTGTAGGTCTATACATATGTTGTATATAGTATGTTTAAATGTGTGTTATTTATGTGTACACTTTGAAAGCAAGCAACTAAATTTCATTTTTAATGTGTGCCATTGTGCCCACAGTAAAATATGACAATAAAGGTTATCTCATATCTAAAAAAAGGGACGCAGTGGCTCAGTGGGTTAGGATGCTGAGCTTGTTGATCAGAAGGTCGGCAGTTTGGTGGGTCGAATCCCGAGTGCCACGTAGCAGAGTGAGCACCTGTTACTCGTCCCAGCTTCTGCCAACCTAGCAGTTTGAAAGCACATAAAAATGCAAGTAGAAAAATAGGGACCACTACGGTGGGAAGGTAACAGCGTTCTGTGCGCCTTTGGCGTCCAGTCATGCCGGCCACATGACCACGGAGACGTCCTTGGACAAGCGCTGGCTCTTCGGCTTTGAAATGGAGATGAGCACTGGCCCCTAGAGTTGGAAACGACTACCACGCATGTGCGGGGGAAACTTTACCTTTACCTAATATCTAAAAAAAATGATCAGGCTTAAATTATCCTGTTTGGGACATATTATACAAAAACCTAGCTTTCTGGAAAAGGTTTTAATGCTGGGAAGAGTGGAAGGAAAGTTAAAAAGAGGAAAACTAGCAGCAAGATAGATGAACTGTAAATAGCAGTAAATGCACTGCTGGGAGACTTGAAAGAGCAGGCCAGGGATACTCATCATGTAGAGAAGATATCTATGTAGTTCTAAGAATGGAAAACAACTTGATGGCGTATAATCAAACAATCAGCCAACCGATAGAGAAAGGGTTCAAACACAAGAAGCAATAAAAACAAAATCTTCCAGCCCCCACCAAGTGTCATTTCTAGTATAAAAGTGATATGCAGTAGCTTATTAGCTCATAGGGCATTTCATTATAGCCCAACAAGTTATAATTCAGCACCACCTGGAGAATCAAGGTTAATCTCTCCTGTTTTATATGAATCACAGATACAGATATTCCTGTATTATTAATTACTAACATTAAGAAGTTTAGTTGCTGATGTGCATGGTTTCCTTGCTCAATCTCTCAATTTGCCAAAATCAAGAAGGCAATTCAGAATCTACCATATTGCCACTTCTCAAAGACTCTAGTGTCAGTAATTAGGAACTAAGTCTACATCAGAGAGGATTTACCTTTTTAAAGAATGGTAAAATGAAATTAAAATGTAATGTTTGGATGCATTCATCAATATGGCCAAGTAAGTCTGTCTCATTTATCAGTATTTTTATACAATTAAAAACACAGATAAAGTTAATATTAATAAAAGAACCAACAGGATTTCTTCCTCTCTTTCTCCCTTTCAACCAACATTCTTGGTTATCTAATTGCTTCATGAGATGGGTGGTATATACATTTAATATACAAACAAAAAACAAAGCTATATTTTTCCTGTTCTGTGCATTGCATTATTTAATAAACTATGGTCCATAAAATTGGACCTTTTAAAATATATTTTTATTAACACGTAATAAGAAAGGAACACATAAATGTGCTAAGGATTTGACACAAGAAAGGATATTTTTAGATGGATAAATTGAATCCATTACTTTAAGATCCTTGCAAGAATCTCATATTTTGCAGGATTTAATAGCACTAAGAAATCATTTGAGATACAAATTTGCATACTATCCAAAGATAAAAATATCTGTTCGCTAGATCTACATTAATAAGAGAGAGAAGATCTATAGTTTCAAACTTTAGCTTAAGTTTTACTTAATTGTGGTCAGGTTTCAGGTGAAAATACTCAGCATGATAAAACAATGAAATTAGTTAGAAAGGCAAAGAAAGCAGATCTCCAAAGTTATAGAGAGGTATAATGGACTTTAGATTTTAGATTTAGATTTTATTAGATTTATATACCGCCCTTTTCCGAAGGACTCAGGGCGGTTTACAGGGCATTTTAAAATCATACCAATACAAAATACAAAGTTAAAAGACAAATAAAAGATTAA
Source organism: Vipera ursinii (assembly GCF_947247035.1). Taxonomy (NCBI): domain Eukaryota; kingdom Metazoa; phylum Chordata; class Lepidosauria; order Squamata; family Viperidae; genus Vipera; species Vipera ursinii. The sequence continues at coordinate 94,725,187 of NC_139512.1, forward strand.
ATTATCCCTGAAAATAAAACCCCAGTTAAAATTCTCAGCCTGGGCCAGAGAGCTCAAAGAGCCAAGTCTTCAGGTCTCGGCGGAATGAACGTAGGTCAGGGGTAGTCCTGAGCTCCACAGGCAGCTGGTTCCAGAGGGCAGGCGCACCCACAGAAAAGATTTTAGCAAAGATAGGAAATCAATCATTTTTGGTGGCAGAATTTGAGGCATCAAAGACAGGCACATCAGACAAGAATGATAAAATTAGATAATGGTATTTAGAGAAGTAACTCTGTAAATGTTCCATTTTCTAGAAGACTGTCTAGATAATAAGTATACATAGTTAATACCATACTCATTTAAATATTAACTATTAAAGTAGAAAATAAATCTATACCTGTATAATAACTATACTATGCAAATATACTTTGTATGTTTATTAAAAGATAATGGATTTTATATTTTTATATTTATTGTTTTATTTGATTGTTGTATGCCACCCAAGTGATTTTTTTTGTGAGATAGGCAGTTAGGCAAAAATGATAGATATGTATGTAAGTAAGTAGCTTACTGTAAGTAAGTAAGTTACTAATAGTAGTGATAACAATAATATATATATAAGCCTGATATTTAGTAAAGTTTTCTAAAGCCTCAGTCATTGCTGTTGTCTAGCTATGTGTATACTGAGCATTATTATGATTGCTTTTCATAGAATTTTTCTTATTTGTTTGTGATAAGATATTACGTGTTAATGGTAATGTATTTGCAATATAGTAAAAACAAAGTTATTTTAGATTCAGATAATAACTTTTAGTTCAAGTAAATGACTTGCCCATCAAAACATATTATTGTGATGGGATAAAAGTAGAGTGCAGTACTGCTCAAACAGTTGTTTGAATATAATAATAGCAGCAACAAGAGCAATAAAATCACAAGATGGAATCTAACACCTAAAAAAGGGTCCATAGATAATATAATATATAATTGTCACCCTTCTGGACTGAAAAATTACAATAAGTTAGAAGAGGAGTATATTGCAAAGTTTATTGTTTTAACAAAAACCAATAAAATGTGTGATGCCTCTAGCAGCCTATTTTGGAAGAAGTATGTCTTGTTTTGTGGCCTCTCAAGCAGAACATTTAACACAATATTTGTTATGGAATCATAGCACAGTTTCTGAAGTTATCAATAATGTAAAACATTGGCAAAAAGATTTTTGGCAAACCTTATTGGTAAACCTTGAAAAATCATGGCAAAGAGTACTGGGTAAATGTCTGCTTCAATTTCTATAATATAATATTTGATTTTGCATTTTTTATAAAAGATAAGGATCTAATTTTATATGATTAATCTAACAAATATTGACTGGTGCACTCTATAAACAGATTAAATTATTGGCACATTATATACTAGAATCTCTCTCTCTCTTTAATAGTATAGATCCATTTATATTCTGTTTCTATAGTTTTACTATTTCAGTTAACAAGAGATTCTTGGGATTAATTATGTTAAGATACTTTCTGGTTGCAAAACATTTGTAACGCATAACGTAACAAGTTGAAGGCTATATGAACAGATGCTACACATTATAAAGGGAATAAAACGCATCTGGAAAATGCAGGATCAAGTTAAACATAAGATTTTAGCAGATTGGGTATTCATAATTAGCCCTGAATAGTTCATTTTCATGAGTAAATAGCTATTGATGTAATTAAATGTATGAAGCTTATACAATGGCTCAGGTTGCTGTCTTTCATTGTCCTGCCGGCAGATGTCTATCTTGAATACTGCATAACATCACAATGAGTTATTCAATGCTATTTTTTTTTAAAAAATATCACCTCTTTCTGATTTAAGTAAGCTGTATACATGTTATATGGGCAGGAAGGCCCTTAAACAGAAAATAAGGGGAAAAATATGGTACAGCTGTAAACACCAAAAGATGTCGAGATATGACATATAATTATAATTCATTTTTTAAAATAAGAACTGACATGATATGGTAAGACCAGTGGAAAATAAATCAAGATTCTTAGCTATCAAAGCAAAAGCTCTTGATAAAACCATAATCAATCCTAGTTAATATTAGAGAATGGATCTATTAATTTATAGAGGAGTACGGAGCTAATAATAAAGGAATGCAAGAATGATTAGGAAAACATCTACCTAGCCCTGGAAAAGATGGGGAAAGATGGGGAAGCTGAGAAAGAAACTCAAGATTTCCCCTTGGATTTTGGGACATAACTGGGTATCGGCCACGGTGGGAGAGTGGCTTGACTTTTTCCATCTGCGACCCCATGGAGGTGAGAGCTCTATGGGGTTGCCTACCCAGAGGATATCTGGCCCACCTCCAGGAACAGAGTTGCAACCCGTCGTGAGAGGGCGGGGGGTGGCCTGTCTCTGGGGGCACCCAACTGAGTGGCAGTGAAGTTGGGTGGGGACCAAGATACCTGTCTTTATGCTTCGATCCTCCCACTAATTGGGACGCCTTTCCTGGACTTGCTAGACTTATGCGGAAATATACTAGCACGGATTTGTGTGCCCTCAGGGGAGCCCCCCTCTCCTGGGTGCGACCCGCCTCTTTAGACACCTTCAACCTCGATGACGGGCCCGAGTTTTGGGACCCTGAGAGATGGCCGGGCAGGGGCAGGGGCCGTCAATATAAAGTTAACAGAAGGCCCCTGATTACTTTTTTATCTAGATTTTTTATAGGGTTAGGGAGGGGGGTGGGTGATAAGGGTTGTCTGGCCTCGGGGGGTGGCCAATCAACCATGGTTCAGGCCGGACTTGGGTCTGACCACGCGGCGGGAGAACGGGGTGTCGCTGTCTCCGGAGCTCACGAGCGGGTCGTGGGATTACCAATTCCCACGACGGGGAATGGCAGCAGGCGGATAGACAGGGGGCCGTATCGCTACCGGGAGGGCCATCTCCGCTACTTGCAAGCGGTGAGGCGCTCCGACCCTCTGCTTCTTCCCCGAGGTTCCGGGAGCGAGGATGTGCAGCCTCCTGAGCTCCGGCTGGTGTATCTGAATGCCAGGTCCGTGGTTAACAAAGCTCCCCTCGTTAGGGATTTAGTTGAGGGTGAGCATGCGGACCTGGCCTGCATCACGGAGACCTGGTTGGGCCCAGAGGGTGGGGTCCCTTTGGTTGACATCTGCCCACCAGGCTTCCGGGTGCTGCACCGGCCTAGAGCTCAAGGTAGGGGTGGGGGAGTGGCAGTTATCATTAGGGAGACCTTATGTCCGCGGGAGACCACCGTTTCTCAGATAGTCGGGTGTGAGTCTCTCTTTGTGAGATTTGGTTCTGGGGCGCAGTTGGGTTTGCTGCTGACGTACATTTCGCCTAGTCGTACAGCGGCAGCCCTGCCCGAGCTGCTTGATATCCTCTCAGGGTTGGTGGTTGAGTTTCCCAAACTTATAGTTTTGGGAGACTTCAATCTACCATCCCTGGGAGGCTCATCTGAGCTAGCTCGGGAGTTCATGGCTTCCATGACGGCCATGGACCTGACGCAAGTAATTTCTGAACCAACTCATGAGGGAGGCCACACTCTTGACCTGATTTTTTTATCTAGACGGTGGTTGGATGATCTTGGTGGGGGCTCTCCATTTATTATGCCCCTGTCATGGACCGATCATCATCTCCTGCGGATGGTCTTCCGTTTTGCCACCCCCCGCCGTGGGGATACGGAACCAATTAGATGGTACCGCCCCAGACGCTTAATGGATCCTGACAGATTCCAAGCGGCGCTGGGGTCCCCACCTGCCTCCATTGCTCACAGCTCGGCGGATGCCTTAGTGGAAACCTGGGAAAGGGCAGCCACTGAGGCACTTGACCGGGTTGTACCCTTGCGGCCCCTGACCCGGCGCAGATCCCAGCGAGCTCCATGGTTCTCCGCGGAGCTCCGGGAGATGAAGCGTCGGAAACGGGGCCTAGAGAGCTGTTGGAGGTCGAGCCGATCCGAACCCGACCGGTTGCGGTTAAGAACCTATATTAGGTCTTATCTCGCAGCGATGCGGGTGGCGAGGTGTAATTACTTCTCTACCCTCATTGCGTCCGCAGATAATCGCCCGGCCGCCCTGTTTAGGGTGACTCGCTCACTTCTTAATCAGGAGGTGAGGGAGGATCCCTTGCAGGGTCGTGCCGAGGAATTTAGTCAACATCTGTCGGATAAAATCGCTCGGATTCGGACCGGTTTGGACTCCAGCTGGGCAGAGTCAGGCGATCAGGACACGGACGGTCTTGTCAATGTTATCTGGGAAGAGTTTGATTCTGTGACCCCTGATGAAGTGGACAGGATTATGGGGAGGCTGAGCTCCTCCACATGTTTGTTGGACCCGTGCCCTTCCTGGCTGGTTTATGCAGCTAGGGAGAGGACACGAAGCTGGCTCCTGGCGGTTATATCTGCTTCTTTGAGTGAGGGTTATTTCCCCACCGTCTTGAAGGAGGCGGTGGTGAGACCTCTCCTCAAGAAGCCTGCCTTGGACCCAGCTGTATTGAACAACTTTCGTCCGGTCTCCAACCTTCGCTTTCTTGCGAAGGTTGTTGAGAGTGTGGTGGCGCATCAGCTCCCTCTGGTCCTGGATGAAGCGGATTATCTGGACCCCTACCAATCGGGTTTCAGGCCCGGGTACAGCACGGAGACGGCATTGGTCGCTCTGGTGAATGATCTCTGGAGGGCTCGGGACAGGGGATATTCCTCTGTCCTAGTCCTATTAGACCTCTCGGCGGCTTTCGATACCATCGACCATGGTATCTTGCTGCGGCGTCTCAGGGGATTGGGAGTGGGAGGCACGGTTCTTCGGTGGTTCTCCTCCTATCTCCTGGGACGTTCGCAGTCGGTGTTGGCAGGGGGGCAGAGATCGACCCCGAGGTCTCTCGTTTGTGGAGTTCCTCAGGGGTCGGTTCTCTCGCCTCTCCTGTTCAACATCTACATGAAACCGCTGGGTGAGATCATTCGTGGTTTTGGAGTTGGGTATCATCAATATGCCGATGATACCCAACTTTTCTTTTCGACCCCAAACCACCCCAGTGATGCCCTCGCTGTGATGTCCCGTTGCCTGGAGGCGGTTCGGGTCTGGATGGGGAGGAACAGACTTCAGCTCAACCCTGACAAGACTGAGTGGCTGTGCATTCCGGCATCCCGGGACATTCAAAATGTTCCATCTCTTTCTATGGGGGGTGAGCTCTTACCCCCCGTGGATAGGGCTCGCAACTTGGGAGTCCTCCTAGATTCACGGCTTACCCTAGAAGATCATGTAGTGGCCGTGACTAGGGGGGCTTTTGCCCAGGTTCGCCTGGTGCGCCAGTTGCGGCCCTATCTGGACCGGGATGCCCTGTGCACGGTCACTCATGCGCTCGTGACCTCTCGCCTTGACTACTGTAATGCTCTCTACATGGGGCTTCCCTTGAAGACCACTCGGAGGCTCCAACTGGTACAGAATGCGGCCGCGAGAGTTGTCTTGGGAGTTTCCCGGTACTCCCATGTTACACCTTTGCTCCGCGAGCTGCATTGGTTACCAGTTGTCTTCCGGGTGAGGTTCAAGGTCTTAGTTATGATCTTTAAGTCCCTACATGGCATGGGTCCGGGGTACCTCGGGGACCACCTGCTGCCGGCTTCAACTCCCCTCCGCCCTGTGCGTTCCCACAGAGAGGGCCTCCTCAGGGTGCCTCCGGTCAGGGAATGCCGACTGGCGGCCCCCAGGGGGAGAGCCTTCTCTGTGGGTGCCCCGGCTTTGTGGAACCAACTGCCGGTGGAGCTCCGGACGGCATCGGACCTCCGAACTTTCCGTCGTGGTCTGAAGACCCATTTGTTTGAATTGGCCGGTCTGGCCTGATGGGGGAGTTGGGTTTTAAATTGTCATTTTAGATTGTATTATTGTTTTTTAATTGGGCACTGATTTAATCTTTGTTTTAACTTTTGTATAGTATTGTATTTTTATTTATATGCCCTGTGAACCGCCCTGAGTCCCCAGGGAGAAGGGCGGTATATAAATTAAATAAAACATAAACATAAGATTTCCCTGTCTTGATTCTCTTTGATACAAGAAGGAGAAAGAAACTGCCAGGCTTTAAAGACTCCATTATTGTGTCCTATACCAAATAGAGTTTCAATGGTGGTATTTGTTTCTGACCTGGCCTACTGCAAAGGCCTGGCATAATTGGCTATTTTCAGTTACCCGAATGTGTATTCGTCAGCTAGAAAGCACAAAGAAGCTAAAACAGGCTTGTATTGACCAGTTAGCATAGGGACTAAAATGGATGTGCTTTAACGGAAGGCTATTATGGGGTGGATGGTTCTTCCAAATATCACTATTGTGAGTAGAGCACTAAGGTTGGTGTGACCTAAAACATGAAAATAGCTAAGGTTGAGATGGGAGTGAAGAATCAGCCCAGGACCTTATGAAGCTGTTCTTTTATCAATGCAGGTAATCCTTCGTTAACCATGATAATTGGGACCCGAATTTCCCTTGGATGTGGTCATAAAGTGTGATATCACGTAACCAAATTGCTTAGCAATGGCAATCCTGGCAATCCCCATTGCTGCCATTAAGTCAGGTTTGAGAATCACTAGGCAGGGACCTCCTCACAACTTCCTGCTGGTTTCCAGTTACCAAAGTCAATGGGTAAGCCAGAAGGAAGTTGCACATTTCAGATGGCTTGCAAGCTGGCCAGAAGGCAGGTAAATGGCTGCTGTTGGGTTAGTGGAGAGTGCACAATGGTCTACTGTGGTGCAGTGTGAGTGCAGCGAGGGTATACAAGGGTCCACTGAGGCACAGTGCACTCACAAGTGTTGGAGTGACTGTTGTTGTTCAGTGAAGGTCTCATGAGGGTGTGCTTGGGGCCAATGTGGCATGGCTGTAGCAGAGCGAGGCCCAGGGAGGTGCTACTAGGTGCGAAAGGCACTGACACTAGAAAGTTTCAATTGTCCATGGTTTTCGTATTTCCAACTCATGGAGAGAGTTAAAGCTGATAAGAAACTGTATGATCTTGAACATGAAATGGAACTCTGCGCAAACAATGAATGCATTATTACAATAAGGTATAGATTTTGTTAAAACTGGAAATAGAAGATAAGTCAGTTAAAAACTGTATGATAAGTTGGTGCAAAAAATGTTCAATATAGCATACTAATTGATTAGTGTGAAAACATATGGATGAAGGGACGAAAATTTACGTTATGTTGTAATCTCAAAAATAAATTTTACAAAAATGATAATACAGGCTATCTTATCGCCAGATAAATTGGCTAAAATGTATAAAGGATCACCAAACAATTGCTGGAAACATGAAACTTTAATAGGAATCTTTGGTGGACTTGCAAAAGAGTTGGATTGAAATTAGTAATGTAATTCAAAAAGCAGGGAAGATCAGAAATGGTGATTATGTGGCTGCAGTGAGAAAACAGTGACTAATATTGGCAAGATAAGCTTGGAATGGAATAAACATTATAGCTCTGGATAGTCTGAGTGCTTGAGAGTACAAAGTAGATAGATATATGACACTTTTAAAGCACCAATTTAATTTTAACACTGCCCTTTCTACACAACATATATTATTTGAAAGAAGTTTATAGAGTTCATCTAACATAGGATGCGACAACCAAGCATTTGGAGAAAGAAGGGGGTGGTCAACCTATTCTCCAAAGCACCTGAAAGCAGAACAAGAAGTAATGGACTTATTTCACATTTATAATTATATTACTTTACAGAATTTAGAGTATACGTGGAATCGATAGTTGAATAATTCTGTTTATTGAATAGGAGTAAAATAGTACATAAGTTGATAGCAAAAGTACATTCTCCAAAATAAAATAATTTAAATAATATTTAAATTATAAATAATAAAATAATTTAAATAATATTTAAAACCTATTAATTGCATATATAGCTGGTTTTCCTCTGGAAGCTCGGAGCTTTCCATAGGGTTTCCCTCTCATCAGTCCCTACAACAATAATCCTATGAGTTATGGTAACCCTAAACCTACATAGCAATTATCCCAAAGTCACCACTAAGCTCTTTTATCTCAGGGATTGCCACAAAGAAGAGGTAGTCAAGCTATTTTCCAAAGCGCCTGAAGGCAGGACAAGAAGCAACAGGTGGAACTAATCAAGGAGAGAAGCAACCTAGAACTAAGGAGAATTTCCTGACAGTTAGAACAATTAACCAGTGGAACAACCTGCCTCCAGAAGTGGTGAATGCTCCAACACTGGAAGTTTTTAAGAAGAGACTTGGACAGCCAGTTGTCTGAAATGGTATAGGGTTTCTTTCCTGAGTAGGGGGTTGGACTAGATGACCTCCAAGGTACCTTCCAACTCTGTTGTTGTCGTCGTTGTGGTTGTTATTATCAGTGTTTTTTTTCTAAAAAAAAAGGTGCCAGAACTCTCATCTTGGTGGGTGCAGGAGGCGGTGGCGGTGGCGCTGCTGTGGTCATGGGCATGAGGGGTGTTGGCAGCGGGCTGCCCCATGGGGCTGGAGCTGGCGTGGCTGGTGCTGTGGGAACAGCGGGGTCCACTCTACATGGTGGGGTTATGTGGGGTGGGCGGCGGAGGCGGTACGGGCCAGGCACTGCAGGGCGGCCACGTAGGTGTGCAGGGCGAGGCAACGGTGGTGCAGGTCCAGCACCAGGTGGGCCACCAGTCTGGCTGATACAGGTGAGCACAAGGAAGAAGTGCACTTGGACTCAGCAGAACCCACCTCCCACTCCTTGTCCTCTCTTAATTACCTAGTTGAGATGTTGTAGTTGGGCAGCAGGGAGGGGTGCAAAGTTCCTGCCAACTTGCCTTCACTGCAGACAATTTCCCTGTGCAACGTTTGCCAGCCGGGTCTTTTGGTGTGCTTAGCAGCAATTCCTATTGGCTTTCGAAAGCCAATAGAGGGAGTAGTACAGCTTGTGCAAAAGCTTTTTTGTGTGTGTGCAAAAAAAGGTGCCAGGACACCATTCTGAGTGTTCTATGAGAAAAAAACCCCTGGTTGTTGTTGTTATTGTTCTTCTTATTATTATTTCAGAAATAGTGAGGTAATAACCTCTATACTACATTAGTTTTGTTGGCAAAAATGAAGAAGTATCATCTCAAGAGGTTCTCCTCCCCCCAGGTCCGAAGAAAATGTTCTGCTAATATAGTCAAGTTTGTTTGGGGACACATTTCTGAGATAGATGTGAATGAAAAGGAGCAAGTTACAATAGTAGAATGTAGCTATGTAACAGTATCAGAAAGAATTAATGATTAAAATAGTGCACAGCCAGCCAGGGTTTTCTTGCATTTGTAATAACACCAATTTAATTTGGTAAGCTACGATACACCTGCACAAGTTCAGCTGTTTTATCTTCCAAAGAAAATGCAATTCAGAATTGGTCTCAGTGGGAAGACAAAAGTTAAAGAACCATAAAAGAGTTAAAGCCATGAGCCAAATCTGCAACTCTGAGCAGCTGGAAGAAATAATATAGTTTCTGAGATTTGAAACAATAAAAGGTATTAATGCTGGTTGGGAAATTCTGGAAGTTGAAGTCCACACATTTTAAAGATGCTAATGTTGAGAAACACTGACTTAGACAAAGCCCTCAAGTTATGACAGATGGGTGTAGTAGATATAACCTATGAAATGTTCGTCCATGGCCCTTGAGCTATGCAGAAGTGGTTCATCATCTAAAGCAGCATTAGATGCACAGTATCAAATATGTGTCTACCTCAGATGTTGAATGGTTGTCCTGTTTACAGGGAAGATGCACTGGCCATTTTTATCACTACTTCAGTTGAGGGGGCAATGTCTATGTTGACTTCAACAGGGGAGAACCAAGGAGCAATGCCTTCCCTTTTTTTTCCACCAGCAAGTAAGTGAACACAGCAGTTTATTTTATTTATTTACTTATTTTATTTTATTTTATTACATTTATATACCGCCCTTTCCCGGAGGACTCAGGGCGGTTTACAGGGTAATTAAAAACAAAATACAAAAGTTAAAAAACCAAGTTTTTAAAAAATTAAATTTATCCCTGTATAAGTAAAACCCCAATTAAAATAAAATTAATCCTCAGCCTGGGCCAGAGAGCTCGAAGAGCTAGGTCTTCAGGCCCCGGCGGAATGAACGGAGGTCAGGGACAGTCCTCAGCTCCACTGGCAGCTGGTTCCAAAGGGCAGGCGCCCCCACTGAGAAGGCCCTATCCCTGGGTGTCGTCCGCCGGCAATCTCTTACCGGTGGCACCCTGAGAAGACCCTCCCTGTGGGATCGCACTGGACGAAGGGAACTTGATGCTGGCAGCAGGTGTTCCCTCAGATATCCCGGACCCAAGCCATGTAGGGCTTTATAGGTCATCACCAGCACCTTGAATTTCACCCAGAGGGCAACCGGAAGCCAATGTAGCTTGCGGAGTAGAGGTGTTACATGGGAGTATTGGGAGACCCCCATCACAACTCTCACGGCTGCATTCTGCACCAGCTGAAGCCTCCGAGTGGTCCTCAAGGGCAGCCCCATGTAGAGAGCGTTGCAGTAGTCCAAACGGGAGGTCACGAGCGCATGAGTGACTGTGCGTAGGGCATCTCGGTCCAGATAGGGTCGCAACTGGCACACCAGGTGAACCTGGGCAAAAGCCCCCCTGGTCACGGCTCCTATATGGTCTTCAAAATTGAGTCGTGAATCCAGGAGGACGCCCAAGTTGCGAGCCCTATCAACGGGGGGTAACACCTCACCCCCCATCGTTAGAGATGGAATGGTCTGGTTGACTGGAGATGCTGATATGCACAGCCACTCAGTCTTGGCGGGATTGAGACGAAGCCTGTTTCTCCCCATCCAGACCTGGACCGCCTCCAGGCACCAGGACATCACGGCGAGGGCATCGCTGGGTTGGTTCGGGGTGGAAAGAAAAAGTTGGGTATCATCAGCGTACTGATGATACCCCACCCCGAAACCACGAATGATCTCACCCAGCGACTTCATATAGATGTTGAACAGGAGGGGCGAGAGAACCGACCCCTGAGGAACTCCACAAATGAGAGGCCTCGGGGCAGATCTCTGCCCTCCCATCAACACTGACTGCGAGCGGCCCAGGAGATAGGAGGAGAACCACTGTAAAACGGTGCCTCCCACTCCCAACCCCCTGAGACGCCGCAGTAGGATACCATGGTCAATGGTAGTTAAGAGAATCAATATTTCCCCAATGGGCATTTTTTTTTGCTGGAAACCAAAACTAACCTGACAATTTTTTTTGCAAATGATGATCATATGACTGTGGGATACTGCAAATGGCCATAAAGATGAGCCAGCTGTCAAGCATTCAACTGCAATCACATGACTGCAGTGTCTATGTGTGTGTCTCTTTGTGTATGTGTCTCTGTGTTGTGTATATATAACCATCATAAATTTGGGATATAATGTCCCTGCAGAAGAGAACTGGATGAAGAGTTAGTTAAAAGACTTGGAAGCAGATTACATGGATTGCCTTTACCATTAAGAGCCTTGGTGGAGCAGTGGGCTAATGCCTCCTTAAGTAACACCAGCTGCCTGCAATTAGTGCAGGTTCGAGTCCCACCAGGCTCAAGGTTGACTCAGCCTTCCATCCTTCCGAGGTAGGTAAAATGAGGACCCAGATTGTTGGGGGTAATAAGCTGACTTTGTAATAATGCCGCTTGGGGTGTGTGTGAAAGCCCTAATAAGCAGGCATATACATAGAATGAAGGCTATTGCTAAGCACATTGATTTGTGCTTTAGATTGTAAGCCGCCCTGAGTCTACGGAGAAGGGCGGGATATAAATGGGATTAAAAATTTAAAAAAAATTATAAATCCAATTAGTCCTTAACACTGTTGGAAGAGAGTCTTCCATGTTATGGTCACATGTGGGTGGGCTTTTGGTGTGATATTGTGGAACCAGATTGCTTTTTCCCATGATTTTCAACAGCACCTATTGTTACTCCTAACGCTTCATCCAGTTCTCCTCTGCAGAAGTATTTAAAGAATAGACTTTGTTCCCTTGATTTTATTGTATTTCAACATAGTTTTTAATCATAACACGGAAAAGATCATATCATACATGAAAAAAACAGCTGATTTTTTTTCTAGAAATTTTCTGGTTATTCTTTAGATTATATAGCTATTTTGCTTCCCATTTTACTTAATGCTTTTACATTGTTTTAATAATACTATTATTATAGTCTAGTCATGTTGTTTTTGACATTCTTTCTTGCAATAGATAGGGCAATAATTTTCACTCTTTCTCTTTTAATTAATATGGTTACCTCTAAACTCCTTTTGTAGGTTGGAGATATTCTATAACAAAGTGGGATATGACATGAAAGGTTAAGGGTGAGTGATGAAAAATCTGATCTTCCATCAAAAATCTGACATTCCATCAAACACTTTCCTGCTAACAAAGTTCTGTATTTCCAACAGTTTGCAGTAGATGACTGCTTAATTTCTGAAAGATGGTGTTATTTCAGGTTTGTTTTACTCTGTACTTAATTCTGCACTTGGGACTTTTCTTAGAGTTTCCTTGTTTTTCTTCTTCTGTTCAAAAGTTCCATTCATAATGTAACAGACCATAGCCTTTCATGATTTGAGGCTTTGGTCCTGCACTTTCATGTATTCATTTATAAGATTTCCTCTGTTGGGAAATTTGCTAGGGAATACGAGCTCCTCTAAAGACAAAAGAGTGGGAAGGAAAGCTTCAGAAATAAAATTCAGTAAAATAAAAACGATCAAATGTCAGCAGGACTTTTAAAAGGTTCTGACTACAGGTGTTTTGTTTTTTAAATTTCTTCACAATAAGAATCTTCTGTGCCAAACTTCTAAGGCAGAGACATTTTGCTGTTTCTAGTACTACATGAGAGTTGTAGGTCTCAAATGATCAATAATAAACAAATGTTTATAGTCAGTGCTAGCCGTTTTATTTTGAGAAGAAACTCTTTGGTGTGTGGGGAAAGACACTTTGCTATTTGATTTGATATTTATTCTTTCATTGTCTGCCTTTCCTTTCCCTTTTGGTTAAATTAAGAACAATATGTTATACTGAGCACTCATCTTTCCCAAAAGCCTTTAAGGTATCTTTTAAGAAAACTGCATACAGGGGAGAGGGAGAGGGGGAGAGAGAGAAAATATATAAATCATGCCAGCACTGTGTCAGGAAAAAAAGAGGAAAATTTGAACCCAACTCAATTCAATCTCTTCCATAACCATGGCTTAGTTTAGAAGAAGGATTGGACTCAAAGTGTAATCCAGCATCAGCTACAGGGCAGTCCAGCTGTCTTTGGAAGCTAAAAAGCAGGTAAAATAGGACACACCTATCCCGCATTGTGTATTGTTCCTCAACCAGTGGAAACACGCTTCATTTTGGTTCAGTATTTTAGGAATTAAGGAAAACTATAAGGAAACCTGCCAATAGATTTCCTGTAATATTTGGATGCAGTATTCCATTGATGATTCTTCTTCACCTTATGCTAAATAAATAAATACATTCATGTGATTTTGTTTTTCTTAGTTGGCAGTTAGTGTTTTTTTCCCCACCACTGAGCCTTGGGTATATGTGGGTACTTTCCAAATCCTGAAGCCTCTTTTCCAACAAGAAAGGCCAACTTTTGTGAGTGCTCACAGCCAGCTTTATTCAATGCAGGAAAAGGTAATTATCGGCACTCTCAGAAGAAATGGGAGGAATGGTAGTGGTAAAAAAGCAGGCTGTCCTGGAAGATTATCGGGATCCCTTTCAGTTGGATTCAGGGCTGGGTATGGGATGGAAACAGTGCTGGTCAGACTTTTCAATGATATCGGGTGAGATTGGGATGAGGTATGCATCCATTCTTGCCCTACGTAACCTCTCTGTGGCTTTTGATACCATTGACCATGATATCCTTTGGAACTGTGACAATTTCTTATTTTTATTTTATACATTAAGTGTACATTGCCCAGAGCCACTTCCTTGAGAGATGTGGGTCTACATAAATGTGATAAATAAATAAGATAGAAGGCATCAGTTTCATTCTGAAAGAAATCGTTGTTAGTATTACCACGTTTGCTTAAGTATTTTAATGAATATTAAATAGAAGTGTGGCAAAGCATCTGTTATAGAATCAGAAAATAGCAATTGTTTGGAAAGTTCTCCTTTCCTATACAAATCAATGTTGACCTGTCATTGATAAATGTATTGGTAACATTTTGGATCTTTAAATTTAAATAAAGTTATGATTTAGAAAGATTGATAATAAATGCATTGATAATAGATAGATAGATAGATAGATAGATAGATAGATAGATAGATAGATAGATAGATAGATGGATGCACAGCTCAGGTAATGGCTCCCTTCTTCCTAAGGGATAAACTTAAATTAAATGTTTATACAAAGATTTTACATACTTATCCTTTGTTTTTTGAAATATCAAGCCATTGAGGGGTAGAGGGGAACAATGATTGGACCTGTAGTGTATGGAAACTGGATTGAACCAATGGCAATTTTGAGATAGCATTTTTGTCAGAACTTTAACTGGGGGGGGGAAAGACCCCCTGCCAAAGCAGTAGTTTCAAAATCAAAAGCCTGGCATATAAAATCATCTTCTTCAACTATAGTACCTATGAGGAAGGTATAATGGAAGTCTGTATTCCAAGTATGAATCTACTGAGTCTATCACCCAATTTACCAGATGTGTCGATTTCTGTTTCTCTTTGGGGGGAAAAAAAAGAGATGAACATTTAGTAATTTTTTGGGTGAGCCAAAGTCTTTGTTAATGAAGCTCTTCTTTTCTTCTCACTCATTCGTGACCCAGGGCAATCCACAACTGCCTTAGAAAAACTACATCTCAAAGGACAATGCTCTTGAAGCAAGGTTGAGAGAAAGAGTACAATGGAAAATCAACCTTACTGTCACTTTCTTTGGTGCTACTGTAGAATACCAAACATTTTAATGCAGGTACTAAGTGAGTTGAGATAGACTTTGATATATCTGTAGGGCCTATTTGTACATACATTTGCACATTTAATGTATTATCTGCCTTGGCCTTAAGCCATCAAGTTATTGGCCATAGAACAGAACTAATTAGTACAACCTGGGAACATTGTATGATAATCCAGAATATCTGGAATTTAGTTAGTCCCAGAGAGTTAATCCTCTGATATTGCCTGTTATGAAACCCCCAAACACAATGCATTTCTTTCATTTCACCAAGGGAAATAATCTAGCTCTGTTTTTGCTTTGACTCAGCCTGCTAATTTGCCATTTAGCTATCCAAATATTTTGCTTTATGTAGTTCACAGCCTTTGGTTAAACCCTATTTCTATATAACTCTTGAAGGGTTCAAAAAGGCAAGGAATAATACTATAAATCTTTATAATATGTTAATATACTAGGATTCTTCATCTGGTTTCATAGCTGGATGTCAGCTATGCAGCTTAAGTTGTAATTGATCACATTTGACTCACAAATTTTCGTATTTCATTTTCTGTAGTTTTAGAACAAGCCAAATTGGCTGTACAATTCTACTCCCCTCCCCCCAGTTTTTGTATACTATTGTGCAGCATTTGCTGTTAGTTGGAGTATAATATGTGAGTGAGGGGGAAGATCTAAAT
Source organism: Vipera ursinii (assembly GCF_947247035.1). NCBI lineage: Eukaryota > Metazoa > Chordata > Lepidosauria > Squamata > Viperidae > Vipera > Vipera ursinii. The sequence continues at coordinate 94,740,708 of NC_139512.1, forward strand.
TGAGACTAAAAGTTTGGGCTCAGTTTCATGATTTATCCACTGACATTTTATAATAAACCAGCTGTGTCTTTTATTCATTAAAAAAAGTCAACAATACAAATGGTTCCTCATTAACACTTAAATGAACTAGTCACTGCATTAATTTAAAAGATACTGGTGCTTTTTTCACTTGGACTTTAAAAATGAATAAATAATGAATTATATTGCTGATGACACCTATGCCTTTGGATTTTTAGAAGGGAATGCTTCATAAAACCATGCTGTGAATAGATGCAAAAGCTTATCTTTGCATAATGTAGACTTTTGGAATTAATGTGAAAAGCAGACATAATTAAACACAAAACTGACACATCATTTTTGTATGCTAAATTGAGTGTGTATGTGTGACATAGAGTATATGTGTGATATATGTCAGAGTCCAAAGAAGTCAGTTTTTACATTTCCCCCCCCTATCTGAAGTACTAGGGGAACTCTATACTAATTCATTTAGCTTTCTCTATGTTTACAGTGGTACCTCGGTACTCTTCATTAATTGTTCCGGGAGGTGCGATGACTACCAAAAACAATGAGTACCAAGCAATTTTTTCCCCATAAATAGTAATACAGTGAGTTGCAAGGTAGCCCACACCAAGTTCTACTTTGTGCATTGAATATCAAACAAATGATACCAGGTCAAAATTTTCACATCAGAATGTGTTGTCTACCAAATTTGATGAGTTTCAAAGCAGTTTAGTACCAAGGTACCACTGTATTTAGATATTATCAAGTGCAAATCTGAAGATGACCCAGTGAAATCCAATTAAGTCCAATTCTTTATTTGCTTACATCTAATGAACAGAATCTTGCCAGGCTAAAGCTATAATTTCTAGTCAGAGATGCTCTATGGGGGAGATAGGCATTTTTAAAAATATGATACATAAAATAAAATAACCTTCTAACCTCATAGGTATAATCTGAATGATTCTAAGACAGGCCTACTCTCACCTTTTTCCTTCCTCCCTACAACTTGGGACTGCACAGCCTCTTAATGTGGGCTACTCTCTGGAATGGTCTGCTTCCTCCCTGGGAAATCATGATGCTGCCAAGATCACCCCTCCCACTCCTTCTCCAGGTCCACATTCCATCACCACTTTTTAAGAACAGATCCTTACTATTCAATACTATCCTTGGCTGGCAAAAGCTTTCCAATTTTCTGATAACAGATGGTTCAAGAAACTAAGACTATGATGAGACTTCTCAACTACAGGTTGCCAGAACATTTGACAAAGCACAAGAGAACAATTTGCAAAAGCTCAAGTTACAGACTTGAGGTCAAGAGTTGAGTAACTGTTTCCATCTGTTCTGTAGTTATGTCCAAAGAAGAATGTTACTGGTATTTTTAATAGATCATAGCAGCAGAATTGGCTATCTTGCTAGTAGCATTGCCAGCAAAGTTATGTTGAAAGAACATCTTGCATCAGCACCATAATTACAAAAGATTGCATCTTGTTTATTTTGTTGGAGTTTCAGGCACCCGTGATTTAGATTCAGCAGTAAATTACAGATCTCCGGAGGTTTCACCTCACTTGACTGCTTTGCAAGATTTGGCAGAATACTCAAAGACAAGCCTTAGGTAACTTGACATGAATGTAGCTATATACTACAGTTGATTGTCCATTGCCATTCAGGATAGAATGTTTTTAGAGATATAAATATAATATATACATTTAAGCCTTCTTCCTTGTCTCTTTCAGAATTAATGAGAATTAAGCTTGAGCAGTTATTGTACGTTTATTTCATCTGGGAATCACTGATTCTTAATTCAATGTTCAAAGGAAGATCTATGAGCCTAACAGGCATGGCTTAATTTGAGCACCAATCTTCCAGCGGCACCATCTGATCCAAGTTGTGTTTTGTTGACCTATCAATGGACCTGGACCAGAAGCCACAATTTTCCCAAGATAAGAATCTAGAAGTCTAAGTAATATACTCTGACAAAAACTAATAACTAGTGGGGAAGTAAAAATGGAGGCATAAGCTAAATTTTTCAGAACTGTGTGTAACAACCATGTTGAAATGGTTTTAGCAAATAAACATGAAATGTTGAAAATATTTAGCACAGGAATTACATTGCCAAATTGGCTGAATATTAAACTATGAATTTAAAAGGAAACTCAAAGATATTCATTTTTTGAATGTTTTTTTATTTAGGAAGATGTATGCTTTTGTAAAATCAAGTTGATTGATTGGCATCAATCATTAATTGATGTGAACTCAATTTTCAAACAAATGGAATGATAGAGCTGGACTGTGCAAATAGTCTTCCAAGCATCCTTAAAATGTCTTTTTCTTCAGCATTCTGATATTTGTAGACCGTAGATTGTGTTTATGATAATTGCACAAAAAATTATTTTATTTCTTTGATTTACTGTACCTGAAACCTCATTTATCACAGAAAGACATATGGAAAATATAACATGATTTTGTCCACATGGGACCAGCTGATTGGTACATTGCTAATACTGCCTCTATGAACTATATCTGATTTATATAATCTAGCCCACAAATTTCACTTTATCAGAAAAAAGAAAATAAATGAAGAATTTTAAATGATAGGAAAGATTTAAATTAGCTTTATTTAAAATACTGTCAATACAATGAAATTCACATTTTTTTTGTTTACTATGTACCCAGAGATCAATATATACTAAAAACTAAACTGTTTAACCTGATTCCCTGCTATAACCTTTTTAAAGAACAAAGTAGCTTCTTACACCAGTTCTGGAAACAATGCCAGATTTGAAGTCTTAGGACAAGTTTTGCCAGAGCCTTTTCGGATCAGTACGTTTTCCAATAGTGAAGTCCACATTTATTAATTTTACTATGGAAGATGGGGCATTTGAAATCAGCCTCTAAAGCAACTGGTCAGAATGTCTATGCTTCATATTCTTTGTTCTCATAGAAACATTACACCAAAGGGACAAGTCTCATGTGAATTTATTCTGGACTCATCATTAATGTTACTTAACTAACAGGTAGATACATAGAACAAAGAATATCAGAGTTGAAGGGACTTTGGAGGTCTTCTAGTTCAACCCCCTGTTCAAGCAGGAGACCCTATACCATTTCAGAGTCCAGTCTCATCTTAAAAGTCTCCAGTTTGCACCCATAACTTCTGAAGGCAAGTTGTTCCACTGGTTAATTGTTCTCTGTTAGAAAATTTCTCCTTAGTTCCAGGTTGCTCCTCTCCTTGCTTAGCTTCCATCCATTGTTTCTTGGCTTTGGGTACTTTGGAAAATGGGACGTGGTGGCTCAGTGGGTTAGGACGCTGAGCTTGTCGATCAGAAGGTTGGCAGTTTGGTGGGTCGAATCCTGAGTGCCATATAGCAGAGTGAGTGCCTGTTACTCGTCCCAGCTTCTGCCAACCTAGCAGTTCGAAAGCATGTAAAAATGCAAGTAGAAAAATAGGGACCACTACGGTGGGAAGGTAACAGCGTTCCGTGCAACTAGCACGCATTGCGGGAGAACCTTTACCTTTTACTTTGGAAAATAGCTTGACTCCTCTTTTTTGTTACAGCCTTTCAAATATTGGAACACTGCTATCATGTCACTTTGCTCCTTCTTTTCACTAGATTAGCCATACACAATTCCTGTAACCATTCATCTTATGTTTTAATCTTCAGGCTCCTAATCATCACTGTTGCTCTTCTCTGCACTTTGTCCAAAGTCTCAACATCTTCTTTATAATGTGATGACCAATCTTCTGTCATTCATAGAACCTTCTGTTGGTGGGGTGGGGGAAGGGCTATCTGCAGGAATATTAACAAAAGTCATAACACTGGCTGATTGTGGTTTGTACATCAGAAAATAATATGAATGGTTTTAGGCTTATTGATATGTCCTCTAAATGTGTAGACAGAAATGCTGTGAATTATCAAAAACTGTGTTTCTAGGAGTAAGTAGAAAATAAGTATTTTCTCCATAGGATTGAAAATTGTAGTTGAAAATTGCAAATTAAAATTAAAAATCAAGAAGCTGTTCAGTTCCACAGCTACCAGCCTTTTCAGATACCATCAGAATTCAGTATTCTTTTGACAGATTGCAGATCTTTATAGTAAATTTTAATTTATTTAAATGAATGGGCATTCTGTACTATTTTGTGCAACTGTAAAAAAAATGATTCTTACTAGGTAGTTAGTAGAAATTTCATTGGGTTCCCCCCACCACCCAGTTTGAATTTAAATGAAATTGAAAACCTATGAGCAGAATTCTGGGAGGAATCAGAATTACAATGAAAAAAAATGGGGATGACAAAAATACCACTTTCTACCTTACACATTTCCAATTACATGTTTTTAATCTAAGCCTGTAGCTAACATTTAAAATAAATGCTCAGAATGAATTATTCCCCTTTTCCTTTTAAACTTCCTTAGTTGTGAATTGGTATATTGTATTCTACCTTGGGAGCCCTCAAGCAGACAGAAGGCATAAGAAATATGACTGATTTTTACTTACAGAGATGGTAGAACCTTTAAAGGAACTATTTAATAATATCCAGGCTGGAGGGGAGGTGCCTCCATCTTGGAGAAGGGCTTTTATATCGTTGATCCCAAAGGAGGATCAAGATCTTACTCAGCCTAAGAATTATAGACCTATATCGCTTTTAAATACAGATTATAAATAGATTACAAATAGATTGTCAGTTTTGAAACAGATGGTTCATACAGATCAGTCTGGATTTATAACTGGAAGATATATGAAATATAATGTAAGACAATTAGTTAACTTAATTGAGTATTTGGATAAGAATAACCAAGTCCCTATTTTTGGATGCTGAAAAAGCTTTTGATCAATTGAATTGGCAATTTTTATTGAAAGTTGTGGAAAAGATGAACTTTGGGGATGAATTTCTGCAATCTATTAAGGCCATATATCAACAACAATCAGCGCAAATTATAATTAATGGGGGATTAACAGATGCATTTAAAATTGAAAAAGGTACAAAACAAGGGTGTCCTCTGTCACCATTATTGTTTGTTTTAACATTGGAGATTTTATTGATTAAAATTCGGGAATCAACTAAAATACAGGGAATAAAAATAAAACAGAATGATTATAGATTAAGAGCGTTTGCAGATGACTTGGTTGTTACACTATCTCAACCAATTCAATCGGTTATAGATTTGATGGAAATTATAAAACAATATGGGAAAGTTTCGGGCTTTAAGGTGAATAATAATAAGACTAAAATATTATCTAAAATATGACTATGAATGAGAAGGATACGTTAGTAAAATTGACAGGTTATGAAATTGTGAATAAGGTTAAATATTTGGGGGTATATATTACAGCTTCTAATGTAAAATTATATAAGAATAATTATGAGGCGTTATGGTTAAAAGTACAAAAGGATTTAAATAATTGGAAAAAATTACAATTATCTTTGTTGGGAAAAATTGCAGCTGTTAAAATGAATGTTTTACCAAAGTTTCTTTTTCTGTTTCAAATGATACCTATTTTGAAAAAAGATGCTAATTTGGATGAGTGGCAGAAGGGTATTAATAAATTTATTTGGGCGGGGAAAAAACCGAGAGTTAAACTTAAGATTTTACAAGACGCTCGGGAAAGAGGAGGACTTAAGGTGCCTAATTTGAAATTATATTATGATGCAGTGGTTTTAACATTGGTTAGTGATTGGCTTAATTTAACTAATAAAAGTATACTTTATCTCGAGGGATGGGATTTATTATATGGGTGGCATGCATATTTGATTTATGATAAAAAAGTTGATAAGGCTTTTAAATCTCACATTTTAAGAAGTGCTTTATTGCGTGTTTGGAAAAAGTATTATTTTAAGTTAAATTATAAAATACCAATTTGGGGGATTCCTGGACACGCAATAGAGGGGGTATCTATGGGTGTGAATTTGGATATGATTTCTTATAAGCAATTACTTAGATTGGTAGGGAGTGACTGGCAATTAAGGTCGCTAGTCGAGTTAAAACAAGAAAATATTGTACAGTCTTGGTTTCAGTATACTCAATTGCAAGCCAGGTGGAAGTTAGACCAGAAGGTTGGTTTGACGCTGATGGATGAAAATTTGGTAAAACAGATCAAAGATCAAACTCGAACACACATAAAGAGAATTTATAATGCTTTAGTAGAATTGGACTCGGAAACGGAATTGGTGAAAGATTGTATGGTAAAGTGGGCTCAAAATATTCAAGAACCGATTCCATTGGATGTGTGGGAGGTAATTTGGGTTAGAAATGTAAAATTTACTCAAGCCCAAAACTTAAGAGAAAATTTTATAAAATGTTTTATAGATGGCATTTGGATCCTAAAAAGCTGTCTTGTACTGTATGTATTCTAATTTACAGCCTAAATGTTGGAGATGTGGTAGTTTGGATGCTACCTATTTTCATATTTGGTGGACTTGTAGAAATATAAAAGCTTTTTGGATTAAAATTTGGTGGAACATTCAAAAGATTTTTAAGACAAAGATAAAGTTTACTCCACAATTATTTTTATTGGGTGTTATTATAGATTGCGACACTAAAGAAATTAATTTGATGTTGAATTTGTTAACAGCTGCAAGGTTATTGGTAGGGCAATATTGGAAGAAGGATTGTCTGCCTACTATAGAGGAGTGGACGCTTAAAGTGTCAAATCTAGCAGAAATGGCTAAGATTTCTGCTTACTTGAAAAATCATTCACAAGAGAGATACATTTCGGTTTGGAGAAGATGGATAGATTATATTCAGAAAAAATATGGGACTAAAAAGTTCCATTTAGCTTATGAGTAAATTTTAGATTGTTATTGTTATAATTTAAATTTTTTTTAGAAGTTGGGTATCTTAGAGTGTTGGTAATTATGTTAAAGGCGGGTTAAAATGTATTATGTATTTGGTTTTTTTATATAGTTGATTAATGTTAGTTAGATTATGTTTACTATATATTTGTAACCCTGTAATCAGCTTTGGGAAGTGGGGGGGTTGGGGGGGTTTGGGAAGGGGATAATATTGTAACTTTTTATAAAACTTTCAATAAAAAAGAAGAAATATGACTGATTTCACCCTGAAATTTTTCATTATGAATCTGTTTTATAGGCATGTAGGAATTCTGAGCTTGAGAAGAATAGAATTCATTCAAACATTCGAGTTCATGGTTGAGAGAATAAGTTGTGTAGTCTTGAGAGTTTAGAAGAGTTAAAGTTCATCCTTACCTTTTTACTCAGAGGTAGCTCTCAGCTGGTAAACCCCACTGAGATCAATTAGGCTTTCTTCTAAATGAATATATAATTGTAGCATAAGGCATAAGGTTTCAACAATCAATTTTCATCAGGCACTGGTTTTTAAAAAAGAAAGTATAGCATTAAGAAAACAACAATAGCTAAGTTTTCGGAACCTGCATGGTATGGAATCAATATTGTGTGCTTGGGAGTGATGGAATTGTACAATGCTCATGATTCGTACAAAGGTCAGGATATGATATGCTTAAAAGGATTTTATCGTAAAATGCCTCCTGTTTTGAAGCATTTTTTTAAAAAAAGAAATCCAGCATATACATTGAAAGAATATATACTGTATATGCATTATACTTTGTGTAATGATGCTTTTAACCTGATATCCTGAAAGATGCTAAGGTGGTCATCATCTTGTTATTAATTGGATCCTATTTTGTCAATTTTGTGGTGATGACAAAAAAGGACAAATTGCAACTACTGTAGAAGAGAAATGTTGTTTTTCTAAAGCTTTTGTTTGAACAGAATTTCAACTAAATGGGCATCTGAGTAGCTGAGCACCTTCATAACATTCTGAGACTTGGCTTACTTCTGATAGTACATTCTATTGTCATAGAATGCAATTCTACTTTTGGTGCCATTTATATGGGTTTAGATTCAGATCACTACTACTTAAAAGCTTGGAAATAGTTCCTAAATTTCTGGATCAAATATAGTTTCCTGGTGTTATAGCTCTTAAGGGGAATGGCCAGAGCACCAACCTTTTGTGCAAAAAGTCACATGTTTTATCTATGAGCCTTGGTGGAGCAGTGGGCTAATGCCTCCTTAAGTAACACCAGCTGCCTGCAATTAGTGCAGGTTCGAGTCCCACCAGGCTCAAGGTTGACTCAGCCTTCCATCCTTCCGAGGTAGGTAAAATGAGGACCCAGATTGTTGGGGGCAATTAAGCTGACTTTGTAATAATGCTGCTTGGGGTGGTGGTGTATGAAAGCCCTAATAAGCAGGCATATACATAGAATGAAGGCTACTGCTAAGCTTGTAAGCCGCCCTGAGTCTTCGGAGAAGGGCGGGATATAAATGGGATTTAAAAAAAAATCTCCAGGGAAAAAAGTCCCAATAGAGGAGGAGAATATTTGTAGCTCAGGACTGAAAAGAAGGGTCCTTGGTGCTCTTTGAGCTTGGTTATTTTCTTGCAAACATTATCCAACCCAGATAACATAATCAGTGCTCTCAGTCTCAAGTTTCTCCAATCTGTTTCTTTTAGTAGTTAACATCTTTTCTAGTATCTGCAATAAACAGAAATAGCCATGTCCTTGAATCTCTGTCTGCATGCCTTCTAGTTCTCAAGTACCAATCTGGGTGAAGCCTGACAACAGAAGAGGCTACTGTATACTCCCAGTTTGATGGCAAGAAACATGACGTTGAGTTTTCTAGGTCCATCAATGATTACCAAACCTTTAATATTTCCATTTATTTGTCCTAGCAACTTAGAGATTAATTGGGCTCTAAAAACAAAACTATCTAAATAACATTACTATAAGCAGATCCTTTCTCTCCCAATGTGTCTGATGATAGAGGTCTTCGTTACCAATATTTTTGAAAGGAGGAAATATTTGGGGTGGAATATACCTTGCACTCCCAGTAAAGGAAAGTCAATTGCAATGTGTTCTTCACTGAAAAGTGTGGAAGCAATGTTTATTGTCTGTAAGCCTCCTTTGAACTCATGTCGGTCATCAGTGCCCCCTGAATATCTCTGCCTTTGTTGTCTGTTTAATATATTTAACCATCACAACTTTAATTACATTTTATAGACACTATAACTCCTTCTTTATGACATATATATTCTCTTGGTTATATTAATAAATGATCTTTGATTCACGAACTGTATCCCTCTGTAAGCTGCCAAATTCTCAAAGAAAATAATAATGGATGTGTTTACAACACTTCACATTCAAAAGGGAATACAAGCCTAAACTGTTAGAATTACAACCTGCTCATTCATGCTTTTCAAAGGCCAAACATCCTAAATTACAAAGTGCTGTCTTTCTGTACACAAATATCCCCATACTGTATACCCCAATCTGTATTCCTTACCAGCTGTAATTATAGGAGTATCTCTCTAAACCTACATAAGAACTTAACTGGTTTCGCATGCTCTTCAGTTTTAATAGCAGAAACCTGTAATTCATTGTCAGTTGTTAGTTTCAATAAAACGATTGTTGAATCCTTTCCAATTGTTGGCATGCTCTAAGGTGAATTTATTCAAAACAAAGGACTACCCAGACACACCGAGGTAGCAGATAATGTCTATGTGCTTTGCCTTCTGTGATAGTTCCATTTGCAATATCTTCAAAAATGTAATTTTCCACATTTCAGCTGTAGCACTTGCCAATTCTTTGAGCTCTGGGCGTTAGGAGGCTGATGATTGAAAGAGGAAGAAGGTGATTAACAATGAAATGGAATTCTTCCACTTGAAAATATAAGGGAAATAACTGGACAGAAGAAAAACATCAAAGTTGTAACAGTGACGGACATTCCTTTCCACCTGTTTCTTCTCAGGAAGTGTCAGTTCAATACAGTAGTCCAATGAACCAATATAGCTCAGGGCTACTTTTATTGTAATAGCTCTAGTAGCAGAATCTTACATGTTTGAGAGTGCTTTTGTTCCCTCCCACACTTTATGTGAACTAGGAAAGAGCCTGTCTGAGATTTACTCAATATATTCAATTAGTTTCTTGGAATGGACTCAAGCCGACTTTTCTGATTATTGCCTTGGCAGCAGCTCTTCCTCCTGTCCTTCAAGCTCCATGCCTTCTACAGAAAGAAAGAAATATCCTCACCCCGCCCCCCAAGTGGCCTTTTTGAGCTAAGATGGAAGGTTCTGTACTGGGAAGAGCAATTTAACAGGATAGAGCCTCTTGTCAGTTGACTGTTGTCAAGAGTAGATATGCTTTCCCTTTCCTATAATTGTCCCAATCCTTTAAGGCAGGGGTCTTAAAATGTGGCCCTTTAATGACTTGTGGACTTCAACTCCCAGAATTGCTCAGCCAGGCACGCTGGATGAGGAATTCTGGGAGTTGAAGTCCACAAGTCATAAAAGGGCCAAGTTTGAAGACCCCTGCTTTAAGGGAACAGTTTTGAAATGGGGGACTTGTTTAATAAAGATAGAAAAATGTGGGTTAGACAGCATGAACAGCAGATGGATTTGTAGCTGGCCGACCGGCCATACTCAGCATGTGATCCTCAATGGAACTGCATCTGCATGGAGGGAAGTATGTAGTGGGGTGCCCCAGGGCTCTGTTCTGGGCCTAGTGCTCTTCAACATCTTCATCAATGATTTGCATGAGGGGATAGATGGGGAACTGATCAAATTTGCAGATGACACCAAGCTGGCAGGAATAACCAACACTCCAGAAGATAGGCTTAAGATACAGGAGGATCTTGACAGACTTGAACATTGGGTGCTATCTAACAAAATGAAATTCAATGGTGAAAAAAAGTAAGGTTCTACATTTATGCAGGAAAAATCAAATGCACAGGTATAGTATAGGTGGTACCTTGCTCAATAGTAGCAACTGTGAGAGGGATCTTGGAGTCCTAGTGGGCAATCACTTAAATATGAGCCAGCAGTGTGCTGCAGCTGCCAAAAAAGCCAACACAGTGCTAGGCTGCATTAACAGAGGGATAGAATGAAGATCACATGAAGTGTTAATACCAATTTACAATGCCTTGGTAAGGCAATACATGGAATACTGTATCCAGTTTGGTCACCTCGATGTAAAAAAGATGTTGATACTCTAGAAGGAGTTCAGAGAAGAGCAACAAAGATGATTAGGGAACTGGAGGCTAAAACATATAAAGAACAGTTGCTGGAATTGGGTACGTCTAGTTTAATGAAGAGAAGGATGAGGGGTGACATGATAGCAGTGTTCCAGTATCTCAGGGGTTGCCACAAAGAAGAGGGAGTCAAGCTATTCTCCAAAGGACCTGAAGGCAAGACAAAAAGCAATGGATAGAAACTAACCAAAGAGAGAAGCAACCTAGAACTAAGGAGAAATTTCCTGACAGTTAGAACAATTAATCAGTGGAACAACCTGCCTCCAGAAGCTGTGAATGCTCCAACACTGGAAGTTTTTAAGAAGAGACTGGGCATCCATTTGTCTGAAATGGTATAGGTTTTCCTGCTTGAGCAGGGAGTTAGACTAGATGACCTCCAAGGTCCCTGCCAACATTATTATTATTATTATTATTATTATTATTATTATTATTATTATTATTATTATTATTATTATTATTGTTGTTGTTGTTGTTGTTGTTGTTGTTGTTGTTTTTATATTATTATTATTATTATTATTATTATTATTATTATTATTATTATTATTATTATTCATTCCTTTTCCCCTGTTTTTCTTGAATGCATGAGAGGAAGGGAAGACTTTGTCAGCCCCAATCAATGTGCAATTTAAAAGAGAGGAAAAATCACATTCTAAGTTTCTCATGCCCAAAGAGAGGGAGGAGAAGTTCCTAACATCTTTCTGGACAAGGGAGGACAAGGAAGAGCAAATAGAGAGGGAAGTAGTGTGAAGGCTAGAGTGTATTTAGTTGCACTGATGCTCACCACCTATAATCCATAAGAGACAGGGAGTTGTAAGTGGAACAATAGGAATTTCCTTTTGATCTCTTGCTCTCTCTGCTCTCTGGCTATGAAATTGTTCTTTTCAGTATTCTATGCCTAAGATTCAGTATTTTATGCCTAACACTCCTGCGAGTCCCTTGGACTGCAAGGGTGATCAAACCGGTCAGTCCTAGAGGAGATCAACCCTGACTGCTCTTTAGAAGGTCAGATCCTGAAGTTGAAACTCAAATACTTTGGCCACCTAATGAGAAGGAAGGTCTCACTGGAGAAGAGCCTAATGCTGGGAAAGATTGAGGGCAAGAGAAGAAGGGGACGATAGAGAATGAGGTGGCTGGATGGAGTCACTGAAGCAGTAGGCGTGAGTTTAAAGGGATCTCCAGAAGATGGTAGAGGACAGGAAGGCCTGGAGGAACGTTGTCCATGGGGTCGCAATGGGTCGGACATGACTTTGCAACTAACAACAACAACATGAGTAAGATTTAGTTAGAAAGTGAGACTTTGCCTATGTCAAGTCTTTCTCCTGACTAATGTATTTAAATATTCTTTCTTTTGAATTACGAAGAGCTGCTTCACTAGTCCTTGCTCAAGTTAAATTCCTCCTCTCCAGGAACCCACTCAAATAGGTTCTTCCAACGGGGCCAAGGGCAGAAGTAAAAGATGCAATCTATTATAAAAAATGATGAACATGTGTCATCTGTGCCTTTTGCTGAGAAACAAGTAGCTTTCAGTCTGCTGTGACTAAGTGTTCTGTTCCCCCCCTCCTGGGGTACAAACAGACAGACAAGTAGGCACGACTAGCAAGGGCTAATTCCTCAGGCTTTAGTAATTGCCTTCTCATAAGGCCTTGGCAGCAAAATACAAACAGTCAGCCAAAATAGGCTTGTTACCTCAAGCGTCCACTGGAATGAGATAACTTCCAAACAATTACTCAAAATGAGTCCAAGCAAACAAGCAAACAGTCTAGAAACAAAAGTCCAGAAGCGTTGTCAAGAATTCAGACCAGGGTTTCAAACAGGTAGTGAATCCAACAGAAGTCTGAAGGTGTGACCAGAAGTTGATTAAAGTGTTGTTCGTCACAAAGTCCTGAGAGCAGCCACACCCCCTTTTGTACCTTGTGGGGTGTGGCTCAGTGACTCAGCTAATCCCTGACCCTCCTACTCTTCCTACGCTGCTGTAAACGCTTCGCTCTGCGCCGTTCTTGGGGATCTAGCCATGATTCATCTTCACTACTCTCCATCTGCTGCAGCTGCTCTGGCTCACTCCCAGCCTGGCTAATCACAGGCTGCTTCTGTTGGCCTTCAGATTGAGATGGAGGCCTTGCCAGAGGGGAGGCTCCTGGACAGGGAGGCCTTGCCAGTTCCTCCCCATCATCCTCAGAGTCCTCTTCCTCAGTTAGGACAGGCTTGGGGGTCGGGGCCACAACACTAAGATTAATTAGTTTCATGCATTGGTTTTGAACAGTGGCTTCCACTGCCCTGCATCTGAAGATGCCAATCCATCAGCTCCATTCAGGAATATTCAGACTCTTTAGAAAAGGATGGGTGGAACAGCTTTCTAGTAGGCACATTTTTCTGGGTTTGTTTGCAGAAAAAGTAATTCATATCCATGTTGTTTTATAATGGCCTCACTCCTATCTGAGTGAGTGGTTCCAGTTGTTAATGCTGGGGGAGATGTACTTGAACCTGAGAGTTGTTCATTGTGGGATTCCTCTGGATTTGGTGCTCTCACCAAGCTATTGAACACCTACATGAAACTATTTGGAGTGCCAAATAATGGGTAAAAATCTGCTTGCAAACCTCACAGAACACTATCAATAATTGCAATTATAGTTACAATTTGCATTACCAAAGATGGAGAAAATACAGGTCCGTGGCTGATTCTGTCCATGTGACACAAAGATCTTGTGTAGAAAATTTCTCAACATCAGCCTTAGTATATAGTTTTATTAACAGTCAAAATGAATGCACATTGCCCAGAAGAATAGTGTATTGATGGCACTGTAGATTTTTCCCAGATTGGTTGCCTTGGTGTCATTTTTTCAAGGTTCCTTTTCTCGTCGTTCATTCTTGTAGTGATTTTTCCTCCCTTACATGAGCCTTGGAAATATAACACAGCAGTTGTGTTGGAAAAGAATCCCGGGTTTTTGGTTTTTTTTTGTTTTACTTTACTTTGTTATTCTAAAAAAATGTGAAAATAACACCAAATAATGCTCAGTGGTATGCAGAATGCAGATGGTCAACCCAGTTCATTCAGCAGTTCCAAGAAATCTCCACACATCATGGGTGTGGAGCCTTCTTGAAACTGCTGAAAGGACTGTGTTGTGGAGCTGTGCTTTCTGCAGGATATTTTTTGCCCTGTGTCTCTTCACTGTTGAATACAGGCTGTTGGGGATGAGTCTGTGTTGTCTGCAAAAATGGTTCCTGCAGTCTTTAATGTTTTGTTATGCAAATGACCAGCTGTCTGCAAGGAATATAAATCCTTCCATTCCCCACCATCAAGTCAGAGCTGAAGGAGCTTCTTGGATGAGAAGCAAAACATCTTCAAAGAAAAGCAATAAAGTCCAGTTGCCTCTTGAAAGAACCCCTTTGGGATATCAATGTCACACTGAGCACCAACTGAACAATATAAGCCATTTGATGTTCATACATATGTTAGAAATTATATTTAACCCTAATACGTATTTTCTATTTTGAAAGGTTTAATTTATTCTAATTACAGCATAAGAGATTCAATTTTCTTTTGTATAGACATCATTGTGCTCAGTTTTTATTTGTCTTCTATAATGCATTATTAGTATTTTATAATAAAATAATCAATTTGGATAATGTGTACATAATTGATAAAAATCAGTTCAAGTTGATGATCTAATAGTAGAATGTTAATTAAAATGGGAAACTTTGGGATATCAATGTCACACTGAGCACCAACTGAACAATATAAGCCATTTGATGTTCATACATATGTTAGAAATTATATTTAACCCTAATACGTATTTTCTATTTTGAAAGGTTTAATTTATTCTAATTACAGCATAAGAGATTCAATTTTCTTTTGTATAGACATCATTGTGCTCAGTTTTTATTTGTCTTCTATAATGCATTATTAGTATTTTATAATAAAATAATCAATTTGGATAATGTGTACATAATTGATAAAAATCAGTTCAAGTTGATGATCTAATAGTAGAATGTTAATTAAAATGGGAAACTTTAAAATGTGTAAAAGTTGATGATACTATGTAATATATAGCTTGTCAAAAGAAATAAAAATAACTATGTATCAGAGTATATTTTTACCCACTTTGTTATGTAGGGGCAATAGTTGGGTATGTTCAGACAAACAAAAAAGTTGAATGCTGTAGGAATGGGGTTCCTAAGTAACATGTGGAATTTCACAGAATACCAGTTCAGTCAGGAATTAAATTATAGATCATTAAACATCCCTGAAGTTCATACTGTACCTAACACATCAATATCATTTATTAAATAATGTTTGAGGGTAACTACGGTCAAATAATTACTTGGTGTTCAGCAATTACAATTAAGAATTTAAAAGCTAATCCAGAATTCGTAAGCATTTTAATGGCCCAATATTAAGACAGGCATTTTAAGCAGCTGGGCCAAAGTTGTCTCTACCTTGTAATAATTTGATTCACCAAAAAGCTGAGCTGTTTTACCAGATAGTATTTTTCACCAGAATGGATCAGTAGCTGTTTCTCCTTGGATTAAAACAGGGGTCCCCAACCCCCGGTCCATGGACCAGTACCGGGCTGCAGCATGCCAGCAACCGGCTCGCACAAACAAGCAAAGCCCCATCAGTGAGATGCAGGCAGCACACAAAACCACGCACCCTCCAGTCTGCGGAAAAACCTCTCTCCACGTAACTGGTCCCTGGTGCCCAAAGGTTTGGGGACCTCCAGGTTATAATATTTAATCATCACAACCAATTTCTAGCACTGCCTCATTTTCTAATTTTTACACTTCTCTTGCTAAAAGTGAAAGATGAAGATGAAAATAGATACACAAGAAATACTGGAAAGTTATGGAATTATTATTTTTTAAAGGAAAATTTTTAGGATGATGTCTTTGTATAAAAGTATGAAAAAATAATTAACAAAGAGGAAAAATTGTCATGTTTTAGAAGATGCAGGATATGCATAATAGATTCAGGGTTGCGGTTTGGTTAATGGGTTTTCCTTGGGCATAACAAAGGATAATGTCAAAGAATATCATTCATTAGGTATGAGAAGGATTTGTCTAACATATCTAATGAAAAGAGCCATCTATTAAATCTGCCTTTGTCTTGCTAAGAGCCAACAATCAGCCTTGATAATGGGCAGTCTGAGAATATTTTGATGAACTTTTAGTAATGTGTTTTGGAAAGATCACTTTTGGGTTATTTTTAATATCTTGAACTTCAGGCCTTTAACCTTAGTATTCAGATTCCTGCAAATGTTCAGTCAATTGGGAATGCCATTTAAAACATTGGGAATGAGTCATATAACAGCGTTTATACTAAAAGGGAATAAACTGGTGCAATTGGTATGTAAGTTGATATATATTAAAGACCCTCCAAGAGAAGCTGACTTTTGTTGACTTCATGAATGCTGAATGCATGTTGTTTCCTTGAAAATAGTGCAAAAGTATTTGGCTACTGCATTCTTCTGGGATAGACTTTTTAAAGCTGTAATTCAAAGCATACGGTTTTCTCTCTCTCTCCTATAAGTGCAGTCAGACACAGTTGGTACACAATCCTAGGCTGCATTAATAGAGGAATAGAATCAAGGTCATGTGAAGTGTTAGTACCACTTTATAATGCCTCAGTAAAACCACACTTGGAATATTGCATCCAGTTTTGGTCACCACAATGTTAAAAAATGTTGAGATTCTAGAAAGAGTGCAGAGAAGAGCAACAAAGATGATTAGGGGACTGGAGGCTAAAACATATGAAGAACAGTTGCAGGAACTGGATACTATATGTCTAGTCTAATTAAAATGTGATGATAGCAGTATTCCAATATCTAAGGGGCTGCCACAAAGAAGAGGGGGGTCAAACTATTCTTCAAAGTACCTGAAGGCAGGACAAGAAGCAATGGATAGAAAATAATGAAGGAGAGAACAAACCTACAAATAAGGGAAAAGTTACTGACAGTTAGAACAATTCATCAGTGGAATGGCTTGCCTTCAGAATTTGTGGATGCTCCATCACTTGATGTTTTTAAGAAGAGATTGGACAGCCATTTGTCTGAAATGGTATAGGGTCTCCTGCTTGAGCAGGGGGTTGGACTGGATGACCTCCAAGGTTACCTTCAACTCTGTTATTCTGTTATTACTGAGTAGAGATCTTTCAGGAGTCTTGTGGTTCAAAACTCAGATTTCCCTATTTGAATTTTATACTGTATTGTACTGTGCCTGTTTCAAATAGCTGGCTAAATTAGGACTTTTAGCCAATTGGTGTCTAGATCTTAATTAAGTGGATCTAGAGTAGTTTGAAATGCAATATGGCTCTCTTAATCATAAAATGTTTGAAGGGTGACAAGTCTAACCAATTTTCCTAAAACCAAAATGGAGCCTCTATTGAATTTTCTGAAGTAGCATTGAGAAAAGAAGAATTGGAAGAATTAATGACATTTTGAAAATACCGTGTTACCCTGAAAGAAAATATGCAGTAGAATTGGAACGTCGTGAAATATATAACTTGTGCTTTGAGAGCCTGGAAGGATTTGTGTGGCGCACCTTTCTTTCCTCAAGATGAAACTTTTTCTGGGCAGCATCAGAAATATACCCACGTGGCTCAGCTGAAAACCAGACAGAGAAAGAAAAAGACTGAAGAAATGGAAATTAAGAGTAAATCTGTGCCCTTTGGACATAAATCTCACTGTGTGCCTCTGAATTATGCTGAGAATATGTCATAACTCTGGATTATGTCCTTTTCTTCAACTTTCTAAAGAAAAAATGGTTCTTCTCATATTTAAATAAAATAAAGTTCCTTGACAGTAAATTGTCCCCCACACTTTCAGCCTCTGACAATAAAGTTTCCCAGAAGGAAAAGAAGGGCATTCTCTGCATGCTTTTCTTCTCTATTACCTTATTTAAAGCAAATTATCTGTGGTGACTAAGTGATATATAGTTCTTTAGTTTTATTGACTTTACATGCAACATTTATACATACCCTTAAACATATGGCTATATTGCCAAATTAAGCTTGGAGACTTGTGCAGCATTGCAAATAATTTCTTAGTAAAGCCAGTCCATTTTCATTCTGTTTAACTGAATAACTGAGAGTCTATTAAGGGCAGTCCCCAAATAATTTTTCCAGCAATGAATAATAATTAAAATAATGTATATTTATGTGGTGTATTTCCTGCCAAAGATGAAAATGAGGGCAATCACAACAAAAACAAGCAGCTATAAACTAACAGACAGTGATAAAAGACAACAAAGAAAAGCATTTAGCTATACAACTACATTTAAATTAAAACCATTTATCAAGATAAAGCAGAACTATTTAAAGACAGTTTAGTCCTGAAAAAGTTGTTACTTTGAAAATGCTCAGGGAACAGGAATGCCTTAGGCTGTCCACTGAATTCAGACAGCCAACTTTTTCTTGTCCTGGGAAGTACAATATCAGGATACTATTATTGAGTCATTAAGTTGGATCATCCAGTTAACTTAGAGGATGGGACAGGTAAGACTGATGCTTAGATATTAAGCCATTTAGGATGTTATAAGTTAGTGTTAGGACCTTGAACTGGACTTGATAGGGCAAAAATAGCAGCCAGTGTAGTGCAGCAAGGATGAGTGTTATTTGATCCCTTGTAATTGACTTCAATTGATGGCACAATAGGTTAATGGTAGGGTTAATCTTGTTTAGTACTGGACGGAGGAACATCTGAATCTCCAAGCTGTAGACTAGACTAGGAAGTTGGGAAAAAAAATCTAAAAGAGGCTAGTGGCAAAACACATTTGCAAAGCTACCAAGAAAGCTTCCTGGCTGTTGTCTTGAACTGAAGCTGAGTACAAGGTCAATTCTGTTTTTTTAAAATTCAGATCTAGGAAAGATCATAGCTTCCCCATTAATAAAAATTGATCTTGGAGCTATTTCATTGCTTTTTCATTGAATGTAGAGATGGGGATGTTTTGCTTTCAGTGGCCAAAAAGTCTTATTTAAACAGGCTGCACCCATACTGCTAGACCAATGATTCTCAACCTCAGCAAATTTCAGATGTATGGACTTCCACTCCCAGAATTCCCCAGCTAGCCAGCCATACTGGCTGGGGAATTCTGGGAGTGGACGTCCACACATCTGAATCTTCCTGAGGTCAAGAAACCACATCATAATTTATAAACATAATTTGAAAAGATCCTATATATTGAAGGGGCATTTAATAAATAAAATAAATAAAACAATCCTTAAAGGATAATCCATCCATTTAATCAGTTTCTGATATAATAAGAATAATACTACACTAGCGCTAAAAATATCCTTTTAGTCAAACCCAGGTGCTGATGCTAGGTGAAATTGTAGCTGTGCATGGTATTTGCTTTAAAGAAGACTATATAAATAGGTGCTAGTGATTTTTTTCCCATAGGCTTGTACAATTGCACTTGCCTTCTTCACCTTTGGTAAAGTTTCAGTGTCAATTTTCATCATGAATATTTAGTTATGGCAAAAATAAGCAGAAGGTTTTAATCATCAAAAACACACTGGAATCCAGGCTGTGAGTTAGCATGATTAAGCTAGTTCCATTTATCTTAATATCGCTTCTTTAGCCCCAGTCTTTGTTAGGAAACAGTACCCTGACTGTTAATTGTTAAATTAACAGTTAATTGTTAATTGTTAAGAAAACTCTTCATGATTTTACAAATACATCCATACTGTTTTCCTGACAATAGTATGGTAAGTCATTTGCCACTACTTTCTTTTAGGATATCTATTTTGGCAACAGGTCCAACCTACAACTCTGGTAGTCTCCCATTCATGTTCTCATCAGTCCAGGCTCTGTTTAAGTTCTGAGCTGAGAGTGTCAATGGAGATTTTCAATCATCCAGGCCACGGTTGTCCCAGAGATACTTTTGCCAAAAGGCAACTGGACTTCCTTGTTTTTTTTTTCTTTGAAAATGTTTTGCTTCTCATCCAAGAAACTTCTTCAGCTGCCTGCAATTAGTGCAGGTTCGAGTCCCACCAGGCTCAAGGTTGACTCAGCCTTCCATCCTTCCGAGGTAGGTAAAATGAGGACCCAGATTGTTGGGGGCAATAAGCTGACTTTGTAATAATGCCGCTGGGGGGGGGGGGCTGAAAGCCCTAATAAGCAGGCATATACATAGAATGAAGGCTATTGCTAAGCACATTGGTTTGTGCTTCTTAGATTGTAAGCCGCCCTGAGTCTTCGGAGAAGGGTGGGATATAAATGGGATTAAAATTAAAAAGATAAATAAATTCAGTTCAGTCAAGGTCACCCTAAGGCTGTAACCTATTGAGGAATTGCACTAATTGTTTGACTGATAGCAAATGTTTAACGTAAGTCTGTTCCAAACCAACTTCCACTGAATCCAATATGGGATTTACTTTTAAGTAAATATAGTGAGGTTTGAAGGTTGAGTAGCCTCTGGGGTCTTTGTATATTCCTGAAATGTTTGAAGGGACAGGAATGGCTTTTTTGAGACAATAGAGCGAGAAGCCCAGTGATCCAAATTTGATCAAAACTCTAAAAATACTTCAGCTTTCATTTTCTATTTCTGCCTTTCACAGATAATAAAGCAATAGGATTATTACATTCATCAACAGCATACACATCTTTCAGCCAGAATTATACCCCTAATAAGAGTCTGACCCAACATGTATTCAATGATCTCTGTTGATTTTATCAGAACCTGTCTCGTTTTTGTGAAACAGAACAAATGACTTGCAGGATGTATTCATCTGGTGATAAATACACCAACTGCCATGGCTAAATTTAACCGGTGTCTTTAGAATCTTTATTTTCCTTTCCCTGTAAGATTCATTGTTGACACTGCTGTGACAGTGTGACTTCCAGACTTGCTAGTTGAAATGGTGAAAATACAGAGTGTGCGTGATGTGTATGTAATCTGTGGTTAAGATAAGTGGAACATGTCTATTTATGAATGAATAACTTGGATTGCATAATATATCATAATTTAATGGGAGACACTTACAATTCCCAGACCCCTTACAAGTATAGCCAGGTTACCAGGGTTCTTTAGATCTTATCAAACTCCTAGTAGGCTTCAACATCTGTTCCCTGTATTCATATACTGTACATCCATTAGTTATTTATACAGGAATGTATGGTTGGTTTCCATAAAAAATTCTCTATTTGAACTCTGTTAGCTGTCTTGATTTTATATGTGGTAGATACTGAGTTATAGTACATAATTATGGGAATTCACTCAATGGGAGTGTGGAGAGTGGAGTGCTACTTGTCTTATAAAACAAAGCAATATATACTTTCTACAATATAATAATGAATTATTTTAGTTTGTGGTATTTCACAATGGATCATTACCAGATTAAGACAGAAAGAAGCTAATATACTATAATGATTAAAATGCTGCAGTTTCATAGGTTGTTAAAGAGTTTGTTTTTCTACTCCACTGGTATCTCTTCCCATTTCCCATTTCCTTTTCTTCTCCCTTCATTTATTCATTTTTTTTCTTTGTGATAAACTTGTGACATCATCTTTAGCATTCTTTCTAACCTCTGACTCAGAACTCTTGAAAGCTTGTATAAATAGACCTGAATTGTTTGTTGCCATAGCTATTGATATAATAGTTGAATGAAAAACTATTCTTCCATCTCTATAACTTTAGCTTAAATGAGGATACTTTAATAATAAAATGGAAAGATAATTGTTGAAATTGGTTCCTTTATACCTCTATTTACATCTCCTCAGAATACCATGTTTGTTCAGAATGGCAAGCTTATAGCTATCAGGAAAAACCCTCCATACTTCATATCTTCAACAAAACTCTGACAATCCTTTCCACTATATCATCTGAACTAAACAGATGTCCACAAATATATTCTTTCAATTAGGAGAAAAGGTGGAAGTTGCATGGCACAAAGTTCAGACTCTATAATACATGGAGAGATCCAACTTCTCAACTTCCTCTTGGATGGATCATGTAGTATGGGGCCTGGTGTTGTCATGTTGCAGCAAAATTTCCTTCTAGTGGTTCTGAGCTCTGCTTAATGTTTGTTTCAAAGTGTTGAGGACTGAACTTCAGTGTTGCAAAAACCTCATTTCAAAGATCATTTGGAGGCATTATTTTTCATCCAACCTATGTATATAATGCATCTAATGCATCTAATTGTATGGCTTTATCTACCATGTTATTGACTTATTCTACAAATATGAATTTAAAAAGGACGCGTAGCTCCCCATTTCCTAAATTTTCTACTTTAGAAAATCTACTATGCTAAGGCCATGTTAGAAGTAGAATACTTCTGTGTGTCAGTTTTTGTGGAAATTGAGCTGCAGGACATTTCTCCCCATGCTTTCCTTCTTCTTTAAACATTTTCTTTAGTAGTGTGAAGAATTAATGTTTTAAATATCCCTTTAGTATGATTTTTGTACACCTCCCACAGAGCCTCTGTGAGGGAGATGGATGGTTCTTAAATGTGATAAATAACTAAATAATTTTTGTATAGTCATTTTATGACAGTCCTTTTAATGCATGCCAGCACTGATGTGCCTTCTTGTTAGGTGGCTGGGATCCTAAGCCAACATTTCCATTTTCCTTAAAGACTTGGAGAGCTAGAGCACCCCAATAGAAGTCAAGGTTACTAGGCCAATTTGGAGAATTAAAACATTGTCTACCAGCTACTCATTAGCAATGTGGTGTGCAGTCACCTTCAATTATGGTTGAAGGGGGCATAAAGTTGATGGCAGTAGTTCTGGTGTTTTGGGAACTGAGGAGCCGTTGAGTTCAGGACTCATAAATACAACTGATTCTTTTGAGAGTTTTTAATATGAAGAAAGAAGTATTGCTGCATTTATTTGTAAGGAAGAGGCCTCCGAAATTAAGATGAACACTGAAGGAAAATTAAACAAAAAAAGTTATAAACCCAGACAGAAATCACAGGCAGCGCCAGCTTTGTTCATCCCAGACTGCAGATTCCATCTGAAATCACTCCTAGATTTTGCTTCTTTCTTTGCCTACGGTACCTTCCAAGGAGAAAACCATATTTCCATCAACACTGGCAGTGCAAGCTACTGAATATAAACACGGTGAAAACTCCACATTCACTAACACTGATAGGTAATGAAATGCCTGCAAGCAAACAACATTGTTCAGAGAACACCAAAGACTTCACCGCCTTCTTCTGTTTTGGCTCATATTTGTTCTTGAGTACAGCGGAAAAGTGGCATTTGCTGCGCATTGCTCCTGCTGGGCTAAGAAAAGCCTGCCCTAATTTTGTGCTATTCATTTCTGTATTGAAGCATGTGGCATTCAAGGCTGACAAAGTCATTAGCAAACCCACTCCCAGTGAGATCAATTTGGCTCAGGGTCAGATTATGTAGCAATGGTAATTACAATGGCTAATGGGATTTGGTTTTGCTGGTGCTGCCAGTGCTTTTCACTTCTTGTTTACCCTTGTCTTTGCATCCTTTACTTGGCATCCTGGGAACAATAGACATTACAGCCTGCTGGGGTCACAGCCACAACGAGCACGAGCACGGTGCGTTCTGACAAACATCAAATTGGGATGGAGTCAGTGATGGAGGTAAAACTCTTTTTTTGACTTGACTGATTTTTCTTTTTTTACACAGCTACTACTGATCTGTAGAGAGATTATTTTACCCTATTTTTCTATCCAGGCAGATGTACTCTTGCACGCTCATGCACACTTCTGAGGAACATTGAGTTTGCAAAGTAATTATACAGCAGAAGGAGCAGCTGGGGGAACTGGAGCTCATAAAAAGTCTCTGTTGCTTTCTTTTTCATGAGTGTGGGTACCCCCCCCCCATTTGGGAAGGTATTTAATGGGCCACTTTGAAAGGATAATCTCTGCTTATTTGCCCTGAATGATTTCCCTTATTTTTGTATTCCTTGTTTTGAAAAAAACAAACAAACTGGAGAACTGCCGATGGATGAAGAGTCTCTTTACCTCTGACTGAATAAGAAAAATGAAATGAATGTAAGTGAAATCTGAGCATTGCTCTCTATTTTCGCTTGCTAGCAGAGAGTGGCAGGATTAACACAGAAAAAAAAAGAGTTGTGTAGTTGCTGATGGTAGAAAATGACAATGTAAATGAGTTTATTCATATGTGGGAAAGCAGGCAAAAATCAGACAAAATTTCATGCAAGCGTTATAAAGGGGAATGAAAAGTGAAAACATGTGGGTGTTATACATATATGCATCCAGGCTAATTATAAAAGTAGGTGTTTAATACGTAGAATTTTTGAAAGAACTCTCTGGCATAAGGGAAAAATGCACGAGAACAGAGAATAGCAATGTTCAGTTCAATATACCAAAGTACATACTGTTTTGCCTTCAGAAACTTCTAATGGCACTTTTGACAAGTTGCCAGTGGAAGGGAAGATTGTCAAAACATGCTTTACTCAGCCTTCCTGAATTATTTCATTCTCTCTGGGCTGGGGGCTGTAATTTGCATTGCTTCCCCAGTGGCATGGCCATTGTCTGCTCTATCCAACAATGGAAAAGTGACTCTGGCTGAGGCCCAAATGTTCAAATTGCTCCTATATCAGTTGATGGTTCTGTTTGCTGGAGAATTGGCAAACAGGACTCAAAAAATACAGGTATGGAAAGATAGATGGAAATGAAAAACCATGAAGGAGTGGTGAATCTTTCCAAACTTTCAAGGACAAGTTGGGATGTTAGCTTGTTACTTTTAACAACTGCGTATTTTTCATTTCATCATTTTCAGAAATACAGTGGAACTTTTGAATGGCTTTGCTTCCCAATTTAAAAAGTTGGGAAATAAGAGTTTTGGAAAACAGCGTGTTTTCCTTGTTTACAGCTGCTGGGTGCAGGAAAATAAGCAAGGCATCTTGCTGCCAAATGCTTTTTATGGCCTGGGTTTTGTAGTGTCAGAAAAGAAACTGAAATGCACAGAGCTGTGTCCCTTAATGGTGTGTACATAACTTGTGTTATCCTTACAAACTAAGCAAGCAATAATAGAACAAGCTCTTTCATTTTACCCTTCTCTAAAATAAATTCAATAAATGTGGAAAAAAAACCCAACCAATCCAGTAAGAATCAGAGCTTCTCATTTTCCCACAGAACAAGGAGCAAACTTACTCCTTTGTATGTAGAGCTGAACTATAAAAGTCACACCATTTGCGAAGAATTTTTATGAAGAAGATTTTACCAGGATTTTTTAAAAGTACAGAAACATAGGAGAATAAGTAGAAAAAGAGAAAGAGTAAAGGAAAAAATGAAGAATAACAAAAAAGAAAGAAAAAGAAAGATATTTAAAGAAGTCCCTCCTGAACTTCTTTCTAGCAATTACAAACAGCAATTATCATGACCTTTCCACCCTCTCATATTGTATACAGTCCCAGGTACTTGCAGGGTCCCATTTCCTGATGAAGTTAACATCTATGGATTATAATAATTTCTTAGCTGCTGTATGTATTTAGATTTTTTAAATATTGTGATTGTAATTTGGTAATTTGGTAAGACTAACTTGTTTGAGATGGGTGGCCGTAGAAATGGAATGAATGAAGAAATAAATAGTCACAGTTCCCTTCTTCCCATAAACAAATCTTTTTTAATGAATAAACCAAAAAAATCAGCAGTGCATTTTTATCCCTTTGCAGCAAAAAGTCTATAAATGGTCTTTCATAAAAGTAGTTGTAATAATAATGATGATGATGCCGACGGAAGGGGCCTTGGAGATAATCTAGTTCAACCCCCTGCTCAGGCAGGAAACCGTATACCATTTCAGACAAATGGCTGGCCAGTCTCTTCTTAAAAACTTCCAGTGTTGGAGCATTCAAAGCTTCTGGAGGCAGGTTGTTCCACTGGTTAATTGTTCTAACTGTCAGGAAATTTCTCCTTAGTTCTAGGCTGCTTCTCTCCTTGGTTAGTTTCCATCTGTTGCTTCTTGTCTTCCCTTCAGGTTCTTTGGAGAATAGCTTGACTCCCTCTTCTTTGTGGCAACCCCTGAGATATTGGAACACTGCTATCATGTAACCCCTCGTCCTTCTCTTCATTAAAGTTGTGGTTCCCTTCTTAATCAAAAGGTCATACCACTTACTTGAATATATTATTTGTGTTTGCTTGTTTGTTTGCTTGCTTATTGGCTATGGCTATCATGTTAGTAGATTCTGGAGCGCATACAAAATCTAGCTGATGTAACAGCGTGCATGCAATTACCAGGTAGTCCAATAAGAAATGGGATCACTGCCTCCTTCCATGCCTCCAGAGAACACATTGGAATACTGGTAATAATAGATTTGGAGCAAAATCTATTGTGGCTGCCTCATAATGAAATAGATTCCCCTGTCCCTACAGCCTCTAGTGCTACAGAAATCTCAGGACAATCTTCAGGCTTACGAAGCAGATTTCACAGGAAGGGAGGAAGGCAGTGGTGAGATTCAGCCAGTTTGCACCACTGTTCTGTTCCAGCCTATGACCGGCCCTGTTTGAATGTCAGGGACAACCCCTTTTTATAGTCAACAGGCTGGAAAAAACCCAACCAAATTTATTTACAAAGAGTTCAAACAAAAGTTAAATGAAAAGTTCAAACAAGAGTTAAACAAGTATAACAGACCAGGACTCTAGCAGAAGATCTTCAAATGGTTGACTTCAGCAACCAGCACCTCCCACACCTTCCCCTTTTATCAGCAGTCCCAAGGTGTGGCTTCTCATTGCCTTTTCCTGAGTTGCCTCATTGCCTTCTTCTGTTCTGCTCTTCTAGATTGCCTCCTGCTCCTAGCGTCCCTGAACAGCGCCAGCTGTTGATTGTCTTCTTCCAATCCCTCGTGCTCACATGACTGAGTCTGAGGAGGAACAAGATGGGAGGGGCCAGGCTGAGAGTCCTGCAGTGCATCAGAACCTTCCTCTGACACCAAAGGCTCTCCAAACCACTCCTCCTCCTCTTCAGAATCATCAGACTCAGCTGCCGGAACCACAGGCTGATGCAGAATCACAACAACCACTTTGGCAGAACTAGTAGCTAATTTTTTGTTGCTCAGGCCCAGAATGGACTTCTGGAAGCCACATCCACACAGAGAACTGGTTGTTCACATATTTGAATCCCACCACTGAAGGCAGGCTTGTGGTGAGCCAAAGGAAGTGAGAAGACATAGCATGTACTGTTTTCACTAATGAAAGATCAGTTGCACAGCGTTAGATGAGGTGTTTTGTTAAAAGAAGACCAAGGAGACAACATTAAAAATGTATCTTTGAATACAGTGAATACTTGCAGTTGACCTTAATCCACTCTGCTCTCTCTCTCTCTCTCTCTCCCTCTCTCTCTCTCTCTCTCCCTCATGTATCTATCCTCTCAGATTATAGTGTTTAGTGTACGTTCATACAAAAAATGAAAAATCAGCAGCACTTGTTTGTTTTTTGGGTAGGGTTCCAATTCTTAACTTTAGATTCCTGCTAGTAGTTTGATTTTTGAATGTAATTCCCCATCAGTCTCCACTTAGCATTCAGAACTCTATTGTCCCGGAGTGGAAAATTTGAAACCCCCAGTGAGCTAATAAATATATATATTAACTGCTGGCTCCATTGGCGCCATCACATCACACTGTCAGCTGCCAAACAGCTGGTTGACATTCTCAGTTCTGGTCTCAACCAGCTTGCAGAACTGCTGAAAATTTAACAATTGGATCTTATGAACTGGTATGAGTACAACACACTCGTATCTGAAGCCCTCTAAATGTTACTAAATGAAAACTCCTAGAAACTTGAAGCATGACAGCCAGTGGGCAAGGATGCTGGAGCTTCAGTTCAGTAGCATTTGGAAGACCACAAGCTCAACAATCCTGTTAGAGACATTGATGTTAGTGAAACGGTTATGTGCATTTTTCTCTCTTTAAAATCTGCATGTTTAAGACACATCAAAGAAGTTCTCAAGGATGAATGTGAAAAGAGCTACAGTTACAATTTATATGGTACATGGTAAATGGACTGACTCCTGTTTGGCAAAAGACTGAGACAAGCTGCATGTTGTCACCTAATTTATTCAGCTTATAACTAGAATATATAAAGAAGGAAACTGGAAAGACGATGAGTGTCGATAACATGTGCTGTGCTATGTTCTGATAACTAAAATCAGGGCTTTTTTGTCACAGAACGCTCAGAACGGAGTTCCGGCACCTTTTTTGGATGGAACCTTGTAGGGTAGGCAAGGCGGGTTGTATGACATGTGTGAATTCCGGCACCTTTTTCTTTTACAAAAAAGCACTGACTAAAATTTATATAATCGGCAAACTCTAGTAATAATAGTCAAGGAGCACAGTAAAAAAAATGGGACTAAGATTAAAGATAACGAAGACCTAACTAAACAGGTGCAAAAAGTAGTCATGCAAATCATAATGTAGAACAGTGAAATAATGGATAGTTTCTGCCTTTTAGAATTTCCTATCAACAATAAAGAAACTTGCAGCATAGAAATACACTGCAGACAAGCTAGGAAAAAATATACTGTATATATTTAGATTCTGTGATATGCCTATACCTATAAAAAAGAGCATCATTTCCCTTGAGATTCTCTATGGAAGTGAAAGTTGTACTTTGAAAATGTGGGATAGCCTGAGAATAGCCAATACCAAGAAAACCAGAAAATGGATTATAGAACAAATCAATTCAAAGGCACTTTAGGTGCAAATGAACAGGCTCAGATTATATTTTGAGCACATTATACAAAGAGCCAGCTCTCTGGGGAACTCTATAATTTTGAAAAATGTGGAAGGAAAGAGAAAAAGAAGATGAGAAGAATCATAAAGGGGATGGACTCAATTATAGTGGCAATGGGTGCACCATTGGAAAACCTGCAGGAGTAGGTTGAGGACAAATCATTGCGTAGAGAATCTATATAGCAATAGCAAAAGCACTTAGACTTATATACTGCTTCATAGTGCTTTACAGCCCTCTCTATGTGGTTTACAATATGAGAATATTGCCCCCAAAATCTGGGTCCTTGTTTTAACAACCTCAGAAGGATGGAAGACTAAGTCAACATTGAGCGAGGGGGGGGGGAATGGAAAATCGAACTGCTGGCAGTTGGCAGAATTAACCTACAATACTGCATTCCAGCCACTGTGCCACTGTGGCTCTTAATTGTCAAGAGCTGACACCAGGTTGATGTTTCATCATCATCATCTTCATTGTCATCTTCATCATGATCTAATTTTCCCCATTAGTTTTTGATGGCTTTATCTTTCTTCCATCAGTATTCTTTGTTGGAGGTGGTGGATTAAGTATTCTAATTCCAGATATATGTAATGGGGGGGGGCAGTCCCTAGCACTCAGGCCTCTAATTGACTTTTTCTAAAAAAAAATTGGTATGATGGCTCAGGAATTCTGGGAGTTGAAGTCCATGAGTCATAAAAGAGCCGAGGTTGCCTACCCCTGGTATAGGGTTACCCAGCTTTTCTTTGGTTTAATAGCCGGAATTGCCCTTTAAATAGTGTGGCTGCAATACAATGTGCCTGCAAGGAAAGGTTCCAGACTGATGAGGATTCAGCAGACAATGTTATAACTATCTTGCACAAACTTCTTTGTTATCAGTTCAATTCATGGATGACAGAAACGCAATTAAAAAGCAAATAAGATGACCTATGCATGTTGATGTATCAATTGTATGTTGAGGAACAGTTTAGTTGCTACAATCCCTGCAACACCATCTTAATATAGCTTGCTAAACAGAGTATGTGCAAACAAGATGGGTTTTTTTTTGGGGGGGGGTTAAGCAGAGGCCAAGGACTTGACAATAGGTGAGCAGTCCAGGGGCTACTCTCGAAAAAAAGTATTGGATGAGGCCAGGAGGAAAAAAACCCCACCCCTTCTATTTTCTTTAGCCAACTTATTGAACTTAGCAATATTTGTATTGCCAACAAGACATTAGTTAAATCCAAGTTACTTTTTTCCTGAAAATTGTATTCTCCTGAAACACCTTCTGTAACAGGGCTTTTAATGCTTCATACCAGTGATGACTATTTTGTTGCCCAGGCAACTAGCGTGCCATATCATTGTGCGCCCTTCTCTTGCATTCTTGTAGCTGTAATAACAATGGAGAGTGGCAGCCACTCAGTTGTGGTTGCCAATCATACCAACCAAAATAAAGAGGCTAAAAAGGCACATCAGCTAGGAGGCAGTAAAAATAGCTTTAATATTCCTTCCCCCCCATATTTTTAATGTTGGTTACTACGCTTTATAAAATGGGCATCCCACTTAGGATTGCTTTCTTAAAATGAAAAAAGAGATTGAAATATTTATAAATTCAATTTATATTGCAGTTGTTTAATTACATTTCATTGGATTATACATTTTTATTCTTCGCTGGTATACAAGATGATCTTCTTGTACAAATATGAAGCCCCTAGCTTTAAAAATATGCTCTCGTGTGTTTGGATAATCCTTTGCAACAGGTCTGAGGGTGTGAGGTTGGTTGTGGTGTGGTGGTTGGGAACTTCAGAGGGAAGAAGAAATTATTTTCTCCTGGTTTTGCTAATATAAGTAGTTCTATCAGTGGAAACAGCTGTGACTAGTACAAAACTCTGGAGTAACCCTGGGAAGCATCTTTAGAAGTGATTAATCATGCAACAAATTTGAAGGAGGAATCTAAATGAGATCAAAGTTGGTTTAAGATAATAAACAAATGGCAGGTCCTCGTTACCCAAAATCAAATAAAAGAAATCCAAGACTAATTGTGTTAGTTTGGTACTATATTCTCTTTCTCTCTCTCTCTCTCTCTCTCTCTCACACACACACACACACACACACACACACACACACACACACACAGAGTATATATGTAATTTATTTATTTAATTTAGTGAATTTATTTGTGACCATCTTGTAACAAAATGCTTAACTAACATTTTTATATCTGAATATTTCCCTTTGTGCTTTAGAACACTTTTAAGAGCACGTAATGAAGCCCTAGGGCTGCGGTGGCTCAGTGGGTTAGGACGCTGAGCTTGTCGATCAGAAGGTCAGCAGTTTGGCGGGTCGAATCCCAAGTGCTGCGTAACAGAGTGAGCGCCTGTTACTCGTCCCAGCTTCTGCCAACCTAGCAATTTGAAAGCACATAAAAATGCAAGCAGAAAAATAGGGACCACTACAGCGGGAAGGTAACAGCATTCCATGCGCCTTTGGCATCTAGTCATGCCGGCCACATAACCACGGAGACGTCCTCGTACAAGCGCTGGCTCTTTGGCTTTGAAACAGAGATGAGCACCGGCCCCTAGAGTCGGAAATGACTAGCATGCATGTGCGGGGGAACCTTTACCTTTACCTTTTAATGAAGCCCTGCTGTGCTTAGTTTTGTTTCCTATAGGAGATACTCTGCCACAGTTGTGTGTGTGGAAAACAAAACAGAGAGCTTGTTGCTTTTTTAGTAGGAAAGAAACACTTGCCCCTAGGAGCCTTCACAGTAGGAGTTCACCAGGCTTGCATTTAAATAACACTCTGTTAGAATAGCAGCACTGCTCCACTTCTTAATCAAGTTTGCAATCCATTGTGATTATGGTTTATGCAAACATGCTTGCTGCAGTGAACAAAGCAATTCTCTCCTGTGATAGCACCTCTAATTTGGGGGGATGTTTTCCCATAGACACACCGGTGATGAGCTGGTGGGCAATTCTCCTCTGTTGTTTCCATTCAGGGCAATTGTTAGCTACGGGTTAGAAAGGAAGCAAAGGGATTATTGATATAACATTGTTTTCATAGGTAGCATGAACTGATCGGTGTTGAAGGCCAACTATATCATAAAAATCCACAGTGTTTACTACTTGCAGAAATGGTTTATTCAGTTTCTTCTTTGGCTCTTTAGGCCTAGATCTAAGCTTGAGCTTTCATGGGTATTACAGTGAGAAAAATGTGGCAGATATGCTTTAGAGCAGCAGTGATTTGTGTAATGGAAAAACCTTGCAAACCTTTCTAGATACTTGTTCTGTACCAGCCTGCTACTGGCCCTGCAGAAAAAGCAGGGACAACCCCTTTACAAATGGCAAGAGGCTGGAATTAAGCCTGCCAAATTTATTAACATAAAACAGAGCAAAACAAGACACCAACCATGAAACAGGAGCTATGAAACAGGAACTATTCAAGCGGTTGCCTTCAGCAAACCAGCCCTCCCACGCATTCCCCTTTTATACAGTTCAGGGCGTGGCTTCTCTCTGCCTCCTTCTGAGGTGCCCCATTGCCTTCCTCTGTTTACTCCTGATTGACTGCCTCCTGCGTCGGGCGTCCTTGAACAGGGCCAGCTGTGGGTCATCTTCATCCACGCTGTCAGGCTCACACAGCTGGGTCTCTGTCGTGACCAGGTGGGAGGGGCCTGGCTGAGGGCTCTCATCAGCAAGGTCTTCAACACCCCCCTCCTCCTCTGAGTCGTCCGAACCAACTGCCGAACCCACAGGCTGACCCTAAATCACAACAATACTTACTGCTTTACTTTGCCAGTGATAATGCAGACTATTGGCTACTAGGATCACTTCATGAACACAAAAGGACAGGTTGTCTTTTTCTTTCCCCCTGCCCCAGTAATGAAATGTGATCCTGATCAATGAATAAGAGAAGGTAGATCCAATTCTTATATAACAGGGAAAAATCTGAAAAGACAGAAAGAGAATGAATTCAGAAAGTGAGGCCTTACACTTGGAAAAGCAGATTAAGGACTTTAAGTGATTTGTATAATGTTGCAATTGTATATCAATTGAGACCATTTTATAAAAAAAACCCACTTAGTTTGTTCCTATTTGTATGCTGCAGTAAATAAGGTACTTAGTCAAGTCATATAATAGACTTTTAAAAGCTTATTCAGGAGGGGAGTGGTCCTAACGAATCATTTTGGGGTTTTTGATATCTTAGTGAATTGCGTTACTATATTCATATTTTTTTTGCAGCAGAAAGGAATTAAGAGTAGTTTATGACAAATTAAACCAATCTGATTTGCTTAACATAGAATCTTGCTTCAGCACACAAACGTTGCTTGTTCAGCCATAGGGCAAGATTTAAGTGCCTGTTTTTTCTCTCTCTCTCTCTCTAAGTACGTGATTACTAATTCAGTTCAATAAAATGGATTTTTTTATCTAAGTGTCTTTGCTTATTCATTATCATCAAGTGCTGATGTCTAGACACAGAGAAAGCTTTGATTTCTGTCAACAGGAATTTTGTGCCACAGAAACAACCTAGTGAGGCAAAGAGGGGGTGTGCAGCTTCTTTCACGTTGGCTTACTGCCTCCATCAACAATAGCTTATTACAAGTGCTGGTCAAGGCTGCAGAGGCAATCTTGGAGCAGTCAAAGTGACGATAATGGTGAAGACAGCGGACCATGTTGCTTTATCCAGCAGCTTTGGGGTGGAGAGTTTCAAATGAAACTTCACGGAAGTAATGCAATCCTACAAAGATTAGCAGAGTCCTAAAATATGACATGCAAGAGCCATTTTGGTATAGTGGATAAGGCACCAAGCTAGAAACCAGGAGACCATGAGTTCTAGTCCTGCCTTAGGCACAAAGCCAACTGGGTGACCTTGGGCCAGTCGTTCTCTCTCAGCCCTAGGAAAGAGGCAATGGCAAACCATTTCCAAAAAGATCTTGCCGAGAAAACTGCAGAGACGTGTCCAAGGAGTTTGCAATAAGCAGAAACTGATTCAAAGGCACACACACATAAACAAAATAAATAAAACACCCAACAAATGAATATTATGCAAATAAAAAACCTGATCGGGGGTGCGTGCCATAATTTTAAGGAGAAAAATATCAATTCAGTCTGCTCACATGCTTAACAAACATTGAACAGTGATCTGTTTATCCAAATTTAAAAAATTGTCAGCTCCAAAAAACTTTTCCCAAGTAGACCTATCAAAAAAGGTTGCATCTATGCATGTCAATGTGAATGCATATCCAGACTGAGTGTTGGCTGAGACTCTTCATCGCACCATAGTAAAAGTCTAGGTATGTGCAACTTGGGGATTTCTAGATGTGTTGGACTTCAATATCTGAAACAGACAGCATAGAAGGCACCAGGTTGACCAAGGCTGGACTCCATAAATATCATATTATGTATAGAATATATATATAGATAGTTGCCCAAGGAACAATAGCAAAGGAGAATGATTGAAATAATAATTTATTTATTTATTTTATTTTATTTATTTTATTTATTTTAATTCCATTTATATCCCGCCCTTCTCCGAAGACTCAGGGCGGCTTACAAGCTTAGCAGTATTAATGTTGTATCCATTCATTTATTCCTCCACCTCTCTGTTTCTGTCTTGATTTCTCTCTTGCTGTGCCCAACCCTGTAGATTTTATTTTTTATTCACCATGTGCATGGCAAGAAGCAACCGTAATGTAAAAATTATATAAAAATAACGAATAAGCATCTAAGAAATACTGATAATAGTAAATTAAAATTCATACTAGCTCTTCAACATTATCCAATTACAATATGTCTTGTCTACTCCATTCCACCCCACCCCCAAATCAAAGCTAAAAGGTTTAAGTGGATCCTTCAGGTTTTCTGGATTAATGTGGTCAATATGGACATTTCAAAATATTAAGCCTTGAAAATGAATGACATAACATCTTTCAGTGCACTCTGAACTGGGAAAAAACAGCAAAAGATTTGCTCATTTTCATTTGTCCATTTGTCTGCTTTTCGCAGAGAAGCAGCACTATGTATAAAGTAAAGGTAAGGGTTCCCCCGCACATGTGTGCTAGTCGTTTCCAACTCTAGGGGCCGGTGCTCATCTCCGTTTCAAAGCCGAAGAGCCAGCGCTTGTACAAGGATGTCTCCGTGGTCATGTGGCCGGCATGACTAGACGCCAAAGGCTCACGGAACGCTGTTACCTTCCCACCGTAGTGGTCCCTATTTTACTACTTGCATTTTTACGTGCTTTTGAACTGCTAGGTTGGCAGAAGCTGGGATGAGTAACAGGCGCTCACTCTGTTATGCAGCACTTGGGATTCGACCGGCCAAACTCCTGACTTTCTGATCGACAGACTCAGTCAGCATCCTAACCCACTGAGCCACCGCGTCCCTTCAGCACTACATATAGACAGACTCAAATCATCAATATCTAGTCAACACCCTATCTATGGCCTACAACCAGCTCAGCAGAGCTAAAATCCAGTAAAAGCTTCCTTAGGTTGATGGAAGACTTTGAAGAATTTGAAAGCGGAGTAGATCTATGGAAAGTTACAAAGAACCAACACTGGATGGAACCCAGTGGTGGGATTCAGCCAGCTCGTGCCACTTTGGCAGAACCAGTAACTAATTTTTTGTTGCCCAGGCCTAGAATGGACTTCTGGAAGCAGCATCCACACAGAGAACCAGTTGTTCACATATTTGAATCCCACCATTGATGGAACCAACGTAGGACCTGGCACCTGGGTCTGGCAAAAGCTGGGAAGCATGGAAATCATTGAATAGACCGTGCATGGGTACAATGAGATCTGGAGACATTCTGAACAAATGGGGCTATCCAGTGACTTCTGCTTTTTGTGATTGTGGTGACATACACACAACCATACATATGTAAATCTGCCCTTTGTGCCTCAAATCAGTGTACACTTGAGGACCTCATGTTAGCATGACCGAATGCAATTATTGTTGCTAGTTTTGGGGCAAGATCTGTTTAATTTGTACATATTTAAATTTTGTATTTTATATTTATGTCATATAATATGCCTTATTTTAAATGTGATAATTCTGACACGAACAAACAAACAAACATTTGTCCATTTTGGTAAGACTTTTTTAAAACTTGATTTGGCTAGACTAAAGCAAGCTATTTCCATTCCCTGTATATGGATGTATTTTGCCACTGCAATAAGCCTCTTGACAGATAGCCTCTCCTGCATTGGCTGAGATAGTGGATGATCCAGGCGCATTCCTAATCTTCAGTGCAGTGCTGTTTACTCCTGATGAATAATTACAGATCCTCTTACTATGACAAACCATTGTCTTTTGCCAGAGCAATGTCGTCTTACATTCCCCCCCCCAGATAAAAACATCAAAAAGTTTGACTTCAGGGAATTTAATCAGGCGGATTAGTGAAAAACATTAACTCTTATTGAGGATAAGCCAGCCTCTAATCCAATTTGATAACTAGCATGCCAAAAAAGTGGTTTATACTAGAAAGATGAATAGTTTGTGTTTATATGAAGTTAAATTATCTAAAACTACAGGTAACAGAACATTTAATATGGGATTTAATGAAATCTTGGCTAGAGCTTTGACAAATGTTATTTCATCCCCTCCCCAAAAGAGAATCTTATGAAGGGTGACAAGCGCCAAATGGACAGCAGCAGAGTTCCTAAATTGTTGTCTATTTAGCAGAAGCTACAAGAAGAGTAAACAGGGAACGTTCAGGCAAAACTTTGTGTGGTATTTCAGTCGTGGAATGAAGAATACCCCCAAAATGGATGAGACTGTTCTAGCATCCCATTTATAGTTATTTAATTCAGTGTATGGTGTTGAGTTTCAAACTGTGTGTCATTTCTGTGTTTAGGACCTAATAAGTTTTTAGATTTGTTTCAAAAGACCCACCCATACTTTTGAAACTGAGGAATGTCAAGCTAGGACATGGAATAGGACATGAAAACCTTTAAATTAGTTAAATGGAAAAAAATCATAATGATGTGGTTGGTTTTAGCCAATATATTACTAAAATGCTATCTGCATCACAGTTATGGTGTTTAAACTTAGTGCTAAAATGTATTTTTTGGGTGGCAGTAGTAATTTTTAGGATAGAGAACTTGGCTTGCATAGACTAATGAGAGTAAGCTGGTCATCACAGTAGGCTTTGGTTGTGCCATGGTATAATGGCCAATGTTCCAGTACTGATATGCTTAGTATTAGCAGAAAAGGCTACATGTAACCTGAGTGTATCTAAAGCAAGTAGATAATTGCTCTGTCTTACAAGATCAATTGAATACCTCAATTGACCAAAGCCCTGCTGGTAGCAGAGGTTTTTATCCATGAGGCCATCTGGTGAAAATCACGATATAAGGCAAGTTATTATTAGTTATCAAGTTTATTATGGTGGAATGTAGATAAGGAAGAATGTAGATGAAGAAAGCAAGTAATAATCATTAAAAGAAGCAGAGAGAATGCAGAGCAATTTTCATGGAATTAAAACAAATGTTCAAAAGTGAGTAAAGAGGATTAAACAAAGAACTTCAGTAAAGTATCTGAAATAAAAATAAAAATAAAAGCAATGAAGATATTTGGGATGAAATTGAACTGACATACGTTGAAAGAAGTATTTTTTGCAGTGTTTATTGGAATGATAATATGTTGAAGAATACATACAGTAGAATGATCATCCAAGAAAGAATTCATGGAAAAGAAGTCATAAATGTCAGAGTGGTAATGATATACAAATGTTAAAATATGGTTGTAGTTTTAGGATTTAGTTATTATGTAACTTGGTTACTGTAAGTATAATGACTAGTTTTGTGCCTGATAACTGGAAGAATGTCACAATTATCCCCTTATGTAAAGAGAAATGTAGCAAGTGTGAATATTAAACTACAGGTGTTTTGCATAATTGTGAAAGGTGTTTTGCATAATTGTGAACAAAAGGGAGTAAGAGGTGACACTGAGCAAAATTTAAGGAAATGTAGTGTGGTTTTATGATAAGCATGAAGTGTACAGACTAGATTTTGCACTTCAGTAAAACATGGATAAAAGTAGGAATGCAAGAATGCAACAGTCTTTTGTTGGTTTAGAGGAAATACAAAAATAGGCTTGAATTATGGAATGTTTTGTGTAAATATAAAGTTCAACGTTAGACATGAAATCCAACAATGTGATGTAAATAAGGGATGAGTGAAGATAAATGGATGCTTAGTGAACTGTTCAACATTGAACAGTGGATAAGATAAGGTTGTATAATGCTCTTTTAGTTGCTTGATATATTTATGGAAAACGTATAAGAAATATCTGTGGGGAGATTAGATGTGTGTTGGTACACACATCCTTTTGTATGCAGACAATGCCATGTTGGCAGAAAATCCAAATGATTTACAGTGAATATTAGGTAGTTTGTATGATCCAATGATACAATTATCTTACAATATCACTCTTTTAGCTACATATAATAAAGGTATGGAGAATCCATTTACATTGTCCAGCTGTGAAATTCCACGTACTAGGTGTCTAAATATTATTTTTTGCTGTATAAGTTGTAGGTTAAGGCCCATTGACGCTCTTGGTATAGAAATTAGGACACACACCTTTTTTCCCTTTCCTCCTTCTTGCCATATGCCTTAATTTGGCTTTTTATTTCTTGCCCCTTTCTGTGCTTCCCCAAAAGGGAACAGTGTTCTTGGTATGTATGTAGGTCAACCTGTACAATTGGTTGTAATGGAACTCAAAGCCAGTATCTTTGTTTTTTCCCCAAATATCGGACTGTCACTCCAGGCTTGTGGTCCTCCATAAAATGCAGAAACACCTAACAAAAGAAGCCACTGCACACTGTATCTCTTTTTCTTAAAGTTTTAGCTGGACCAGCCTGCTTGCAGCAAAGTTCCTGTTAGCATGATTTCAACCTTACCTGCCAAATTTCTTTCTCACTCTTGGAAAATTATGGTTGAAACTCTGGCAACTGTCTCTTCACTGCACAGCGCACCTGCCTGACTTAATTCTTAAAGGAAGGGAGTTTGCTCTCTGCTTCTGGTTGATAAAGGCATGGACTGAATGAGAAGGAAGATTGAAAAAGTGGCTGTCAGGAATCTGTTCAGAAATGATGAATCAGATCAATCAGATATGCAGAAGAGGCAGGTGCTTTGGAACCCCCCACCTCAGTGTTTCAGATGGCTAAAAGCTTTCAGATCTAGCCAAAGGCCAGCTGAGTCTTTCTCAACTGAGCCACATTCATGCCAACCAACCCAAAATTGGAAGAAAAAGTTGACTTCCTTCCAATGTCTCATCAGTAGAGACAAAACATGAGGAGTCTAAAAAAACCAGAAAAACCAGTGCAGGCCATGAAAATTTAAAGATCAAGGACAGACATCTCATTTATTTCTTCTCATTTTGCCAAATTCTGATTCATTCAATTGTCTGTCATCCAATGTATGTCAATGTATTTTCCTGTTAATGGTTTCTTGGAATCTACAGCACACTGCCAGCATTATTTACCCCAAGGTCTGTAAAAGCAGTCCTACTGCAACCAATTGCTGAGAATATTGCTAGTTGGCTAGCAGTGAAGTACAAATCACTGCACTCCAGCCAGAGTTATTTTTAGCAAAAATTTTTTAACAAAACACCACTAACAACAACTCATTTCAGAGCATTTTGTCATCACTCCACAAAAGAGAGAACTGATAACTCACCAACATGCTCTCCTAAATGATCTGTTAAGATGCACTACTAGGTGGGTTTGCTGATAATGCAGACAGCAGATTAGCTTCCATCAATAGAAACTCACCTTGCTGAAAAGCAGGTTGCTTGGCAAAATTCCTAGCACATGTGCTGCCTTATTTGAGCCTTCTTCCCAGCAGCCGCATGGCAGAATTACCAATAAAGTTACAAACTTGATACAGGTGTAGTAGGAGAAGGGAGGACATGTTTGATCTGAAGATGGGTAGCCACCAGTAAACGGAGCATAACAATGAAATGTAAGAAGGCATTTTTCCTTCAGAAGGAGGAGATGGACCACAAGAGAAGAAAGGATGCATAGAAGCTCAGCACGACATAGCACAACATAAAAAATGTGCAACAGCTCTACATGTTGGCTGTTAAAACAAAAAGAAGAAGAAAAAAATCTCAGAGGGGACTTGAGACAAAACAGTTTTAAGAAAGAAACTTGATGCATACGAACAATAGTGTGGAGCAAAATGTATAGAATAATAGATAATAAAGTAATAGTTAATAGTAATGTGATGAATGAATCTTTATTATCAAAGTACAACATGTATACAATGAAATTGGCTGAGTCTTCCTGCCCCCCCACAACTCACAGTGACAAGAAACCCACCATCTTGTTACACCATGTGAGCTAATTGTACAATTGGCCCTCTTACTTCTCATTGGTTTCATTGCTTATTCATGGGCTGGTTAAGCCATATAGATTTCCAAGAACCCAATACTTTGTTAAATACTGTAAGTGTTCATATGGTTCTCTGCTGTTTTGATTCACCCTGCTCCTTGTTGTGAATTTCCAGCTGTCTTTGTGATTTGGCATTTGTTGTGAAGAAGCTGTCTTTGTTATTATAAGCTTGAAACAAACCTTCCCTTATGGGAATGCAGGTATTCTTATTTTTTCTTTATTCCAGTCTTATGCAACAATTTCTTTTTGTTATGTGCCTCTTAGATCAATTTGAGAAAGTTTTCTTGTTGACATTTGAACTTGTCTCTTTGCCAGGTTTGTTGACATTCTCTGTACCATTCTGATCATCTTGTTCTTCATACAATGGCACTCAGTAAACTTCAGATGCAATAGACAAAATTTCTACCCAGACATGTGCCCCCCTCACCAATAATAGACAACCCATTGCATTCGAAATACTCCAGACAAGGCAGTTAAAATTACATTAATTTTACTTCAATTTTATGACATACTTCATTTGCGCATTAGTATAACCATGCAAATGACCTACATTATGACAATGATATATTACCAGATTTAATGGTCATTTCAGAGTAATGGGTACCCCTTCCCCCCCAATGGTACATTAAGATGGGGGTTCATTGTCTTTATTATTTTGTGTCCTGTTTGTAATTTTCTTATTAGAACTTTTTATAATTTACTACAATCATGCTAAAATGTTTGCATTTATCTCTCTCTGTCTACCTCAATATGTATGTTTGCAAAAGTTGTAGTATTTGAGAAGTCAAAGACCACATTCAGATGTTTGATTGTCTATAAAATTCCATGATGATGTTACAGGAAGTAATGACATTGTTTTCATCCCATTTATTTATTTAAAATATATTTGAAAGCATGCCTGCTATAATCAGAAGGATTCTTGAGAGTTTTCTATAAAACCTATAAAATATTCAGAGTATTCTAAGTCAAACCATAACATAAAATAATAAAATAAAATCAGTGCAACACAATAAAACATCAGTGGTAAAGAAAATGAAACAAAATAGCAATAAACAAGTCAACGCATGTCTTTCTATCAAACTTTGCAGCATGACATTGAACTCATTTCTGTGTTTTAATGACCACTTCAGGCCAGTTTTTAGAGTTGCTGGCAGAATTTGAAATGGCTAGCTTCTTAGTGGTATCCTAGTCTTATTATCATTCTTACTTGTGCTAAAAGAAAGCCAGTTTGTTTTAGTGATTTAAAGTACCAACCCAGAAATCGTAAAGTCATTTAGCTTCCTGAATGCTTTTGTTTTTTTCATAGAAGAGTAAAATGAACAAGGCACATTTAAAAGATGACTAGCAGTGTGATGCCTACTTCTAATACAATGGGGAGTTTTCTAAGCAGAATCTGAAATTATCAGAGTGTGACTTAGAACACTGTTAATAGAGGCTATACGGAAGCTCCCTCAGTGAAAACTATTCAGAAAAACATACCCTTGTGTAGCAGAGAATTGGATTTAAAATACAAATGTCACATAAGGTGAAATCATATAATGTCTCTCTGTTTGCCACCAGCATAATTCAGTATAAAAAGGACAAGAATTCATTTTATGTTTTCCTTTAGAGTATGCTTTTAACAATATTAGTTGAACTCCTTGCCACAACATTTATGGGACTTGTACCTTGATAATTTTAGTATGTTTGAACATTTCTTTCTATTAGCCCATCATCATCAGTTGAAAAACAGAGATATACTTTTCACAATCTATATGAACAAAACTACAACACTGTCTGCACAGTGCAAACCAAACCAAACCAAACAAGAGCCTTGGTGGAGCAGTGGGCTGATGCCTCCTTAAGTAACACCAGCTGCCTGCAATTAGTGCAGGTTCGCATCCCACCAGGCTCAAGGTTGACTCAGCCTTCCATCCTTCCGAGGTAGGTAAAATGAGGACCCAGATTGTTGGGGGCAATAAGCTGACTTTGTAATAATGCCACTTGGGGCATTGATTTGTGCTTTAGATTGTAAGCCGCCCTGAGTCTTTGGAGAAGGGCGGGATATAAATGGGATTAAAAAAACAAACAAAAAACCCAACCCCCCCAACAAAACAATTATTATAAACCAGCTTAGAACCCAGTATCAAAATATTACCAATATAATAATCAAAACAATAATAATTTAGAGCAATACCTGGCATAATAGTCTCTCTCTCTCTCTTTCTCATTTAAATCCATTTTCTAACCTATGTCTATCAGCTATACAAGAGTAGGATGGAGTAATCTATTGCTATGCAAGGCCTTGTTCAGGGAAATTAACAGGATTGTTGGGAGAAATATCCTAGAGAGTTTCTGGGGGATTCAGAGCTGGAGATTCAGATGCTCCATTTCTCTGATGGTGTAATTAGAATCTACAAGAAGAGGAACTTTGATCCATTTGTGAATTACTCATATTCTCAATGTGTACCACATACACTGTGGTAAAATGTAGTCTGGATTCCCAGGGGCTGCACTGCATTGGAGAGGAACCAGAGACAGCAAAATTTAGATAGTTTGATTGATGTCAATTTCCAAAAACCAAGAAAGACACACCGAGTTACTTCTAAGCAGTTTCCTTTATTGTTCCTAACCCAGAAGCAAAAATCTTGCCAAACTAAACCAAGGTACTTGCATCATGTGCTCCTAGAGAGGAGCTGTCTCAACCTTCTTCCTCCTAAGCAAACTATCTGATTTTCACTATCTCTTATTCCTCTGGAATGCAGCTGGGAATCCAGTCTACATTCCACTCCAGGCTAGTGTCCAGCCCAAGCACTACCTTGAATGTTTAATCTCTGCCCAGAATATTTGCTCTAAAAGTAACAGAGAATAATCTATGATAACACACCCATGATAACTGCCCTTGTGGGTTATCAGTAATAATTGCAGCTATCCTAGGATTAAATGAAGTATTTTATTTTATTTTTAAAATATCACTGAGAATTGGGTTATATATGCTACCATGTACAGGTGAACAGCAGAGGATATTTGTGCCTGTATGTGAAACATTGAGACAAGATGCTCTTGGTGAGAGATTAGATGAGAAGCTGGTGTGGAGTTAGTAATATGAGAAAAATTGAAGAGCCAGCCAGCCCATATGATACAGAATCAAAATTAAGCCAGCAAAATTCCTCTAAGTGTTGGTGAGCTGAGACTCTACTTCAGAGAAAATTTGAAGGCATTCTAATATGAATAAATAGGCTTAAGGCAATTAACTTTGTAGCAGGCAGCCACTCTAGCCCAAAACAAAGCCACAGATGATACTTATAGAAATTACATATTAAGTACTCATTGAAACAATCTCCTTATTACACTGCCACAAAGCTGCTACCATCAAGCAAGGAAACATTTAAGGGAAGTAAACTATCTCACAATTACCCTGAGAAAATGTATAAATAATTTGCTGAAATACACAACAAAGATTCTTTTATTCCACTAAAATGTTAATCTCACATTCTAATAATATGGGTGCTGACCCAAGTTCTCTAAGGTGGCCTTAACTCACCAAAGTATCAGTGTTTTTGAACATGAAATATTTCATTGCTGGTTTTACAATGAATGTTACTGAGGAGAAGCTATACTACAAAAATACTATATGGGCTTTCCACTGATTGTGGCTTCTTTCCAAGCATTATGGCAATGATCATCAGTTTGGGATATCAAATTATGGGACTGGTAGCCAGCACAATCTTAATAATAATAGAGTTGACAGGCATATTAACAGAATAATAGAAAAGACCTGGTGCTTTGGAGAATAGCTTGACTCCCTCTACTTTGTGGCAACCCCTGAGATATTGGAACACTGCTAGCATGTCACCCCCTCGCCCTTCTCTTCATTAAACTAGACCAGGAGTGTCAAACTCACCATGTCACATGACGTGTTGTAATGTATCATGACTTTTTTCCCCCTTGCTGGAGCTGGGATGGGTGTGGCTTCCATGTGATGCATCTGGCCCAGGGGCCAGCAGTTTGACACCCCTGAACTAGACATACCCAACTCCAGCAACTGTTCTTTATATGTTTTAGCCAGCATCCTTGATGATTTAGTGCATCCTGGGAGCACAAACCCAAGTGCTTCCATACAGAATTTATTTAATTGCCATTGCTATGTTTGTTCTATATTTGAAAACTGTCCAGTGACGATGCAAAAGGAGAGCTCTCCTCAACTCTTACTGGAAAATTTCTGGAATACTGCTCGTATTTGAGGGGCTGCCACAAAGAAAAGCACCAAAGGGCGGACAAGAAACAATGGATGGAAACTAATCAAGGAGAGAAGCAACCTGGAACTAAGGAGAAACTTCCTAATAGTGAGAACAATTAACCAGTGCAACAGCTTGCCTTCAGAGGCTGTGGATGCTTTATCACCTGAGGTTTTTATGAACAGACTGGACAGCCACTTGTCTGAAATATTATAGGGTCTCCTGCTTGAGCAGAGGGTTGGACTTCTAGTTGGATTGGAAGACCTCCAGGGTCCCTCCCAGCTCTATTCTGAATTGAAAATAGAAACTTATCAGGAAGTGTGTGTGGTTTGAAAGGAGCAAATGGCACTTATTAAGGAGCACTTATTAAATTACATTTATTTTCTCTTTGCTTCCAGTGTTCAGAAATCTCTCATTCTCTCCCCTGCCTCCCAGTATTATGTACAGTTGCAAGAAAAAGTATGTGAACCCTTTGGGATTATGTGGTTTTTTGCATGAATTGGCCATAAAATGCGCTCTAAACATCATGTAAGTCACAACAATAGAAAAACACAGTCTGCTTAAAATAATACTACACAAACATTAGCT
Organism: Vipera ursinii; assembly: GCF_947247035.1. Lineage (NCBI taxonomy): Eukaryota > Metazoa > Chordata > Lepidosauria > Squamata > Viperidae > Vipera > Vipera ursinii. Next base: position 94,785,598 of record NC_139512.1, read on the forward strand.
GTTGTCATGTTTTAATTGAAGATAAGATGGAAACATTCACAGTGCAGGGTGGAAAAAGTATGTGAACCTTTGGACTTAATAACTGGTTGACCCTCCTTTGGCAGCAATAACCTCAACCAAACGTTTCCTGTAGTTGCAGATCAGACCTGCACAACAATCTGGAGTAATTTTGGACCACTCCTCTGCACAAAACTGTTTCAGTGTAACAATATTCTTGGGATGTCTTGTGTCAATTGCTCTCTTAAGGTCATGCCACAGCATTTCAATCGGGTTGAGGTCAGGACTCTGACTGGGCCACTCCAGAAGACGTATTCTGTTCTGTTGAAGCCATTGTTTTGTTGAATTACTTGTATGCTTTGGGTCATTGTCCTGTTGCATCAACCATCCTCTGCGGAGCTTCAGTTGGCGGACAGTTGGTCGTACGGTTTCCTGCAAAATGTCCTGATAAACTCTGGAATTCATTTTCCCATCAATGACAACAATTCGTCCAGGCCCTGAGGCAGCAAAGCAGCCCCAAACCATGATGCTCCCTCCACCATGTTTTACAGTGGGGATGAGGTTTTGATGTTGGTGTGCTGTGCCATTTTTTTCTCCACACATAGTGTTGTGTGTTTTTCCCAAACAACTCAATTTTGGTTTCATCTGTCCACAGTATATTTTGCCAGTAGTGCTGTGCAATATCCAGGTGCTTTTTTGCAAACTTCAAACGTGGACTTCAAACGTCATCTGTCCACAGAACATGCAAAAAATTCATGCAAAAAACCACATAATCCCAAAGGGTTCACATACTTTTTCTTGCAACTGTATCCAATCAGGTGGGTTAAACTGAAAAATATGACCTTCTTGGCTAACATCAACTAGAGCAGGGCTTTTCAACCTTTTCACCTACTGTACCACTTTTAGGATATGGCAACATCCGAGTACCACCAGTCGCCTAGCAAGGTGTCAAAAACTTGATGACTTGATGAAGTACAGGTAGTCCTTGACTTACAACAGTTCACTTAGTGACTGTTTGAAGTTATAATGGCATTGAAAAAAGTGCCCCCCAAGCTACAGCTAAGCAAGACACTTGCCTTCTGGGCTCAGAAGTGCCAGGATTAGTGCCAAGCTCCAGCTGGAGCCTGGTGCTGATCCTGGAGCTTCCACTGAGCCCTGACAGCCCTGAAGAAGCGCTGATCCTGGAGCTTCCATTGAGCCCTGACAGCCCTGCAGCTCCAGCCATCTCTTGCTCAGGCTTGTGTGGTGCTGCCACCAGTTCAGCATATTCCCCTCCCATGCTACCACTTTTCTAGGATGGTCACATACCACCTGCTAGGTGCCAATGTACCACAGGTGGTACCCGTAGCACTGGTTGAAAAGCCCTGAACTAGAGCACATGGTGTTATAGAACTTGTTTGGGAAAGAAAGATGATATGTGACTTGAAACTGGTTTGGTTTCTACAAAATTCTGAACCAAAGGAATCAAGGAAAATTAAGTTCAGGAAGTTATGCAGTCCTGACCCACATGGGCTAGTTTATATTTCAGTGTGATGTATAATCCCAGAGAAGTGGATTAAAATGAGTAAACCATGGATGAGCATGTGGTGTGAACATAGTCTATGCATGGAAAGAATGAATGTCCTTGTAATTAGTGGACTATTGTGAAAAGTTTTACAGTTAGAGCTTGAAGTCCCTAGTGAAAGAGAGGGAAAAGAGCCAGGTTTTAATCAGGACACAGAAAAATAGGATGAGCCTGTGTAGTCTCATAGCCTCTTTCCTCTTGCAACAAGATACAAACATGCCTTAGCAACAACTTTTTTATTTTTATTTTTGCCATATTCCCATGACACTGCTGTCCTTTTATTTCCAGCTCGACTATAAATCATCCTTAGATATACTGATGTTTCTCACCCTAAGCTGACAGCATCCAGTGATAGCTGTGTGGTATGTCAAAATATGTTATGCTTTGCCACATATTTCATGGAAAGCTAAGCCAGGTGATCAGCAGCAGATGAGATCTGAAAGTGCTTATTATTTTATTTATTTACCCAATTTATATAGCCGCCTATCTCACCAGAAGTGACTTACTGGTCTTTCATAGTGAAGTCAGCTGGTCTCCAGTTAACCTCATCTGTTGCCATTCTGCTGTCTCCTCCATATAAAATTGGAAACCACTGGAGGTGAAGTGCAATGAAATAACACAAGGGCTGCAATTATGAATCAGCATCCTCCCAACCTTTGCCTCTTGAACAGATGAATCCAGAAGACTGTTTTTCTTCCCTCTCTCTCTCATGAAAAATTGGTAGAATATTTAGAAAAAATAGCAGGAATACTTTTTTGTACATCTGAATATTTTGTCTCCTGGAGGACCTATGTTTCATGAGAACAGCATTCATGTTGCACATTTTCTCTTACCCCCAGTGCAAATGCCAAAAGAGTTGCAGTGCCTAAGGATTAGGTGGAGAGACTACGTGTACCCGTAGCAGGCCTGTGCAGCCAATTAGATCTGAACAATCATGAATGCATCATTTGTCTACCTAGCAAGTTTTGTGTTGGGAGAAAGAAATACACACTTCTTTTTTTTTAAAGAAATGTTTTATTGATTTTTTTACAATAAGAATCCTTAATGCCTAGTGTATAGCATGTTGTCTTGGTTCATATATTTTGAAAAAAAACACCAATCGTAGTTAGTTAAAAGTCAATAATAATTAAATTTTGTAATTCCATAATTAGTATATTAATTAATAGTATATTTCTATGATCTTCCCTTCTCCCAATAGTATTCTCCTTCTACAACATTAAACAAATATCATTCTTAATACTTTCAATGCATAAATGGTTAAATATAAACTTTTTTTCATGTTTATACAAATAATAACATCCATGTATGACTTTTTTTTGTCGACTTGTATTATTTTTCTAAAATTCATCTTATTAGTTCACCATATATCCTATTCTCATAGTTCTTATTTAAGCTTAATTTCCCCTTAATATTCAAACAATTCTTATCAGTCATAATTTGCTCAATATTAATCATCTAAATATCCACATTTTCCATTTAGATACACCATCCCAATGTTTTCATATTTCATGCATTATAAAAATACTATAAAAATGCTTATCTATGTTATGACATCTACCTATAACATCTTCTTTGATCAGTTTATATTTCACTTATATTTGTAAACGTTAATTTGTTAAATCACTATATATCTTATTTTCAAAGTTCAGATTTAAGCTTAATTTCCCCTCAGTATTTCAGTCATTCCTCAATCCTAATTCTCTTCAGCCTAATTTACCTTTAAATTTCAAACTTTTCATTCACATATATCATCCCAATATTTTTACATTTTATATATTATGAAGAATACTATATTACTTATATCTCTTATCCCTCTTATTGTAGAGCCCCTTTATATCCAAAGTTATCTGTTCTTTTATCCTTATTCAAACAAGAGTTTGCTCATGAAACATTCCATCTGGTAGGGCGAGTCAAATCTCTTGAATCTGTCTCTGGCCTTCTTTTGCAAAGTAGCTTTCCAGGTTGATATATTCCACTTGCAAGGAAGTTCTTGTATTTTTGTAAGTATTGTTGGGAGTAGAGAAGACAGAGTGTGTAGAATATTTGCTTTTTGTCTCCCAAACTCTAATGGTTCTCCTTGCTGTTCTGTAATCCATTTTGTTAAATCTTCTTTCTTATCCTCAGGTTTATTTTATTTATTTACTTATTTTATTGTATTTATATACCGCCCCTTCCCGAAGGACTCAGGGCGGTTTACAGGGTGTTTAAAACAAAAAATACAAAAGTTAAAAACAATTTAAAAATTATATCAATCCCTGAACAAATAAAAACCCCAGTAAAAATTAAAATTAAAATTCTCCACCTGGGCCAGCGAGCTCGAAGAGCCAGGTCTTCAGGTCCCGGAGAAATGAACGGAGGTCGGGGGCAATCCTAAGCTCCACTGGCAGCTGGTTCCAAAGGGGAGGTGCACCCACTGAGAAGGCCCTCCCCCTGGGTGTTATCTGCCAGCAATCTTTTACCGGCGGCACCCTGAGAAGACCCTCCCTGTGGGAGCGCACTGGATGAAGGGAACTTGATGCTGGCAGCAGGTGTTCCCTCAGATATCCCGGACCCAAGCCATTTAGGGCTTTATAGGTCATCACCAGCACCTTGAATCTCACCCAGAAGGCAACTGGGAGCCAATGCAGCTCGCGGAGTAGAGGTGTTACATGGGAGTATTGGGAAACCCCATCACAACTCGCACGGCCACATTCTGCACCAGCTGAAGCCTCTGAGTGGTCCTCAAGGGCAGCCCCACGTAGAAAGCATTGCAGTAGTCTAAATGGGAGGTCACAAGCACATGAGTGACTGTGCTTAGCGCATCTCGGTCCAGATAGGGTCGCAACTGGTGCACCAGGCGAACCTGGGCAAAAGCCCCCCTGGTCACGGCTCCTATATGATCTTCAAAGTTGAGCCGGGAGTCAAGGAGGACGCCCAAGTTGCGAGCCCTATCAACGGGGGGGTAACACCTCACCCCCCATTTGTTCTGATGAATAAAGTATCTTTTCCATTTTTATTGTTATGTCAGAGTCTTGTAGTTTTTTTTCCTATTTGTGTTAAATTATAATTCCCTTCATTTGTAGCTTCCCTGATTAAGTCATTTTCTTCTGGTTTATGTTCTGTTATCTGATTTGTTTGTTCATTCTTTACCATCATTTTCTGAGTGTTTTTTTATTGTAGGTTTAGATTAGCGATGTGCTTATTTATTGTCATTTGTATCTGTTGTAGCATTACATACATTTCCTCCTGGAAAGTATTTGTGATCTTGAAATGTTGCTTTTGGAGGTCTTTGATATTCCAGGCTAGGTCCTTCAGGAGTAAGTATTAAATGTGGTTTTCTGTCATTTTTTGATCAGTATGCATATCCATGTTGTCTCCCCCTTTCAAATAGTCTTTTATGCCATAGTCTTTGTAATTAGTCTTATTGTAGCAGCCAAACTCAGAATTTTGTATAGTTCTTATCTTTATATATAATTTTTATAATCCACTGTATTTCCAATTGTCAAGGCATCAGTAAAATCAGTATTTTATAACAGTTCTTTTATTCAGGAGTCAGTTGTCAACCAGTCAAAATTGCAGTTCAGTTTATTTAGCCACCCTGAGTCCTTCCTATAGATCCCCCCCTAAAAGATTAGCCCAGAGTGAAACTTTTTCTTTTTCTGTAAGCAATTATTGAGTTTAGACAAGAGTCAGAATATTTATTTTCCTTCAGACACTTTTTAATCTTATGGCTGGCCCAGTATGTATTCTTTCTTTGTACCCACCAGCTGTCTTTTGAGGGTTATTAAAGTTCAAGGGAATAGATTATTCTTTGTTTCTGGGCATCTTGCCAATTTCTGAGTCAGTGTTATTAATGTTCTAGTTCTCCATTTGGTGTCAGTAGTATGTTTTTCAGCTTTTTCAGGCAAAAAATATTATTATTTATTATTATTTTTATAGTTTCATCAAAACCCTTTAAAATATAATCTTAGCAGGGTTTTCTTGATTTCTAGATTTATCCAGACTGTAGTATTTTAAATTTGATTTCAATATATTTCTTTCCCTCTTAAAGGTTAATTTGCTGCTTACATCTATGGGGGAGTGGAGGTGTAATCCCTTCCCTTCACATTTGGAGGTTTTCTTACTTTGGGGATCTTTCCTAAGGTCTTAGTTACAAAGTAGAGGAGAGAAGATCAATACTCTCACCAGTTCCAAGAATGCTGTTCACTGTTCTGGTTTGTGCTCTTGGACTTCAGCTGCAAGTAGCTTGGGCTAGATGCTAGTGTGCAGCTAGCTTTTCTCCTGTTGGGTTAGAGGGATTCTCATGGATCGAACAGAACAACCATCATAGTTCCATGATCATCGGGGCACCCCTCTTTCTTTGTTGCCTCTCCAGGGTGACTTTGGACCCATTTAGGATCCACTGGCAGGACAAAATCAGCTGTGGGGTCCGGAGCTCCGCAATGCTATGGCCGTGTGCTACTGCGCAAAAACCAGAAGTCTCAAGAAACACACACTTCTATTATGACAACTAAGGATGATTCCGGGCTGCCTTTCTAATGGACTGGGGATGAGATGAGGGTGACCATAAGGACATGCCCTGCAAAAAACATTGGTGATGCATTCTTTTGCCATAATTAGAAGGCAATGGGATAAGACTTGTGTCTCAGTATTGAGCTGAAGTGTAAGGTTGGGGAGTCAATACAATGCAGGATGTTCTACCAATATCTCCATTCTAGGCTTTGGCATGACTGGAGTCTCTTTACTCAATCCTTGCTCTCTCCTATCTTTTTACTAGGAGGATCTATTTTAGGGACCATGATAGTGGTCTACCATGAATGGCAGTGTTAGCTTGTGTGCAAAAAAATTCCTACCATATTTACATATTTGTACAATAACTAAGCAAGCCAATACACTACATTAAAAATTGGAAATTTTACCTTTCTAATATACCAAAGGTGCTTTTTTTTTCAAAAGGCATCTGTGACTTGTTTGGTTTTTTTCTTCAAAAATGTTTCACTTCTCATCCAAAAAGCTTCTTGGATTTCAAAGAAAATAAAAATAAAAAAGTCCAGTTGCCTTTGGAAAAAAGCATCTTTGGGACAACCACAATCTGGATGATTGAGAATTCCTACAGATATTTACCTTTCAAATGCATTTCTCCTTGATTCATGAGTAACTTGATTTAACGCTGTTCCTGCCAAGTTTGCAAATCAAGTTATTAAAATAGTAAAGGAAGGGGACCTGAGTCACACTTCTTCTTGAAGAGATCAGGCAATATAACTTGTTGACATAAAAGGTGATAGTGAATTAGAAAGAAATAATTTAACATGAAACACTCTTCCCATATGATTATTCATATAGCAAAGTATTATAAATTCTGTTCTCAGAAATATATTCAGAGAGAATGTCAGTGATGGCTGCAAATCTTCCTGCTTCTTTTCCATTTCATGCTTTGTCATTTTGTTTCTCTTGAGAAAATGGATTTACCTATTGTATCCAACATTCATCAGGGATTTGTTCCTGTTTTTCTGATGGCATTGTCAATATGTCTGCTCCATAGATAATTTCTTGTTGAATTACAGAAGGATCTGCACTGAGGAGAATTGAAATATCTGATAGGTAGAGAGAAGTTCATGACATGTGCTGTAATATAGTACAGTTTTAACAATAATACAAATGGTATTCCCTTTTTTTATAAGCTGGTTTGAATGTCGAGTAGCAAAGAACTAAATTGTTTAGCGATTTTTAGAAAAAAATCTGAAAACTGTTGTGAGGCTACATATTGTAACTTCTTAATTCCTAGCATTTTGTTGAATAAAACATACTGCTGCTTTATGTCTCATGATAGAATCAAACATTATAGAAGATACAGCATGGTATGTTAATTAAAACCATTGTGGTTTTATAAACCATGGTTTATGGCAATAACAAGAGTAAACTCAACCACTATGCTATTCAGTAAAGCATGTTCAATAAGCAATTTCTGAAGAAGGTGGTATGTTCCTTTGCATAGGATATGTTTAAAGAACATACCATGCCAGGTGGATTATTTACTTTGGATTCCAACTAAATATTGAATATGATGGTGTAAGTGGGCATTTCCAGAAGTGGTTTGCCTCCTTCCTAAGCTGAGAGACAGTGACTGGCCTAAAATCACACAGCTGGCTTTGTGCCTAAAGTGGGATTAGAAATCTGACCTTCCTGGAAATGTACATATTAGGGGTAGAATATAAGCAGGCCTGATATCTCTTTAGAATTTGCAATGTAATACATGGGAAATGGTTTTGATCTCCTTATCATGTGGGCAGGTGCACACGATCAATTGGATTTGGGAGTATTTGCATTGTAGCAATTTAAATGGTAAGATGTTATTCTGGCCTTGAAAAATGCTATCCCCAGCTTGGATCTATGGGGAATTTGTATATTTTAACTTTCAGTTTTAATTTTTTTTAAAATTTAAGAATCTCAAGTCTCCTAGAACAATAACCAACATTTGCATAGATAATTAACTGGATTTGGTAGACATCTGTCTGTGATTGAATACAGCTGAACTGCAGTGGGGGGGGACATGTGTAAACCCCACTCCAGTGTCCTTCCATGTACAGCTGCTTGCAAATATTTTTCTGAAAGGACTGTAAAAGTGTTAATTGAATAACATGGAAGGATTTTTAAAACTGAAATCTCTGTTGCATCACAACAGAAATAGAAGAGTAGTTGACTCTTACTTAAAAAGTGGCAATGGGATTGTGTCTTTCACTATTCTTTTGGGGAATGCTAGATAGTCTTGAAATTTCTGCCTATGGAGATTATCAGTCATCCAGGTCATGGTTGTCCTTTCATTCCCCACCATCTGGTCAGAGCTAAAGAAGCTTCTTGATGAGAAGCAAAACATCTTCCAAGAAAAACAAGAAAGTCCAGTTGCCTCCTGAAAAAGCACCTTTGGGACAACCTTGAAATTTCTGTTATCATTAAATCAGAGATCAGTATGGATGTTGAAGCTCATTCACATCCAACTTTCTGCTTGCATTTTAAGCAAGGGCTTACACAAACTACAAAACGCAAGGGAGAAGATGCGCTTGAAAGGACCATAATTTGGAGCAACACAGTATAAACAAACTTGGGTGGGATATCAGGCAAAATAAAAAAAAAGAATTTGCCATTGCTCAAGAAGTTTAAAACAAAAGTATATTTCATATACAGTATGAATTGGAGGCCTATAGTATGCTATTCTGGAGTAGCTTAGAAAATAAGATGTCATTTATTTCACTCCCACCTCATTTCCAGTTTCCCCAGGTTTCACAAACTTTGAAACATATCTTTATAAATGCCATATACCAGGGGTGTCAAACTCAATTTCACTGAGGGCTGCATTAGAATTGTGGTTGCCCTTAGGGGGCTGAATGGGTATGGCCAGGCTTGGGGTAGCCTACTGGCTAGGCATGGATGGGGTGGGTGTGGCCAGCTCATCGCCACTCACATCAGGGGCACATGTGAGGGCCTGGGTAGGACTGGGGTGGATCCGAGGGTCTCCAGCAGAGGGGTGTGTGACTGGGGCAAGCACCACTGGAGGAGCTTTATCATCCCTATCAGGACAATGTGGGGGGGGGCCTGGATGGTGGTGCAGCCTGCCCAGAGCTCTGGGCAGCAGAGGTCAAGCACCCAGCCCAGTCCTCAAGCTCCTGCAGCACTGGGACCCCACAGCCCAGCCTAGTGCAGCCCCACTTCCTCGAGGGGGAGCCAGCTGTGCTTACCTCCTCCTCAAGGCTGCTGCGGCTGTGCTCGCTCTACTTGCCAGGTTGCTCATGGTGGGTGCAGGAGGGCAAAGTCCTTCGGTAAGAGGGAGGCCCACTCCCTTGCCATGCAAGGAGACCCAGCTTTGTAACCAAAGCATCCTTAGTGATAGAATGGGATAGGCCAGGAGGAGGAGGCAAGGGGATGGCAAAAGGGCAGCAGGGCTGCTGGTGGCCAAGTGCTAAGGCAGGATTTCCCTCAGACCCTCCCTCCCTGTCATTCCAATCTTCCTTCCTTCCTTCCTTCCTTCCTTCCTTCCTTCCTTCCTTCCTTCCTTCCTTCCTCCTTCCCTCCCTCCCTCCCTCCCCTCCCTCCTTCTCATTCCCATCTCCTTCCTCCTTTCCTTCCCTTCTTTTCTGTTTTCCTCCCTCCCTCTTTCTCATTCCCATCTCCTTCCTTCCTCCCTCCCTCCCTCCCCTCCTTCCTTCCCTCCCTCCTTCTCATTCCTATGTCCTTCCTTCTTTCCTTCCCTTCTTTTCTGTTTCCCTACCTCCCTCTTTCTCATTCCCATCTCCTTCCTTCCTTCCTTCCTTCCTTCCTTCCTTCCTTCCTTCCTTCCTTCCTTCCTTCCTGTTTCCCTCCCTCCTTCCCTGCCTTTCTCTTTCTCATTCCCATCTCCTTCTTCTCAAGGATGGCTGCACCCTGAGCCCTGGGGTGTGAGGCTGACAGAACTCCATGGCCCAAGCGAGGAGTGGGGCCAGGTGTGGTGAGCTGTAATCCAACAAAGCAGAGGTGGACGAGAAGAGGAGAGGCCCAGCAAAGGGGGTGCAGCTGGGTGTGATGGGGCGAGGCCAGGAGGGGTGGGTGGGGTGAGGCAAATGAGCTGCAGATGCTGCTGTGCAATGCCAGCCCCTGTGTGCTCACTGTTTCCTGTGTGTGTGCGGGGGGGTGCCCAGCTGGGTTGGAGTGGGCCAAGGTCCCTTGCCATCTCTGGGGCAGCCCCATGGGCCAAATCTGGGCCCTTCATGAGCTGGATCCCACCTGTGGGCCTTGTGTTTGACATGCCTGCCATAGACCATCTGAAGTTGTATGGCTGGTACCTTAAACTACACTGAAGTTGAAGAAAAGCCTCCATTAGGGTCCTTTTTATCAAAAAAAGATGAGATAACCATTTCCACCTGAATGTGTTACCAGATGAAAATCTGAATGTGTTATCTTTTCTTTACAGAAAGAAGAGGCAGTTCATGGTATCATATCTGCTGAACAGATTTTCAAGAAAAAAATAAGACAGAATTATCTGGTTAACTATCTGCCTGCCCTTTCCTCTTTTGATTTTCATGAGCATCATCGGTTTCGTAGGAGATCAGAGATAACACGGTATAGCAGGGATCCAATTTGTTTGCTTCACAGAACAGATGGCTTCTTTCCCAATATCTCACTGTATCCCTACTTCCTTTTTGTTATGGGGGCATAGCACTATTTGCATTTTTCTACACAAAGTCTAATCAAAGGAGAGAGGAGGACAGACAACACCGCAAAGTACAGGAAGAAATGAAGGAAGAACATTGAGTCATGACTGAGAGAAGAGGAAATTTGTTAACAACAGCAAGAGCAGACAGTAGTAGTAGCTCTCTCTCTGTGTTGTCTTCTAAAACATGTATTTTCTCCTTTCTCATCATGGCTTAGTCTTGACTACAATCCTTGTCACAGAAGTGATGAAAATGTATTGATAATAGAAGAAAATTTTATTTATTTATTTATTTATTTTATTTTATTACATTTATATACCGCCCTTTCCCTGAGGACTCAGGGCGGTTTACAGGGAATTAAAAAACCAGCAATACAAAAGTTAAAACCCATTTAAAAAAGATTAAACTAACCCTGTGCAATTAAAACCCCGATTAAAATAAATTACTCCTCAGCCTGGGCCCGAGAGCTCGAAGAGCCAGGTCTTCAGGCCCCGGCGGAATGACCAGAGGTCGGGGGGCAGTCCTCAGCTCCACTGGCAGCTGGTTCCAGAGGGCAGGCGCCCCCACTGAGAAGGCCCTATCCCTGGGTATCACCCGCCGGCAATCTCTTACCAGTGGGACTCTGAGCAGACCCTCCCTGTGGGAGCGCACTGGACGAAGGGCATTTGATGCCGGCAGCAGGTGTTCCCTCAAATAAAATGATTGGGTTCTTTATGATTTTTTTTAAAAAATACATACATCTTCATTGCTATGTTTGTATTACTTTCTATTTGGGGGAGGAGGAGGACAGGGGAGGAACATTACCATCCCCTCCAAATCCAGGGATTTCAAACTTCTACAGATGGCAGCTGCTATGGAAGCAACATAAGAAAGCCTGTAATTACAGTGAGATAGGAAAGACATTCTATCAGGGCCTTTAAGTTAGTTGCAGAGTTCATATTTAACGTTTAGAGAATTGGAAAGATGTTTTTATAGTATAGGGCTGCATTTTGCTATAGTTTTTAAATACAAAAGGTCCCAGTGCGATAAATGCTGGGAGACTGAACATTTAGTATGGCATTGCAAAGGAGCAAAATCAAAAAGAAAGAAAGAAGCAAGTTCTTTTTTACTTACAGGGGAAAGGAGAGGAAGAGTCCGGTGAACCTTGTAAAACAATTTTACAGTTCAACGATCAACGTGTAACCAAGGCAAGAGATATATTTAGCATACAATAGAGCTGGAAGGGACCTTGGAGGTCTTCTAGTCCAGCCCCCTGCTCAAGCAGGAGAACCTATACCAACTGAGACAGGTGGCTGTCCAGTCTCTTCTTAAAAACCTCCAGTGATGGAGTGCTCATGATTTCTGAAGGCAAGCTGTTCCACTGGTTAATTGTCCTCATTGTTAGGAAGTTTCTCCTTAATTCCAGGTTGCTTCTCTCTTTAGTCGGTTTCCGACCATTGTTGGAAATATATAACCACACAAAACTTACCAAAAAAGTGAAAATGGGACTGGGCCAAGACGTAAGTGAATTTAGGCCTAAATTCAAAGTCATAAAGTTAGTAAATATCTCAGCTGCATATAATGGAGAAAGTAAAGCCTTACAGTATTAGTAATGTTGGTGTTTTGAATTGCCTTGAACAGCTGGCTCTTTGCATAGGCAATTGAGGTGAGGATAAGGGAAGCCTCCTTTGGATTTGGGGATCTGTTTCTTTTCATTCCCATCCAATTTTTCCTCTTCATTTTTTTCTACCATTGTTTTTGACAATTTTATTTGAAACGGCCCAGAGTTTTGGGCAGCCAGGTAGCATATACATTAACTAAATAAATAAAATAAAGGGAGAAAGACAAAAAATTCAGATGGGGAAGGAATGGGTAAATTGGAAGCATTCAACATTTTGGGAGCCTACTATTTAGTATTCTAAGAGGAGTTAGAAGCATATGTACATTAGTGGTCAGAATGTATGTTTAGGGCAACTAACTAAAATATTTAAAAAGCCAGAGGAACTTCATATAATTTTTGAGAGAAAATTGAGACAGAAAAGGATAGATTCCAATTTTTTGAATGGGCAACATCCATTGTACTAACCATTTGTGTCCATATATATTTCAATTAATCTTTCAAACTATTTCCCTTTTATTTTTGTTCTTATTTTTGTATAATGCAAAATAATGTGATTTTGGATATAAGATTTATCTGCTTTCCATTCAAAATTTGATGTTTTTGAATTCAAATCAAAATATTGCAAAGTCTCTACTCATTTGTAGCCTTTGGTGTACAAATTCTTTATCACCCTAATTCTCTGATATCTTGAGTGGTTTCTTAAATACACCTTTTGAGGTAATTGCAATATAACAGATATCAGTATTTATACTTAAAACAACAAATGCCAATATTAGATTATTGGATTTGGTGATTCAAAGTTGATGATATTAAAAAATAAGCCTAAAAAAATCAAATGCCAAGGGTCTATTAAATTCAACTGTTTCACTCAAGTGTCATTTGCTTCCCTCACTAATGATTAGTGGGTTTTTTTTTTGTGCCAGTGCATTCCTACAAGGTCATGATTCAATATTTCATTAAAATCTTCTCCTATTATGATTTTATCAATTGTCAAAAACATTCATAAAACAACAGGGGAATCTAAATTAGACCTATAGACTTTAACCATAACTATAACAATTCCTGTAATAATGCCCATTTACATCAGTCATAACCTGTTGTACATCAATTGTAAATCCTTTTCAAACCAAATTGGCTACACCTTTAGGTTTATTTGAAATATCTGTGAGGTAAACCTTTCCTCCACAATCTTCATTAATTAAGATTTATCCTTTTCTATTAAATGGGTGTCCTATAAATAAGTAATATCAGTCCTTGAATATTTTAAACATGATTATATTTTGTTTCTTATATTCTCAGTTATGTGAAGACAAACTAACGTCATCCATTAATTTTATTTGGAGCCACTTATCAATCTTCTCCCATGACCAGTTCATTTTATAACCTGTACTATTTAACAAATAGCTAGTAACAAACGTTTCTATGTTTGAAAATTTATCATGTTTTCTAGTATTGCTCATAGACATAGAAGCTCTATAAAAACTCAAATTAGCATTCAAATACCCCATTATATACATACATACATACGTACATGCATACATACATACATAGATAAAATATGTAATGGCATATTTACACACACATATACATATACATACACATGCACCACCTATATGTGTGTTTGTGTGTGTTTGTTTGTTTGTTTATGTGTGTAATTATGTGCAAAAGGAAATACAACAGCAAACCAGGAACATTATTGAAGAAACTAAAAAGGACCCTACAAAAATAAAAGAAAAAGAACTAATTCACAACTTTCCTAAATAGGATAGCACTGTGATTTCATCTCTCTTCTTATAAATGAAAATAATATAGCACTGTTTCAAACTTACTAGTTCAAGCTGATATACTGTGTGTAAAAATAGACACAGAGGTTGGCATTATACCCAGATTTGCTATCATGAAATTAATTATAGCAGAAACAAAACAAAACAAAAAAGGGCAGAAAAATGCAAGTATAGAAACTTTTGAAGTAAGGGTTTTTGCAGAACAACCTTCGGTAAATTCAAACTTCTCACTCAACATATTCTGTGGAATGAGACATGTAAAGCATTTTTACATTGAAGAAGAGTAAAAGGAAGGAAGGAAGAGAAAGAAAGAAAGAAAGAAATGAAAAAAAGAATTCCACCTTAGTGTAGATGTTACTGATTCCTGGTGAAAAATCTCATCTCTTGTGATAAGATGAAGGAATTGCTCAATAATGCTATTGGAACTAGTTCCGGTCTTTCTTAAAGGAATTTGAATCACACAATCAATCTCAACTGGAAAATCCATTCCCCAAAGAAGTTTTCTGAAAAAAAACCCTCTATAAATTCAACTAGGTTTGATTGATTTGTAGGATCTTCAGTGTCAATCACATAAAGACTTTTCCTATGAAATTGTGATTTTAAATAAGTAATTTGTTTACCCAAAATATTATGACTGGCTTGAGAATTTTTCTCCTGGGCATTTAGCCGATCCTCATTACAACCTTTTATTTATTTATTTTGCATTTCTTTTAAATCACATTTAAGCTCTGCCAGACAATGTTGGATTGCTTTCAAGACTTGTACCTGAGTCAGGATCTCTCTTTTAACAAATTAGTAGAAGAACCTCCCTTTGCCATCTTTCCTGGCTTGGCAGGTGGTGATGCAGCTGAAATTAAGCCAGCAGTTAAACATTTGCGTCTAATTGCCATCAGAATAGCTTGTTAAAAAATGTGATGAAAAGTTATATTTACCCAATGATCAAATTCTTTGCCCCCACAGGCTGATAATTCAGAAATTTGAAATCAGGAGAAAAGCAATTGATACTGTATGCTTTCATAGTATCATCCCAAACAGGGCACCAGAAGTAATTTTTTTGTAATGTTGGAAAAACATTAACGCGGAGATATCTAAAATAAAACTTCAGAGTTTGTAGAATTCTGTTGGGTCAAGGGTACTACAATACATCTTATATGATTGCCCTCCCCACCACACATACAATCTTCCTGGAACAGAACTTCATCCTTTTGGACCCTGTGGTCTGAACTGATTGTAAAGTTATATGCTATGGATCATGTGAGTGGTGGTTCCACACTTGGGACATCAGAAAGTCCTGATGCAATTATATGAAACAGATCCTAAAATTTCTGCAACGAAAATTTTTGGCTTATAATAACATATGATAGCAATAACTGGAAGAAGACCTGGATAGGATATTCAAGAAAGGCCCCTGATGTCAACTATATTAACAGCCCCAGCACAAGATTCTTTGTACCAAAGCGAATGGTCAGAACCACAGAGTAAACAGGCTGCTGTGTAGGAAAAATAGTTGTGATGTTTTTACATATTCATTCAAGATGGTCAAAAGTGTGACATGTGAATTCTACAAATGTGGAGGCAACTTGCAACAACTTCGATGGATCTTTGACGTACAGGATTGGTCATGAATCTAATCAGTTTTTGAGCAAGAAGTGTTGACAAAAACGTTTGAATAAAAACTAGTTTCATGTAGTGGTTAAGATGTTGATCTAGAAACCAGGAGACTGTGAGTCCTCACGGCATGAAACTGGCTGGGTGATTTTGGGCAAGTCACTCTCAGTCCAACCAAAGTGTAAACTGTTGTGGGGAAAATAGACAGGAGTATTAGGTATGTTTGCAGCCTTGAGTTATATAAAAAAGGGTAGGGTAAAAATCTAATAACAATAGCAACAGCAATAGCAACAAAAACTTATTACAACCCAGCATTAAATGATTTGACAATCAGTTCAGTGAAATCTTTCAAAGAAAATTTAAAGAAAAATGAGTAGAGACAAATTGGCTTGATTCTTGGTGAAATATATAACCAGTCCATAAACCATCACTGATACTAGACATCAAGAATAAAATCCACAAAAACATAGTCATAAGTAACCTGCAACACAGAGAAGACTGGGGTACAGGGTACATTCTAAGCCACAAATTTTCATATTTATCAATCAACTTGGTTTGCAATTGGGATCCAAAATAAACAATATTCTTGTCTTTTAAAATGGGACACTGAATAGTCAGGCATCATAGGGACAATCAATGACTTTGAATTGATCCCTTGACAAATTGCAGTAACAGTATAAAGGGCATAAGATCCTATCAGAATTGGCATTAAATCAAGAGACTAGGATTGCAAAATCCAAGATTTGGATCCCTCATCCTTACCTCTATTCAAGACCATAAAGAAGAGAAGAGAGCCATAATATGATGAGAAAAGGGAAGAGTACTTAGTCATTTGAGAGACCATATTGGAATTGCTATTGCCTATCAGCTATAATGTATGAATATGTATGCATGTACATACGTACGTATGTATCTCTCTATATTATCTATCTAGCTTGGGAAATTTTGAAAAGTGAGATTATAAAAGCCCAGTCTAGCACAACACCAATGAAGAAGAAAAATAACAGCTCTCAAAAGAAACCAACATGGCTGCATAAAGAACTCTCTCATAAATTGAAAGACAAAAAGGACAAGTATAAAAAGTGGAAAGAGGGGCACATAACTAAGGCGGAATATCAGCAAATAGCCCAGCCGGGCAAAGATGAAGTAAGGAAAGCTAAGGCTCAAAATGAACTAAGGCTTGCGACAAAAATCAAAAATAACAAACAAAGCTTCTTTCAACATGTAAAAAACAAGAAAAAAGTTAAGGAAATAATTGGTCCATTAGTGGAAGAAGGTGGCAAGAAGGTGACAAGCAATAGGGAGGAAGCAAAACTATTTAACTCATTTTTTGCATCTGTCTTTACACAAAGGGAAAAAACAGAACAACCTATCAAAAACAATAACATAAAAAACAGATTAGAAATACAAGTTAAGATAGGCAAGAAAATGGTAACTGAGCACCTGTCCAGCATAGACGAGTTCTAATCACCAGGACCAGATGGACTACACCCCAAGGTTCTGAAGAACCTGGCATATGTGATCTCAGAACCACTGAACTATATCTTTCAAAGATCCTGGAGCACTGGAGAACTACCAGAGGACTGGAAAAGAGCTGCTATAGTTCCCATCTTCAAAAAAGGAAAAAAATGGATCCAGAAAATTACAGACTTATCAGCCTGATCTCAATACCTGGGAAGATCTTGGAAAAGATAATCAAGCAATGAATCAGTGAACATCTAGAGGCAAACAAAGTCATTACCAAAAGGCAACATGGGTTTGTCAAAAACAGATCATGCCAGACAAATCTTATTGCATTCTTTGACCAGGTGACAAAATTAGTGGATCAGAGGAATGCTGTGGATATAATTTACTTGGACTTCAGTAAGGCATTTGATAAAGTAGACCACAATCTACTACTTGATAAGATAGAAAAATGTGGGTTAGACAGCATCATCACCAGATGGATTCGCAGCTGGCTGACAGGCTGTACTCAGTGTGTGGTCCTCAATGGAAGTGCATCTACATAGAGGGAAGCATGTAGTGGAGTGCCCCAGGGCTCTTTTCTGGGCCCAGTGCTCTTCAACATCTTCATCAATGATTTGGACGAGGGGATAGATGGGGAACTCATCAAATTTGCAGACGACACCAAGCAGGCAGGAATAGTGACCACTCCAGGCTTAAGATACAGAAGGATCTTGACAGACTTGAACATTGGGTGCTATCTAATGAAATGAAATTCAGTATGAAAATAATAAGGTTCTACATTTAGGTAAGAAAAACCAAATGTACAGGCATAGTATAGGTGGTACCTTGCTCAATAGTAGTAACTGTGATAGGGATCTCAGAGTCCTAGTGGACAAACACTTAAATATGAGCTAGCAGTGTGCTGCAGCTGCCAAAAAAGCCAACACAGTGCTAGGCTGCATTGATAGAGGGATAGAATCAAGATCACATGAAGTGTTAATACCACTTTACAATGCCTTGTTAAAGCCACACTTGGAATACTGCATCCAGTTTTGGTCATCATGATGTAAAAAGGATATCGAGACTCTAGAAAGAGTACAGAAAAGAGCAACAAAGAGGATTAGGGGGCTGGAGGCTAAAACATATAAGGAATGGTTGCTGGAATTGGGTATGTCTAGTTTAATGAATATAAGGATGAAGGGTGACATGATAGCAGTGTTCCAATATCTCAGGGGTTGCCACAAAGAAGCGGGAGTCAAGCTATTCCCCAAAGAACCTGAAGGCAAGACAAGAAGCAATGGATGGAAACTAACCAAAGAGAGAAGCAACCTAGAATTAAGGAGAAATTTCCTGACAGTTAGAACAATTAACCAGTGAAACAACCTGCCTCCAGAAGCTGTGAATGTTCCAACACTGGAAGTTTTTAAGAAGAGACTGGACATCCATTTGTCTGAAATGGTTTAGGGCTTCCTGCCTGAGCAGGGAGTTGGACTAGATGACCTCCAAGGTCCCTTCCAACTTTATCATCATCACCATCCATCCATCCATCCATCCATCCATCCATCCATCCATCCATCCATCCATCCATCCATCCATATCTATTTCTATCTGTCCTGGGGTGGAAATTAAGAGGTGTGATATGTGGTAAAACTGAAGTTTATCTGCTAAGAGTTAAAATGTAAGACTCCCTCTCCCCCAATTCAGTGCATGCGATCTTGCTTCCTGTTTACACTTAAGTTTTTGGGTTTTTTTAATCAATAAACAGTTTGGACTTACTACAGTGTGTGAGTTTTGTTTTTCTTAGAAGCAATAAATTTAGCAGGACTTTTAGGTGAACATCCTTCTAAAACATTTGCTTGAACCAATAGTTCTATTCAGTGGTGGGATTCAGCCAGTTTGCACCACTTTGGCAGAACCAGTAGCTATTTTTTTGTTGCCCAGGCCCAGAATGGACTTCCAGAGGTGGCATCCACACAGAGTACCGGTTGTTCACATAGTTGAATCCCACCACTGGTTCTACTATTGAGTTTTTAATATATTTTAGTGGAGAGACAGCAGCCTACGGTAATTGAAATGAATATAGTAAAGATGAAGGAAAATAGAAGCTCTGAGTTTCATTTTAAATGTACATCCAGTGATAAAGAGGTATCCCTATGTGGACTTAATGAGAGCTTTTTTCCAAATTTTATTAATGGCAAAACTTTAATTTTGGGCAGGTAGGAAACCTGCAATAAAATATAGTCACAAGATGTCTTAATAAATGTCTTAAAAAACAATAGAGCAAAGATAAATGCAAGGCAATAAGAGAACATTCAGAACAAATGGACAGAAAATCCCAATGTCAAAACAGTACATTTTAAAAAGTAATGATAGCAGATAAAAGCATATATTGAATGAACTCTGCTTGGAATCTGCTGTCATGCTAATGGCCCCATTAATTATGATTTATTTGAGCTTTTATTTTATTTGGAGCTATCTGCTGTCGACAAGTTGAGTCCAAACAATTTACTATGTCTATCGTGGACAAAATGGAAAGAGTTAGTCCAGTTTGGATCTATTCTTCTTAAGCAGCATTCAGAGGACTCTGCCTCTATAGTTTTACAGACATGCCTCATTGTATGTAGCAGTGTGTCTTTCACACAATTTGAAACTGAAAAGATCAGGTATTGTTGGAAATGTAAATGGCATTGCACACAGGTACAGATCAGTGTGAGATGAAAGTACCACCCCAACTCAGTTGCTATTCAATGCTTTGATGAATTAATTTTTATAATAAGAACAATATTGTACGTCTTACAAAAAGACTTAATCCTTGTTGTGCTCTTTTCTTTACTGTTGTCTTCAGCAGAACCAAAATGTGCAGCAACCCAATGAGCTCATGTTTCACAGAACATGTATAGGCTTTTAAAAGATTTTCCATTTAGCATATTTAAACCCTGCTAGCAATATATGGTTAGGCTGAAACAGGAAATAAGATTTGTCCCGTGTTTGGGACCTAGCAAGGTATTCTAAATACTTAACACACACACACACACACACACACATATATATATACTGTATGTGTGTGTATATATATATATATATATATATATATATATATATATATATATATATATATATATATGTATATATATACTGTATATATATACTGTATATATATACTGTATATATATATACTGTATATATGTGTATATATATATATATATACTGTATATATATACTGTATATATATACTGTATATATATATACTGTATATATGTGTATATATATATATACTGTATATATGTATATATATATATATATATATATATATATATATATATATATATATATATATATATATACTGTATATATGTATGTATATATGTATGTATATATGTATGTATATATATATATATATATATATATATATATATATATGGATCCTTGGTTTTTCGGGTTTTTCCCTGCGTAGAACTAAAGGTGTAGGCGCAAC
Organism: Vipera ursinii; assembly: GCF_947247035.1. NCBI lineage: Eukaryota > Metazoa > Chordata > Lepidosauria > Squamata > Viperidae > Vipera > Vipera ursinii. The sequence goes on from NC_139512.1 coordinate 94,806,233, forward strand.
GTTTCGACGGAATCCCATCCGTCATCATCAGGCTTTAGCTTCCTTCTTCTGGGAGAAGCATGTGGCTGTTTGTTCCTCTTTTTTAAACTGCCAGAGGGGGTGTGTTCTGTGGAGGTGTGCTCTGATTGGGTAGGGGACCAAGTGTGTTCTGATTGGGTGGGAGTGTGTTTTGTATGGTGGGTGTGTTCTGATTGGGTGGGGGGGTGTTCTGAGTGGATGGGCTGGTCTCAGCTGCCAGCTCCAGACCTGAGCTGGTGAGTTGTGCTGCTTTTGTTCGGCTTCGTGTTTGTGGTGGTGCCATGTTTTTATAGTGGGTGTCAGTTTGCTTATTGTGTGGTTTGGAGGGGTTTAAAGTGGCTGATGTTGCAGCTGTAGTTAGGTTTCTGTTTTGTGGTTGTGTGTCTTTATCGTTGTGGGTTCGGATTTGCTTTTTGAATGGTTGTGTGGTGGTGATGTCATGTGATGTTATCATGAGTTTGGGTCTGGTATCATTCTTGGTGGTTGGGCCTCGTCTGTCAATCAAGGCGGGTTTCCAAATGGCTGGTAGACGAGAGGTATCATCTCGTTTATTCATGCTGTGAGGGCGTTTTTCTATCTCAATGGCTTCTCTGATTATTCTGTTGTTAAAATGTTCAATTTTGGCGATAGTTTTGGTTTTTTTAAAATCAATTTCATGTCCCGTGGCTTCAAAGTGTTGGACCAGGGATGAAGTTTGTTCTCCCTTTCTGAGTGAGTTTTTGTGCTCTTCAATGCGTGCACTTATTCTTCTGTTGGTCTGTCCAATGTATGTGGTGGGGCAGGTGGTGCATGGGATTTCGTATACTCCTTGGTTTTCTAACCCAATTATGTCCTTGGGGTTTCTTAGGATGGTGGATATTTTTCTGTCTGTGTAGAATGCTGTTTTGATGTTGTGTTTTTGGAGGACCTTGCTGATTCTGTCTGTGGTCCCTTTTAAGTATGGGAGGAGGGCTTTGCCATTATCTTGTTCTCTGTCTTGGGTTTTTGTGGGTGTCTCTCTTTGGATTAAGTTGGTAATCGTGTTTCTTTGGAATCCATTGGCTGTTAGTACATTAGTGAGAGTGTGTAGTTCAGTTTTTAGGTGTTGTTCGTCAGCTAGGTGTTTTGTTCTGGAGATGAGTGTCTTGGCTACGGAGTTGATCTGTGCTGGGTGGTGGTGTGAGAGTGCGTTCAGATAGCGGTTTGTGTGTGTGTTTTTTATGGTAGATAGTGTGTCCTAGGGAGCCGTTGGATTTCTTGTAGACTAAGACATCAAGGAAGGGAAGTTGATTGTTAGCTTCTGTTTCCATGGTGAATTGTATTTTGGGGTGTAGGCTATTGAGGTGTATGAGGAAGTCATCCAGTTTTTCTTTGCCGTGTGGCCAGATTACGAAGGTGTCATCTACGTATCTGAGCCAGAGTTTGGGTTTGTGGTTGGATTTTTCTAGAGCGAGGGTTTCAAAGTGTCTCAACAACCATATATATATATATATATATATATATATATATATATATATATATATATATATATATATATATATATATATATATATATATTCGATGGCCTTCAAGATAGGCTGAAAACAGGAAATAAAGATTTGCCCCATGTTAGGGGCCTAGCAAAGTAATCTAAATAGTTAACATTTGACACATATCTCCCCTTGCAGAAAAATAACAGAGCGAGAGAGATCCTGTGGCTCAAGAGGTAAAAACACTGCCTAATGTGCAATCAGCCCAGGTTCGAATCTCAGAAGGGTATGGCTGACTGATGAAAACTAATGAGTTAGAAATGCATTTCAGTCTCCCTTAATTCTTTGTTAGTAACTTACACACACACACACACACACACACACACATACATACATACATACATATATATATATATATATATATATATATATATATATATATATATATATAACACACACACACACACACACACACACACACACACACACACACACACACATATATATATATATATATATATATATATATATATATATATATATATATATGTTAAATGTTTGTTAAGTATTTAGAATGCACTTGCTTAAGTCCCAAACACGGGACAAATCTTATTTCCTGTTTCAGCCTAACCCAAGGCCATCTACAGGCAGTAGCCACAGCAGTAGCAGCTCACATTTGTGTAAATTGCTTCCCTTGCAATTTCCCTTGCTTCTCAGATAACAAAGAGAGAGACAGAGCCTGTGGCCTAGGGGTTAAAACAACTACTTAAGACTCAGTCGGCCCAGGTTCGAATCTCAGAAGGGTATGGCTGACTGATGAGAACAAATAAGTTTGAAATGATCATATCTGTCTCCCTTTATTCTTTGTTAGTCATGCCGGCCACATGACCACGCAGTGGCGTAGCGTGGGTTGTCAGCACCTGGGGCAAGGCAAGTAATTTGCGCCCCCTAACTGCACCGCACGCCTGGCACCCCCCCTCCACAGTGGGCGGCGACCCGGCAGCTCGGATCGGATTCGCACAGCCAGTACTGCAGTGAGAGAGAGTGAGTGAGCCAGGCAGGGGCAGAGAGCTGTGAGTGCGAGTGCGTGCCCCCCAGATGTTGCGCCCGGTGCGGCCGGCCCCCCCTGCACCCCCCACGCTACGCCACTGTGACCACGGAGATGTCCTCGTACAAGCGCTGGCTCTTCGGCTTTGAAACGGAGATGAGCACGCGCCCCTAGAGTTGGAAACGACTAGCACACATGTGCGGGGGAACCTTTACCTTTACCTTTTTTTAGCAATATATGTGTGTGTTTTTGCATATGTATGTGCATGAATAGCAATTTACCAGCTGTTCTATGGTAAGCATGCAGCCATTAGATTACATATGGGGAGGATCATCAAATCCCATGTAGAATACACCAAAACAATATTCTTTGAGTAATATACAATTGATTTTTGCTATTTTTTGTTGAATACTAATCATGTTGCCTCACCATTAAGGTTTGGTTGACCTTGCCAGAATTTTAAAGCTAAGTAGGACTGATTCTGCTTGGTATCTGAATGAGAAACCACCAGAGAATATGAGATTGAGTTGACCTGGAGTTGAAGAATAAGGGATATTGCCAGATAAACTGCATGTATGTGTCTGTCAGGTTGTTGACAGCCAAGTTCCATTTGAAGGAAGCTTTACTCTTACTCTTTACTCTTAGTGACAGTGTATTCTAGATCTTGAAATTTGTTCATATTACCTTTGGTTTATTTATACTCCATTTATAAATAATTTTCCCCCAGCTTCAGCCTATGGTCCTCTCCAGCTTTTGAAGTCTGCTTTTTTGTGTGCTCAAATGAAGTTCTGCCCCTTTCAGAATATATCTTTTAATATGGATATTGCATGGCTCATTCCTGGAAATTTATGTGGTTTCCAGTTAATGTTATTCTTTACACATCCTCACATCCAACAAACCTGTCCTCTCCAGTTATGTCCATGTGCACTCAGATTTTTTCTAACCAAAGCATTCTTACCAGAATTCTCAAATATTGATATTTGATTGTCTGAGATTAGTTTGTTTCTTCGTCTTTTGTCTTCAGAGCATAAAAGATTGGTTGTCTTGCAAATGGTCTTGTTCATACTCCCGATTGACAATGCGAGCAGTCCTCATTTGTTTAACGATAAGCTATCATCCAGGCATCTGATGAAAAGGGCTGATGCAGGGAAGCTTATACACTTAGCACTTAAGGTGCAACAAGATGGTGTGCCATTTTTGCAACCCCTCAGAAATTGAGTGAGATTATGTTACCATTGCAAAAGCAAAAAGAACAATAACAGCAAGAAGCAATTTGGAATTTATCCATTTGTTTACAAATTTATATAGTTGCCCATCTCAAGAAAAAGCAATTCTGTGGGGTATAGAGCAATTGAACGAAACAACAGATATAAAAATAGCAGTTGTATGATAACCACATTAGAAATAAATATTATAAAAACCATTTTACAAAACTTGGGGAAAGAGAGGATAAGAATGGTCATCTCAGCAGAGGTTCTATCTAAGCATGATATATTAAAAAAATACAGTTTAAAGGGGAGTTGACTCTTTATTTAGACAATATGCTTTATCTAAATACAGACACGGTGGCTCAGTGGGTTAGGATGCTGAGCTTGTCGATCAGAAGGTCGGCAGTTTGGCAGGTCGAATCCCGAGTGCCACGTAACAGAGTGAGCACCTGTTACTCATCCCAGCTTCTGCCCACCTAGCAGTTCGAAAGCATGTAAAAATGCAAGTAGAAAAATAGGGACCACTACGGTGGGAAGGTAACAGTGTTCTGTGCACCTTTGGCATCTAGTCATGCGGCCACATGACCATGGAGACGTCCTCGGACAAACGCTGGCTCTTCAGCTTTGAAACAGAGATGAGCACCGGCCCCTAGAGTCAGAAACGACTAGCACGCATGCATGTGTGGGGGGAACCTTTACCTTTACCTTTTAAATACAGACAGACATTTAATAGACAGGTTTCTGATATGGTGGCCCCAATAATTATACTCGCCAATGCAAGAATCTGAGTCAGCACACCAATATTCTACCAGAAAGATTTCCCAATTAAAGGTGGCTGAGTGGGTGGAGAGGACATTCTAAAAGCAATACGGACTTAATCAAATCTACAGAAGGAATATAGCAATATCTTATGGTATTTTCTTTTTAACCTTTTTGCAAAATGGGTGGACCAATATTGAATAAAACTCCCTCCATCTTCATTTTTCAATATGCTGGAGCTCTTCCTCTTTTAAGAGAAAGAATCAAATGAAAGAAACCAGCTAGTACAACCAGTACAAATAAGGAAAAACTCAATTGTTGTTCCTCAAAGTAACAACAATAACAACCACAGATTATTAAGCTTGTATGCTGCCTGACTTTTAAAGACTCTACATTGTTCACAACAAACAAATCAAAATACAATGTATAAAACATACATATATACATATGTAGACCACGGAGATGTCCTCAGACAAACGCTGGCTCTTTGGCTTTCAAACGGAGATGAGCACCAGCCCCTAGAGTCGGAAACGACTAGCACGCATGTGCGGGGGAACCTTTACCTTTTTATATATATAAAAAGTATATGGGAACAGAACAAAGACTTCCCTCCCTCCCTTTCTTCCTTTCTCAAAATAGAGCAGTAGGGAAGAAAAGATATATTTTCAGTACTAAGATCCATATTTATGGGGAAAGCTGGAATATTATCATCCATCCTGCCATATGAGTTTTAGAAAGGCCAATGAGGACATTTTCAGTACATAACATTGCAGAAAGACAGCTGTGAAGAAATACTGAGTACTGCCACAAAAAAGAGAAATATATAGACTAATTACAGTACAGTTATATGTTTAAAGTACTAACTTATTCCTTTGACAGCACTAAAGACAACTTTATTTTCACTCTTAATTGTAACTGTTATCTATTATAGTAACACAGAGCAAAATTAATCCATATGATATATTTGTATGAAAACTTGACACCTCCCTTTTTGGACTTGATGAAGAATTGAGGCAGTACTGATTTGTTTTGATTGGTGCAATCAGCTCACAAATAGTGGTGCCTACCCATATGCCAAAACCTCATTGAAGAGTGGAAAAGATGCAGTAGAACTATTTTATTCCATTGATTGGAAATTAGAAATCTCTCTTCTTCTTAAAGTGACACTTTGAAGATCTGCATAGCCTTAACATGCAATTTTACTACAGTCCTTCTGAGGACAATTCTCGAGATAAGCCCTGGAGATAGGCCCTGGAGAGAAATTCACTTACAAGGGACACTGGAACAATTAAAGAAAAGTGAACTAACCTGCCAAGACATAGACAGAGGATTCCCTGGTAAATCAAATCTAAAGACCACGTGTTTTTTCTTGCAGGTGGGCTTCCAAAGTCAGCTTCATTTTGCTTTGATCTATTGCTGCTCTTTCTGCAGGAAGGTTTTCTTCAGGGTTGATGGAAAACAGATAAGAAAAGAACGTCCATAACAATTTTAGTTGAAGACCAAGGAATTATAAAGCAACCTAGGGATTAGTAAAAACTAGACATAGATTAGAATTTGATTTGATTCAATGGATTGTGATTTGAGAGGAAGGCCTGTGAGACCTGACTGAAAGAGGAGCTCATATAAAACTTTCAGAACTTCTTCTTCTTCTTCTTCTTCTTCTTCTTCTTCTTCTTCTTCTTCTTCTTCTTCTTCTTCTTCTTCTTCTTCTTCTTCTTCTTCTTCTTCTTCTTCTTCTTCTTCTTCTTCTTGCTTCTTCTGCTTCTTCTGCTTCTTCTGCTTCTGCTTCTGCTTCTTCTGCTTCTTCTGCTTCTTCTGCTTCTTCTGCTTCTGCTTCTGCTTCTTCTGCTTCTGCTTCTGCTTCTGCTTCTCCTCCCTCCTCCTCCCTTTCCCTCCTCCTCCTCCTCCTCTCCCTCCCTTCCCTCCTCCTCCTCATCCTGTGATATTCAAGGGGCCCATTCTACAAAATGAGCAGAGACAAGATGACCAAGTGTGTAGGGCTCTCAGAAACTACTTCCAAATTAGTTTTAATTATGTTGAAATTAAATGAATACAAAAGTAAGAGAGGCAATCTGGTATGGTGGTTAAAGGTCAGCACCTTTAGCTTAGAGGCTGGGTGAATATGAGTTCTGGGCCTGCCTTAGGCATAAAGGTTAGCTGGGTTATCTTGAGGCAGTTCTTTCTCTCTGTAATAGGAAGAAGGCAATAGCAATTCACTTTTCAAAAAATGTTGCCAAGAAAATTGCACAAGGAAAAAAATCCCATTGCATAATATGGGAAGTTATATATTTAGACAATATAAATGGCTGATCTAAAAATCTCCTCACTCATCTCCATCATAGGTTTGATGGGGCTTAAAATTCTTCAGATCGTTGACCTTCCAATTCCCTAATCTGCAATGAGTATAACTCCCAAGGCTGATGGGGAGGATTTTTGTACTTAAAGCAGGAAGTATCCCATTCCCATGGCTTTGGAGATGCTGCCTTGAGGACCATAGAATAGGCTCTTAAAGCCTCCATTTTAAGCCAGACATTAAATGAGTTTTATCCATTCCATTGCAATTTCTCAGTACAAGATATATGCTACTTTGCCACCCAGCCACATAACTTGTTTAGGTTGTCCAATTTCTTTGTTGTAGTTTTTATAATGGCTTTGCAAAGGGGGACTATGGTAACCCTCTCTAGAATTGGGAAGTCTTTGGGAGGAGAAAATGCACTATTAATAGATCACTGCCACAATGCAAACTTAGTTAGACAAGGCATGCTTTGTTACAGAGTGTTGTGCACTGAATGAAGTAAAGATTGCTTCATTATTGCAATAACCGGTTCCTCAGCAATGGTAAAACCCTAATAAATAAAGGAAAATAGAACCGTGTATTAAACAAATTAAGCGGTAAATAGTGACAGCAGTGTTGTCTATGATGGTCTCATGAATATGCATAAAATAAAAGAAAGTGATTGCTGGCCTAGAGCAAAATTACCTTTTGCAAATAACAATTAGCAGAGCGATGGTAAAATGGTGCACTGGTAACTGGAGCTAAGAAATCTTGATAAATTGAGACTTTGCATAATTTGCAACTAGTGCCTGTGAATCAGATTGCAAAGACAAAGTCCCTTAGAAAAACGTTGGAAATGCAGACATTCAGTTGTAAATAGGAAGAATTCTAACAAACACATCATCATCAACAACAGTGTTTAGACAAAGATCAGATATGTAGCTGTAGTATTTTCCCATTCACATTTTTATGCTCACAAAGAGTGCCGACCATGGGAGAAAAATACTGGCTGGAAACTCTTTGACTCTAATTTCTCTCCCCCCCTCCCCCTCCTCTGGAATTTCAGTAATAAAAGTATAAGTATGTATCAAAGAGGTTTTTTTATTTTTGAAAAATGGGCTGAATTTTGTATTTCTCATTTCTATAAAAACCTCGGTGACTCTTATCAACAATAAATATATACATCAGTTGAATATGTAACATGTCTGCATTTATTTATCTCACAAAATAATTGATCTCAAGGTCTCAGGTAATATTTATAACGTGAGATACTGGAATCTCCTTTGTTTTAATGGTACTTCCATAATAGTGCATGAATTGTTCTTATTGATGTAAAAGTTCATAAGACCTATTTTTAAATTTTCGGTTCTGTTTGTGGGTGTTTTTCGTGATGTAGGTAAGGCATTCTTTCACTTGGTATCATGTTTATTTGGCACAATGATGAAATCGCAAGAAAAGAAAAATTACGCTGTAATCTGCATTCAGAGGACATTATGTATTTATTGTTTTTCAGTTTTCGATAGATTCCATAATACTTGAAATAAAAACATCAGTACAGAAATACAGCTGGTAAGGTAGCCCAGTTTTTGTGTAGGGTAAGATTAGATTGCTTCCATTTTATTCCTGTTGAGGAGGCTTCAGTACTCCATCAGTTATTGGTGTGGAAGTTTGCTTTACTCTGGGGACTCTCACCAAACATCTGTGAACATTCTCAGAAGGCTGCCAAACACCTGGAGCACGCACGCGCGCGCGCACACACACACACACACACACACACACACACACACACTCAAACACACACATCTAAACAGAAGAGAACAGAATAACAGAGTTGGAAGGGACCTTGGAGGTCTCCTAATCCAACCCCCTGCTCAAACAAAAGACCCTATACCAGGGGTCTTCACACTTGGCCCTTTTATGACCTGTGGACTTCAACTCCCAGAATTCCTCAGCCAGGCATGCCTGGCTGAGCAATTCTGGGAGTTGAAGTCCACAAGTCATAAAAGAGCCAAGTTTGAAGACCCCTGCCCTATACCATTTCAGACAAATGGCGGTCCAGTCTTTTTTTAAAAGCCTCATGCCTATGCACTTTTCTTGGCAATATTTTTCAGAAGCAATTTGTCCTTGTCTTCTTCCCAGGTTTGAGAGGGAGTGATTGGCCCCAGGTCAACCACCCTGAGATAGGATCATTCTCAGATTTTCTGGTTCTTAGTCCAGCCCTTTATCACTAGACTAGACCACTGGCTCTCACATGAAAATTGGATTCTTTGCTATTGTTTAGTGGCCACCCAGAATTTTGTACTCCTAATTTAGCAGACCTAGACTTTGAACTGACTGGGAAAATCTGATCAGACTTACCAACTGACTAGAATAATTTCTCATCTGGACATTGTGGGAAAGTTAAGCATCAGATAGCTGTTGGATTATGATAAGGCAGGTTTCTTAACACATAGAGTAAACCTGCTGTAAACCCAAGGTGGTGATAGTGAAGCTGAAACAGAAAAGGCTTGTTGTTGGGAATATAATTATATAAATTAATTTTCTCATCCATAGCAAGGTTTTTAAATAACCCATACTTAGAAAAAAAAAGTCAGCATATAGAATTCATGACTCAGTGTGGGAGGGAGGTTAATCTACCAGGCATTGCCAGCAAATGTTCACTCAGATAGTTTTATCTGAGTGTGCATATGTACAAATGATTAAAAAAGCAATAAGCATTATTAAAAATCAAAATAAGCTACTTCCCTGGAACAGAGTACTTCATCAAAGCTATACCTTGTTTGCATATTGTTCTTAAGTAACCTTCTGTTTTCACTCTCCCATCTTACTTAGTATGCAGTTAGCATGACTTTTGCTTTCTGAAAAAAATTAACTTGACTGTCAATTTTGATACAAGTTAATATTTGACTTTTTTGCTGGGTTTCATGTCAGTAATTTGGCTTTGGACTTTATTTCTGTTTGGATTTATTTTGAGCCATAATCCTGACACTCTCCCTTGAGCTAATATCAACACCTGGGTAACTGGGTTCTTCCAGATTGTATCACAGGAGAGAAATGGAATAAGGTCTGTGAGCCAAATTCACATTTTCCCCCATAGTGAATTTCTGACAGTAAATGGAAATGTCATAGGCTTTAATTCCATAGCAGACTGAAAAACATACCTCCCTGGCCCCAATGAAGTGCAGGTGTATTTAAATGAAAAAGGAATGAAATTGCTTTGACAAGATTAATCTTCAGATAGGCATAAATTACCCAAATTGAATTTTCTTTCTGCTATCAGTGGAATCCACATACTGCTCAGACAGAAAGTTAAAAAAATCCAATATTTCAAGAATTCATACTGTACTAGAAACAAGGCAGATATAATAGAAATAATGGTGATCAATAATTTTATTGGCTATGATAGATCCCTGCTGTTTATCTGCAAAATATTACTCATTTAAAAATTAGAATATATACCTTCTCCACCTTCCTTTATTTCTTAAGTTAAAGTTTAAGAAGCCAATTTATTTGGATTTTTTAAAGAAAGAATATATAGGGAAAGACATACTTTAATTTTGCTGTATTAAAAATATAGCCATAAATAAAATATAAAGTAAAGCATAATGAACCAAGAGAACTAAATCAATCAAACAGGAGGAAAAAAGGAAAGGAAAGGAAAACAGAGGAAAGGAGAGAGGGGAGGGGATGGGAAAAGGGAGGGGAGGTGAAGGGAGGAGAGGAGAGGGGAGGAGAGAGGCCTGGGGAGAGGGGACAGGATGGGATGGGGAAAGGGGAGAAGATGGGAAAGGGAGGTGAGGGGAGGTGAAGGGAGGACAGGAGGGGGAGGGGAGGGAGGGGTTGAGAGAGGGGATGGGAAAGGGGAAGGGAGGAGAAGGGAGGAGAGGAAAAAAGAGGAGAGGAGAGGAAAGATAAATCATAAACCGGCAACATACTTCAAATTTAGCTTTTAAACTCTATTATTATGAAAACAATAAAGAAAGGGACAAAATACACAAATAAGGTATTAATTATCACCACAAAAGTCCTTTCTTGAATGAGACTTACTTTTGAGTAAACATTTATAGCACCAGGGCTTTTTTTCTCATAGAACGCTCAGAACGAGATTCCGGCACCTTTTTTGGATGGAACCTTGTAGGGTAGGCAAGGCGGTTTGTATGACGTGTGAGTTCCGGCACCTTTTTCTTTTACAAAAAAAGCACTGTGTAGCACCATTAAGACTGTGGGCCCATTATTGTAAGGTAAGTACACACTCATCATGCTGTCCGCCTTTGTGGAAAGTGACTGGGAAAAAATAAAATGGCAAGCACAATGCATTGAAACATGAGGTAGAATACGAAAAGGATAAGTACAGCAACACCATTCACTGTATCATCCCATTCTTTTGTTTTTTAATCTTTGCAAGTTATCTTTGCTTTCAGCTTACTATTTCAAACTTTGTCTTTTGTTCTTTAAATTTTTCACCTCTTTTTCTGAAAAGCTCATTGCTGCCATCAGACCATGATTTTTTTTGGTATTCTTATACATTTCTTCTTCTTTCATATATGTATTTGTTTTGTGATTCAGTTCTCATTCCTTCTCTCTATAGGACCAAACCACTCTATGCCTTTCTTGCTAGTCACTCACTTTGTAGTCAATCCACATTCATTAGGACCAGTGCTTTCTTGAACCTCTCTCTTTGTTATTCTACGCACCCTTTTATATAAGTAATCTTTGACTTACGACAGTTCATTCAGTAACTGAAGTTACAATTGCACTGAAAAAAGTGACTTACAATCATTTTTCACACTTATGACCATTCCATCATCCTCATGGTCACATGATTTACATTTGGATACTTGACAACTGACTCATATTTATGACGCTTCCATGTCTTGGGAGGTTATGTGATCACCTTTTGCGACTTCCTGACAAGCAAAATTAATGGGGAAGCCAGATTCACTTAACAACCGTGCTACTAACTTAACAACTGCAGTGATACACTTAACAAATGTGGCAAGAAAGTCAGAAAATGGGGCAAAACTCATTTAACAAATTTCTCATTTAACAACATAAATTTTGGGCTCAATTTTAGGTTTGTCTTCACTTTTATATAATAAATGAGCAGACTTTATCTTCCAATTTTTGATAATCTGGAAAACATATTGACATATATTAATGTGCGATCCATTTATGCACATTTAAAAAAGAACACTTCAGAACTGCTTTATATGTAATTTTCTCAGCTCCCTTACTGGGTTTCTTTCTATGGGTATTTATTAAAGCTCTATACAATTATTGCAGAAAAAGAACAAGATACCAGGTTTAAATAGGCTACCTTTCTTCATCATTATATGTTCTTTATCTATCATAATGCCCATCATTTATTTCTATTTATTATAACAGAGTCCAATCTATGTAAAGTGTGATACTGAGTGATTAAAGAAACAACAAAATCAGTTTAGAGCTTGTCAGATACAAAGAAAAATTAACCTTTGTGCTGGGTTATTCTGGTAGAGCATTCTGTTTGGTTAAAAAAAATCCTTAAATGACACTTCTTTTTAAAAATTCTTTTACTTCCCTATATTTTCTTTTAACTGAACAATAGGCTTAAGATTATAAATCTAAAAAGCAAATGTTCTTTGTTGTAAAATGATCAGAACATATAAGCTTACAAACAAAGGGCTTGTGACCAAATAGCTCAGATGTTCTATTAGGAATTTGCTGCACCATCTGTATATATTCACTTGCTTCCCATGTTGGAGAGTCTACATGTTTTTTGTATGGCAGGGTTATAAATAACATGCAAATGTTAACTAGGATATGCATTTGGCTTTGCTATCATGATGAATTTGACTTCCAGTCACCCTAAAGTATTCAACTACCATCTCATGGAAAGATTATTTTGTGTTTTGACTTTATTTCAATCCAACAGCTGAAGTTCTTTTGCTTAGGAACAAGGTATGCTTTTGCAATTGTTTCCCTAATTTCATATTCATAGATCATAAATGCTAAAGTAGAAGCTGTTTGAAAAAAATGGGTGAAGATAATGATTTAATGTAAAAAAGGGATCTTGTAACTGGAAAGGTGGCACTATTAGAAAACCTTAACATCTACACTTAGATAAAGGGACTAGTGCAGAATAAAGACTAATTGTGTACACAAGAATCATAAATTTAATATACTATATCTAATGTAAGAAGGACATTATATTTGGTGTTGTCATGGTTATTCCCATGGATTCCAGAATGCTATGACTGGGAAATTTGTTTTATTATTCTTTGCTACATAGATAATTTACTGACTTTTATCCAATATTTCATTCAATTCTCACATATAGCAATCCTACTCCAAATTATGGACCTCCTAACTACAATATGCAACCTGTCTCTATACCTGCCCTCTTTAGAAGATTGGAAAGTGGCCAATATAACTCCAATTTTTAAGAAGGACTCATGGGGAGAACCAGGAAAATTATACACCTGTCAGCTTAACATCTGCTCTGAGGAAGATTGTGGAAACTGCTACCGTATTAAAGATAAAATTATCAACCATTCGAAAATACAAGCCTTGCTCAAGGGTAACCAAAATGGCTTCCCAATGTCAACTAAATTACTCAAGGTTTTTTTGTTAATAAACATGTGGATAAATATGAACTAGTATATATTATCTACTTAGATTTTCAAAATACCCTTGATAAAGTCCCTCATTTAGGACTTCTCAGTAAGCTTAATAGCAATGACATGAAAAAGATAGATCCTATTGTCGACAAGCAACTTAGTGAAGAATAAAAAAACAAAGAATAACTACTGGACTAGATGGCCAGGGGTCCAGTCCAGCAAGACACAGCTTATGTTTTTATGACTGTAACCTTCAGTTATAGGGAAAAGGGAGATAAATTCTAGCATCCTTCTGAAGTTTCAGGAATTGGAATTAATTTTTAAGGCATTTCTACACTGCAACCATTTCTACTTTATTGGAGTTCTCAAAAGTCCTCATCTTTTCCATTGTCTCAAAAGGCTAGGAAATAATTTCAAAACACAAGCAGCCTGATGTTTTCCACTCTGTTTGTCCCCTGTCGAAGAAAATGTAGTGGATAGAATTGTTATCCATTGATACAGGGGACTGGTAAGTGAAACCAACCTGTCCCTTAAAGAACTTGCTAGAGCAGGGGTGTCAAACTCAATTTCATTGAGGGCCGCATCAGCATTGCGGTTGCCCTCAGGGGGCTGGGTGGGTATGGCCAGGGTGGGTGTGGCCTACTGGGTGGGTGTGGCTAGAGTGCATATGGCCTACTGGGTGGGCGTGGCCAGCTCTACATCATTCGCATCAAGGGTACCTAGGGGGGCCTGGGCAGGAGTGGGACAGATCTGAGGGTCTCTGGCAGAAGGAGGGTCTCTGGGCCAGGGCCAAGGCAGTGGGGGCCGTTCCCTCACTGTTTCCAGGATGGCTTCACGGGCCACATGGAACCACTTCACGGGCCAGATCCAGCCCCCGGGCCTTGTGTTTGACATGTCTGTGCTAGAGCTTCTGGGTCTGAGTCCACGCTCAACCTGGTTACTTGTGATCACCTCTGGATACACAGGTCAAGAAATCAAAAGAATAACAATAACACCAAAGAAAAGCAAACCACTTCCACATTGCTGCCCAAAAAACTACATGAACCCATCTATGAACAAAGCAAGAGCTTGGCTCAAAGACATCTTTAGTTTTATGAAAACCGAAACCCGGGAACTGAGAAAAATGGAGAAATAGACTATCCTCAATCTTTGCAGGGATTCACTATTAAAAAAAAATCCTTCCTTTCTCTCCCTTTTTGCAGTATGGGTTTCACTTCAAATCCAGAAATAAATTGGCCCATCTCTCTACTGATCTGTGAGCATCAGGGGTCCTTTTGAATTGGGCAAAATCCTTATGTAGAAGGGTCTTTAGTTTACTGGGGATTTGAAAGTCTTTATATATAACAACCAAAGAAAAGTATGGAAAAGAATAGACTAATGTCTAGCTTCATAGAAATATGTAATAAAATTATTTTCAAAAGCCTAAGAATAGAAATGATCTCCCCTCCGTCCAACATTTTTTGTCTGTGGGCTAATGGAGTGTTTATTGTTATAAAAGACTTTAAACCTCTATTGGGGAAATTCAGTTGGGTGCATGTAACTATAATATATTTTTTAGGCATTTTGCAGGAAAAAATTCTCAAATATTAAACTCAAATTATCATTGGAGGAAGAAGACGTATGTATGGTGCCGTGCTACATTTGAATTGAATTTTGTTTGATTGTTATTTTGTATGGGCTACTTTCATCTTTTTTCTCTGAAGAAGCTGACAGAATAAGATAGGAATAGGCAACGTTTCATGGGCAATCTGATTTTTCTTTTCAACGCTTGGTCTTTGAGAACTACGGAAGATCTTTCTAATGATGCCATATATTTCTGATATTTCCCAGTGATTTTTTTCTGATTAATATTGAAAGATGAGGTTTTATTATTTGCCAAAACCTACAAGATATAAAAGATGAGATATGGAGTGAGGAGATTTTTTGGGTTAAAATAATAGGGAAAGTATTAAGTAACTTTTCCTTTTTCCTTTTTATAAATTTTCCCTTCCCCCATTTCTTATTTTTCTCTTTGCGCTTTTCTTTTTTATACAGTATTTTCCTTGGTTTGTATTAGTAGTTCTTTTAACTTTGTGTTTTTAAACTTCAATAAAAAATATTATTTAAAAAAGGAAGACATCTGGCTCAAAGAGAAGATGCCTGACCATTTATAAGATATCCTCATTGACTCCCTCTATGAAAAATAGTAGAAGCAAACCAGACTGAAGAAACTACTGTGATATCTCACAGATTTTTGTCCACATTCTCCTGAACAGGTTTATCACTGACCTGGAAAGGAACCTCCCAGAGACACAATGTGATTTTTAATCAGAATGGAGCACAGCAGACATGATGTTTGGTGTGAGACAAGTCCAGAAAAAGTGTATCAAGCAGAACAAACCTCTTTATTCTATCTTCATTGACTTACAAAGGGACGTCAACAAGGATACTGTAAACAGAGAGACTCTCTGGACCGTCCTGAGATTCCAAGGATGTCCAAGAAAATTCATGAAGTTGATTCACTTACTCCATGATGAAATGACAGAACAGGTCCTCTACAATGGTGATATGTCAGTTGTGTTTGCCATTTTCAATGGGGTGAAGCAGGATTTTTTTGCTAATCCCAGTCCTGTTCAATTTGTTCTTTTTTAAAATATATTTTATTGATTTTTAACAAAGCATAAATCACTCAATAATTGGTAAACAGTGTGTTGTCTGGGTTACATTTGTAGGACAATCTTTAACAATTAATTTCTATAATTTGTGTTCCATATGTTAATTTTAGTTGATTTCCTCTTTCCCAAAAATATCCTTTTTTGCAAACATTGAGTTAATACAATTCTTATTGTTTTGATAAATAACAATTTAGTATATAGTTTTTCCAATATTCCTAAAGAATAATAATCATATTAGTATAATATTTCTTTTCTTATTAGTCTTTTCGGTTGTCTTATCATAAATCCTGTTACAATACTTATTTTAGTTTATTTCTCTCACCAAATTCTAAATATTCTTACTAGTAAAATTTTTCTCAATGATTAATTACATTTACATTGACAGATTTAATTCTATTTTTTCCATATAAGCCATATCACACTTTTATATTTCTTAAGAAATAAATAAAAGAATGAAAAGACAGAAGAAGAAAAAATGAAAAAAGAAGAAAAAAAAAGCAAGAGCAACAAAACATAAGAAATAACATACTACTTAAAATATATATCCCGCCTAGGTTAATATATATTTATTTCCTCAATTTCTTATTCTTTTTAACCATAGTTAAGAATATATTTAATCTTTAAACATACCATTCAATAGATCTAGTCATCTAGTCCCTTGACTCTGATTCAAAATATTTGTTAATACTTTTCTTAAATTCAGTCATGTTTAAGTACCTAAAACATTTGCTTTATTTAAGTCATTTCAGCTTTTTTTTTTACAGAAAAGAAAGAAGCATACTATATTATTTGGAGAATTCATCCCTCTTAAAGTGGTATATTCCAAAGTTTTTCTATTTCTTTAACCATATTCAAACAAATGCTTCTTTTTTTAAATATTCTCTCTGATAGGTCCCATCATCTATTTTCTTAGTTTCCATTTTAATCTTTTTTCTTTGCCCAGTGTCTTTCTTAATCAATGTACTTTGCTGAATCAAAAGTATTACTGTAGATAAAGAAAGTAAATCAGTATCTTTGTTATGGGCATTTGCCCACTCCTTTTTATTAGGAATCCCTTTCCTTCCTTTTCTTTCCACTTCTCTTGTCACTTTTTGTCTCTCCAGTTCTGGTGTTTTCCCTAGTATCTGTAGAATGTTTTTTCCAGTCCTTTTTCTTATCCTCAAATTTGCTTTGAAGTGTTGAAATGTAAGTTATCTTTTCTTCCATTTGAATTAAATCATATTCTTTTGTTTTGTAAAATTTCATCTTTAAGTCTCTATCCTCTGATTTATGTTCAGTCATCTCTGCTGTATTTTCCTGAGAGTTTTCTTGGAGTAGAATTAAATTGGAGATAAGTTGATTTATACTTTCAAAGTTGTTCTATATTTCTTTGTAGTTTGAGATCATTGTCCTTTGAATTGGTTGTAGCTTATCATATATTTCCTCTTGTGAAATATTCATTATTTCTTGATAAGTATTTTCTATAAGTCTCTGATTTTCCATAATGACCAAAAGTCCAGATTTCCCCCCCTTGGAAATGGCTTTGAAGTCAGAATTAAATAGATATGTATAGTCCAGAGAGTTCATAAAAAAGGTCTTTTTTTCTTTCTTTCTGTTCCCTCATATTTGTAAGTCTCACTTTATCTAAACAGCTGTGTTTATTAAGAACTTTGAAGGCCAGAGGCAGAAATTTGTCCCCAGATAATCCTCCTCCACCAGATCTTTCTAATCTTTTCCCTCCCCTCCTTCTCACTCTCGGAGGTCTTTTGTTTTTGGGAGTTCTCTTCTTCAGGAAAGTAGGTAGGATAGATAAAATCAATATTCTTACCCAGATTCAAATGCGCTGTTTACAATCAGCTTAAAGTAGAGCTTTTGACTTCCGTTGTTTGCAGCTAGGGCTAGATAATGGAGTTAGCTAGCCTTTCTTCTGTTGGTTTCTGGAAGGCTTTTCCTGGACTGATCGGGAAGACTGCTGTCTCTCCTAGGTCCCTGGTACTACCTTCCTTTATTGCCAACTCTCCGGGGCAGCTCCTGGCCCATTTAGGTTCCCCAAACAGAAAGAAACTCAGCTGAAGGGCTCGGCATTTCGAATCCCTTGACTGCTTTACTGCTCATAGGAAACTGGAAGTCCCTGTTCAATTTGTTCTTTGCTAGCATGTTATTAGGTGCTGTCCAGGGTCTGAAGGAGGAAGTATACATCAGATACAAATTTGACTCTCTTTGACTTTGGCTGCTTGAAAGCACAGACAAAATGTCTCCAGTCATTCAATAAACCCTCTTTGCTGATGACCATGGATTCCTGGCATACAAAGCAATCTACAGTTTGATGCTGAACATATTCTCAGAGGCGGCTATGCTCTTCAGCCTCTCCATCAGTCTGAACGAGACTGAAGTACTTTGCCAGTCTACGCCAAATATCAAATGCATAGAACAAAAATTACTGTTGATGACACCCTGCTGGCAAATATAAGCAAATATTTGTGAAGCATCATCTCAAATGATGGGTCTTTGGACAAAGAAAGTGATTCCTGGATCTGCAAGGCCAGCTATGCCTTGGGTCTGTATGTATTAGACAGCTCAATCAACACAATGTCTGCATTTGCACAAAGCTGAAAGTCTACAGAACTGCTCCTCAGCTGCCTCTTCCATGTATTGTACTGGGAATTTTCCCCCTGGATTTCTTTTCTGTGCAACCCCTCATTGAATGTATCTAATTTTCACAGTCAATCTTTCTTTACCTGGAAAACAACTCTACCCATTTTTGTTTGTTTGTTTTGGGAGAGTTATTCCACAAGCAGGCAGGCAGGCAGGGGTCTAGCCCTTTGTTTCTAGTTTCTTTCCATTATTTTGTTTGTTTGGAATGAATTCAAAAGGCAAAACATTTCAGTAATATGATTGGTTATGATCCATGGTCTGACTTCAGGGTAAGGTGGAATTTGATTTATCTTAAATAGTTTTGTTCAAGTTCTGCCATGGCTAACCAGCGTAAATAAGGATATGTTTGGTCTGATAGTCATTAGGTGACATTAGAAGGTAAGTATATAAGAAAAATGCTTTGGCTCGCTTGAGTATCCTACTTACCAGGCTTACCAAGCAGATGTCTATCAGTTTGGCGAAGACAATCTGATGCCATTAAGAGAAAGGGCAAAGCCGTCTCTGAAAAAACAATTGCTGTACCTTGATTCCAATTATAGTAACTAATCCCCACTATTTAGGAAATTTAATTGCATGACTGAACCCAACTTTTTCATATTAGTTTTCTATTTCCCTAAGATTCTCCTTGACTTATTAAAAGGAATTATCTGAATATTTTAAACCTTATTATTTGGATAGGCTGGAAACTGGGTCTTAATGAGATTAGTTATAAATGATCTAAGAAACAGAAAATTTCCTTGCCTTCTCATAGCAAAACACAACTAAATAAGTGCTCCCAAGAAAGGGGAGATTTTAATATAGTAAACACTATCTGTTTGTATTAAAAATCTAATGTAATTTTTTATTTTCTGATCTGATTATATAAAATTAAATTTCATCATGCATATTTAGTGTAGCATTTAGGATGCTTTATAGCATTCCCAATTTTCAAGCATTGTGCAAGCATTTAGGAAGAAGTGCTAATTAAAGCTAATCTATTAGGTCTAGAAAATGTATTTTCATTTATGAATGAATATTCTCTTATTACTCCCATCTGCCATTTCGGAGGAATACACTGTTCCACTGAAAACTGCCATTGTGTTATATTTTTAAAAACTCCATAAAATCCGCACTGTATTAAACTCTTCTGTACTATACTTATTCATGCTTGCCTAATGCATTCCAATTATTTTAGTATTTCATATTTTTGGCACAATACTGATAGTATCACTTTCCACATAGTTCCACTTTAATGTTACATGCTATACTGGATTTTTAAAATTTGTGAGTCTTCATTTGAATCCCTTGAAATAGGATCAAAGATAAGACAATCCATATAATCATTCTTATACAGTAGGTATATGTTTATGTGTGCTACCGATATATGTTTTAGACACAGTTTGGTGAAGTGATTAAAGACACCAGGCTAAAAATAAGGAAATGGTGAGTTTTAGTCTTACCTTAGGCATGAAGTCAACTGGCTGATTTTGGGTCAGTCCACCACAGTCACTCTCTGTCTACCCTAGGAAGAAGAAGGCCATAGTCAACCACTTTCCCAAAAATGTTACCCCCAAAAATTGTATGGAATTTAGGCAATTTTCAAGAGTCCAGACTTACTTGAAGATATACGTTTGCTGATTTTGCTGTAAATGAAGCATGTTGTACCTTCTCACAGACAGATTTATTGGTTTTATTACTTTGGGCTGGAACAATCCAAATGAGCATTAGCTGACAGCAAAGAGTTGGAGATAATTTTGGGGGGATGGCACTTGTTGTCTTCTACTAACCATCAGGATTTTTGGAGGCCATATCTCATAGCTATAAGCCTTATGTGAATTGGACTCATCATGAAGCCTCCAAGACTCAAGAGCAGGGGTCTTCAAACTTGGCCCTTTTATGACTTGTAGACTTCCAGAATTCCTCAGCCAGGCATGCTGGCTGAGTAATTCTGGGAGTTGAAGTCCACAAGTCATAAAAGGGCCATGTTTGAAGACCCCTGCTCAAGAGGCTAGTGATAGCGACAGATTGCTTGTTCCTACCCTATCGAAAATAACAGTGAGGAAGGAAAAGGTTTATGAATAATAGCTTTAACTTCTATCAGGCTTAGGTTGCAAAACTGGTTGCAAAACTGCTAGAAAGCAGCAGAAAAATACCGTTTACCTTTGCAGCATTTGCCTTTGTACATGTGCACATGTGCAGTTCGGCTTTGGAAAACTAGTGATAGGTCAAAAACTGCTGAGTGTTAGACTCGAACAGGGAAGTCCAGATTTAACTTTGACATCTGCCATGCAAAGAGTGACTGGGTGACTTTAAGCCAGTCAATCTTTCTCATGGGATTATTGTTGTGAGGTAAATAGGAGGAAGGAGTATTCTGTGTGCTAACATGAGCTCCTGAATGAAATGCATGATACAGAGTAAATTAAGATATAAGTAGCATTATGCATTTCTTTAAGAAGTAATGATATTTAGGGAAAGCCTGTCAATTAAGCGATAAAGCAGGCCAAATGTCTTGAAAACTTATTTACATATATTATATGCCATTGCTGCAATGAGTGCACACAGGTGTGCAGTTTTTTGTCTTTAATCACAACAGGCGGTGTTCCTTGTGATTACATCACTGTTTGTATTTTGTATTTCAAAGATTGTCAGTCTAAATAGTGAAATACAGTGGGCACTCTAGGTAAGCAAGCTTGGTTTTTCTCTGCCTGCTTTTCTTTCTTTCTTATTAAAAGTTTTAAATTCATTTACTGTCATTTTTTACTGACAGTACTGTAACAAAATGCCAAACATAAATATATGTACATCCAATTTAAAATTTGGAAAACAAGAAAAGAAAGGTCAGAATATAACTCTGGGTCATAATCCTCCTTAGATAAGATGTTATTTGAAATGTTCATCATGTGCTTAGAAGAAGATGATGTTTGAGTTCTTTTTTTCCAGTTGAATATTGTTTCCAAGTTCATTAAAAATGTACTTTTATTCACTGTGGTTTTAGCTGTGCTATAACACCAGGTTTTTTTTTGGAATATGACATATATTTTAAGTCAGCTTCCACAACCAATCATTTTTTAAAATGTTCCTATACTGCTTTTGAAAAGTGCTCAGATTTTCAAAATGTAAGGCCCATGATTATGGTAATAATTCTTTTCATCTATAGAGGTGACTTTTTTTTGGCTTAGTAATTATGGAGGGGCAGTGCAGTTACTCAATTGTGTCTGTGAAGGAATATAACACCCTTACTGAGAGTCCAATTTTCATCGCTAGTGATAGATTTCTTAAGCTGTTATAATCACACTGTGCTAGACTATATAAAGTTCTGAGTTGTTTCTTGTATGACATATTGCTTCCTATTTTTCAGGCTCAGAACCAAGATGATACCTATGATATACATTCAAAGCCAAATATTATTAATGCAATGCGTTTAGTTAATTACTAAGCATCCATCTCTGCCCTTTGCTCAGGAATAAACTGCAACAGCAAATCGCCATGCAAATATGCATATAATATAAAGTTGGTGACAGTAGAAAAGCTGTCTTTATTTGTTACTGCCTTATATGACAATCAAACTGGGTTTAGGTGAGTTCTAAAGACTCTTATGCAGGAGAAGAGAATGGAATAAGGAAAAAAGTGGCCCAATAGGTAAAAATATAACAAGAATCCTACTGAATTAGTTTAAAGGCTTTTCTAATTCCATCTATGTCAGGGGTAGGCAACCTTGGCTCTTTTATGACTCATGGACTTCAACTCCCAGAATTCCTGAGTCAGCATAATTGACTCAGGCATTCTGGGAGTTGAAGTCCATGAGTCATAAAAGAGATGAGGTTGCCTACCCGTGATCTATGTCAACCAAATATCCACAAGAACCCAACAGCTTTCTTCTACTTCTGTTCCAAGCAACTGATTGTGGAATGGTTGCTGCTACAGCTAAGAACATTCCTGTAGTAGAACTTTTACTGTCTTCATAGATCCTCCAGCCATTGTTAACATGACATAAAGCCTATCTACATTACTGCTGTTTTGACACAGTGATGGTTGGGTGGTTATTGAAGAAAATTAAGAGCATGAAAATTATTTGATTAACTTATCCCAGCCTTATCTCACTTTGTTTCTGATCAGAACTCCCTCTTTTTTTTAGCTTGTTCAGTTTTAATGCAGGTCATGGAGAAACAGGCACCATTCATGCATACACCTCCCAAGGAAATTGTGCTGTGTGTTTTTCCCCCCTCTACAATAAGATATAGAACTGGTATTGTTGCCATTGCTCCTATTGTTCAACATCCATACAATGAAATATCTCTCCCAAATCTTTTTATATCATATGCAATGATATATGACACAGTCCATTCAAGAGAAAGGATCCTTGTGAAGTTTCAGTGAGCAGTTTCTATTGTGGGCTTCCAGAAATGAAGAACTTCCCATAGCCACTTATAGAACTGCTCATTTCCTACAAATTTTTCTTCAATTTAGGTTCAGCCCTCTTTTTATTTTGCCCTCATGATACCAAATTAATGACTGTAATTAATACTTTAAGGAATATTTCAGAAGTTATGCTGTGGAATGTGACAGTAATTTGGGCAATAAAGTATTTAATGGTATCCTTTTTAACTGAGCCACCTAATAAAATTCCCATCTTATTGGAATGAATAAGTATTATTTTATTTGATTGGCAAAGCTTTCCACAGAGAATCTCTAGAAGGCAGACATTGAGTTTCATTTACAGCCAGTCACTGGCAGATTTATTTTCTGAATAGATGAAAACTAATTAGCTTTTTTAAAGACGTGCCATAAAAATCAATTTTTATATACCATATGAGTGCCTTGAAAAATCTAGCACTGGCTTACTTAGGAAGAGACCATATCTAAAATGGACAAATGAGAAAGTGATGACAAGCTGTGCATTTCATTCTTACCTTTCCACTTTATAAGGCATTTATTTACCCAGGTTTTGACAGAAAGTCAACAACTTACCACAGAATAAATTAATTTGGAATCAGAGTTATATAGTACCTCAGACTTCAACTGGTACAATCACCTGTATTTACTGCAAGAAATACCTATTACATAAGATGTAAAAAAGATGTTGACACTCTAAAAAGAGTACAGAGAACAGCAACAAAGATGATTAGGGGACTGGATGCTAAAACATATAAGGAATGGTTGCTGTAATTGGGTGTGTCTAGTCTAATGAAGAGAAGGACGAGGGGTGACATGATAGCAGTGTTCCAATATCTTAGGGGCTGCCACAAAGAAGAGGAAGTCAAGATATTCTACAAAGTGCCTGAAGGCAAGACAAGAAGCAATGGATGGAAACTAACCAAAGAGAGAAACAACCTAGAACTAAGGAGAAATTTCCTGACAGTGAGAACAATTAATCAGTGGAACAACCTGCCTCCAGAAGCTGTGAATTTTCCAACACTGGAAGTTTTTAAGAAAAGACTGGACAACCATCTGTCTGAAATGGTATTGGGTTTCCTGTCTGAGCAGGGGGTTGGATTAGATGACTTCCAAGGTCCCTTCTAACAATTATTATTATTATTATTATTATTATTATTATTATTATTATTATTATTATTATTATTATTATTATTATTATTATTATTATTATTATTATTATTATTATTATACAGTCAGCCAGATGTTCAGACTGGATTTGGCATTTTTGTCTACCTATTGAGTCCTTACCAAGGACCTGGGATAGGCAGATGTGGATGTTTGGTGGTATTACAGATATTGTTGAAGGATGGAAGCAGTTCCTAGTAAGGCTGCCTTTTGCAATTGACTAATGGCAAATTTGTCAATGCCAATGGTGTTCAAGTGTTGCTCAAGTTGTTTTGGGATTGCACCCAAGGCGATTATCATTATCATTATCATTATTATGGACCTCCATCTTCAGCATAATCCACAAAGGTTTGCTACTCAATCCATCATCTACCCATCCTCCCACTCCTTCTGCTCCCAGTTCAGCAGTGATAAAAGCCTGTTCTCTCTAAATGATCTAGCAGCTTTTCAACTCACTGCTAAGATTGCTCACTGCTTTGAAAAACAACAGGGTAAATGATTAGTTATCCTCTTCTGAATCTTTTTTTTAATACAGTGTGGACTCCCAATAGTGGACCACTGTGTTTCAGATACTCCCACTCACTATTTTAATTTCACACTCCATTAAGAGTCCGTCTAATTAAGTCATTGAGTTTATACTGGGGAGACTCAGGTTCAAGTTTCCACTTGATATGAAGTTGACTGAGTGATTTGGGGATCCGTATTTTATCATCCAATACTCTGTCGAAAAGTTTTAGCTCTGGAATAAAACTAAGAAAGAAGGAAACCATGCTGGTGCTTCATTATTTAAAGAAGACCGATATTGTAGAAAACATGAACTAGCCTTAGAATTTCTCCTTTTTGATGACTATGAATGTACACATTTTCTTTTCAAGCTAGCTTTACTTGAGTTTAGTCTGCCAATGTGTTATATGAAATCTTATACTATATGAAAATTTTCCTGAAAATCTAGAAATATATGGAAATGGAAAAAATTAACTTGTTCTGCTGACTTAGTGTGAATAACAGATAGAAAGGAATTACTACTTTTATGATTATATTGATTTTATATTGTGTTTTATATTTAAGTTCAGTAAGCTGCTTAGAGTTCATTTGGTTTCAGGCAGTAGACAAATCCCATAAATAAATAAAGAGTGCCCTTTAAGTCAAGCTTATTTCCTGGTGACTTCATGGATTCAATGTTTGTTTCCTTGACAACAAGGTAGACGTGGCCTTCTGATGGCTTTTTCTGCAATACTACTTTTGTTTTGCCAGTCTTAGTGGCATTTCCTTGAGTTTTCCCTCCTACAATCATAAAGACATTACCTTGCCTAGCTTCTGGGTCCAGAAAAAAAAGCTTCTGACACTTGCAGAAGCTTTCTAAGACCAGGGGAGATAGGAGTACTGCCAATATTTGTATTGTATTTTAATTTACCTCATGGCTGTTCTCTCTTGAATAGAATTTGGCAGTTTCCACTTAAAATACAATATTTTTACATCTTAACAAAACATTGGTCAGTGGAGGTAACATTTCCTATTTACTACCATTATCTCTTGAAAATAAATTCCAAAGGATTTAAGGGTTAAAAAATAGTATTCAAAATCCCCATCTTTACTTTTCTGTGTAGTAGTATTGATGTTCCCTTTGAGGCAGACATAAACCCTCACAATTAGCACAACAGGCTGTTAAATCTTCAGTCTGGTTTAAGACATAGCTTTTTAAGTTTAATTCCTTGGTATGGTATCTAAAACGTGTAGCTCATTTAAGAGATGAACATGAATAATTAATTCCAGGATAGTGATGTCCTGCAGATTTTTTAAAATTTCTGGACTATATTGAAAGAATTGGGAAATATTAACAGAAAAACTGCCTAATAGAATAGAAATTTGACAGAGGAACCAATTATTCAGAGAGATGGTGGACTTCTTTACTGGATATATTCAGACCAGAGGTTGCGCTGCTATCTATCAGGGATGTTTTAATTTGGATTCTTAGATTTTGAATTCAATGACCTAAATGGCCACTTTCAACTCAGTGTTTTTAATTAATTATTGAACAGGCTTTTATTTATTCACTCGTTCAGTATATCTTCTCATGTCTATTCGTGGTTTGAGGGCTATTTCACATGACTGTAATTAAGGAGCTATCTAAATGCCCCTTTTTTGTTTATTAATGCTATCACTCAGCCTTCTCTTGTTCTCTGTCTTGCAGTATTAGGATGAACCATGATACATCATGATGTAATCAGTCATGATGGTTTATCTCACCTATATGACTTGAAAGCCCAGCAAACTAGTATGTTTTGTAAGTGCAAGAACATCATTGAAAGAATTTCAGACCCTTGCTGTTCACAAATGCCTGATATTTTGCTCCCCATATTCCCACTGATCCACTCTCACTGTAGTGGTCCTGAAGAAAAAAATATCCTTGCCTGTTCTGTGAGCACTTCGCTCATCCTTAATTTGTTCTTCAAGAAGTCTGTTGAGAGGCAGAAAACTTTCTTTATAGTTATCTAATGGTTGTCTGGAATTTGGTTGGCTAGATAGGATAGTCCAACTTGAGTTGTACAGTAGGTTAGATTGCAACCCAATTGACCATCTGTATGAACAGGTCAAATATTTGACAAGCCACAAGAAATGACTCATAGGTTGCACATTAGGCTTAGTTAATAACTAATAGTACATAAATTTGGCTGCAATTAGCTGTCTTAAATTTTCAGTTTGTTGGTTTTCAATTTGTGAAATATCAACAACCACATCTTTCCACTCTGACAAGGTTATTGCAAGATGAATATATTTATCTTGCTGAATTGTTTTTAAGCTATGGCGATGACTGTAACATAAGCCTAGACAGGTATTTCATTCTAAGAGAGACATGTAAATAATCAGTTTGATGGGAAATAAAAAAAGCACTGGCCTTTTGTGAGGAGACGTCCATGCAGTAGCTTTCTCTCTGAAAACCAAGGAGAGCATATTGTTATATTTCCAGGGTTCATATTGTTTATATGTCCAATATTTCTTGCAACAGGAACTTGTGCAGTTTCTGGAGTTACATAATAAGACATTCCCCATTTCCAATAATGGTGCCCATCTCATTCTCAGGATATATTGTGCGCAATAAAACTTTATTTTTGTAAAAATTGTGTAAAAAATGTTTTTGCATCTCATCTCATTACAACTTTATATAAGTAGCTCAGAATCTGGTGAAAGGACTAAAGGTGATGAGATAGGATCCAACATTTTCCATATAGAGAAAATAGAGAGTTGCCATTTCAGTATAATCTGGCTGCAATTGGCCCAGCCCCATGGCCTGGAACAAACCCCAGTTGCTTTGGAAAGCCAAGAAGAAAAGAGCTAGGATTTTAATCTTTGTTTCTGGAGCATTCAGATGTAAAATGCAGCTGGCAGGTCTGGTGAATATTAGCCTTCTGCGAATCTCTTGAAACATGGTTTTCTCAGCAGACTGGGGGAATCTCATGTAAACAGGGAGTGTGCAAGGTGACTATATTGTGTATATATTGGTCCATTCTCTCAGTCTTATTTATATTTATGCTTAATTGTTTTTAATGGTTATGTATACTTGTTTTTCCTCCATCGCAACTTAATTTAGAAGCAAATAGAAATTAATAAGTGATCTGTGGTTCTACTATCAGTTATTGCCACTACATGGAAACTGTTTTGTGAGAAATGTTTACAGGCAACAGTTCAAACAGTGGTTTGAGTCCTTTCATCCAAACTGAGACATACGTTCAAAACTGTTTGTTAGGTTTTCCTCCATGGTTAACTATTAAGTTCATCGTTTTTGACTTACAATAATATAACTATAATAGAACACCACTTAAATCACTTCATATGTAGTGGCTATAACAGTGGTGGTGAACCTAAAGCACGTGTGCCAGAGGTGGCACTCAGAGCCCTCTCTGTGGGCATGTGCACCATTGCCCCAGCCCTGCCTCCCCCTGTAGCCCACTCCTCACTAGCAGCCCCCCTGGAGGAGAGTCACCCCTGAGCGCACCCCATGTGGAACAGCATAGCCAATGACATGGCAGCTGGGCAGCGGGGACAAGACTCCACCCTTATGCCCCATCATGCCCAGTTGATGCTGTGGGGCGCAGGCAGAGGGTGTGGCCATCATGGTGCTGCTGGGCCACCTGGGCAATCTGTGGTGGGCCATGGAGGTGGTGAGGCCCTATGGGTGGACAGGGTGGGGACAGAGCAGGGGCAGGCTGGGGGCAGGGCGGGGCAGAGTAGGGGCAGGCTGGGGGGGTGGCAGCAGTTTTTGGGCACTCGGTCTCTAAAAGGTTCCAATCAAACTTATTGTAGATGTAAAGTCTGGAATCATATTATTATTAGCGTGGTATAGAAGAAGAGAAGGCAGCATAAATGCAAACAGGATTCTTACATGTCTGCAGGTTTGGTTTAACTTGCAATTTAGCTATCTAAATTGCAAAGGAAATCATAATAGTCTTGAATCTATTGTAGTGTATGGCTTTTACAAAAGGCCATATGATGTCTCCATTCTCTTTAGTATAAAACAGCTAGATATTTTAACTAACACAACTTTATGTTTAGCAATGAATAAAGAAGTAAAGAAGATATTTTATAATATATTATGAATATTGTAATATTAATCCCACACTAAATAAGGAAACATGTGTTGGACAATAAGATTTCTAAGTTTCTGTCATGTCTTATTTCTTGGGAACATGGCTGCAAAAGAAAAAAACTGAATTTCTTGAGAAGCATTTTAAAAATCCAGGGAATTACATCTTTGAAGGAAAGAATTTTTCAGTTGCTCTCCAGAGAATAGACTCTTTGATTCACAAGAAAAAGGCTGGCTCACACCCACATTGCATTCCCAGGCAATTGCCAAATGTCAAATTAATATCTATTTAATTTTAATTTTAACCATTAATGTTAATTTCCCCCATTTTTAAAAAATCATAAGCAGGCTTTCTGATGAATAAAGCTTACTTGTGAAGAAATGAAAGAAGATAGATGGAAGAAAAGATTCACATTAATGTAGCTCTAGTATTGTTATAGGTCAGTAGAGTTAACAATGTAGGGTCAACAGAAATGCAAATGCTGAAAATGAAAAAAGTTTGAAATAAATCAAATTAATATCATATGAGTGTTTCTGAGGTCTATTTCAGAAATATGATCTACAAGTATTTCTCAGATAATGGTAATTGCTATATGAGGTCTGCCAGGCCACGCATCTAGCAGAATCTCATTATAACTATGGGTAAGGCTGTATCTGAACCAAAGAGCGGTTGGAGGTCCAGCCGATCCGAACCCGACCGATTGCGACTAAGAGCCTATATTAGGTCTTATCTCGCTGCAATTAGGGAGGCGAGGTCTAACCACTTCGCCACCCTTATTGCGTCCGCAGATAATCGCCCGGCCGCCCTGTTTAGGGTGACTCGCTCCCTCCTAAATCAGGAGGTGAGGGAGGATCCCTTGCAGGGACGTGCCGAGGAGTTTAACCAACATCTGTCGGACAAAATCGCTCGGATTCGGACCGGTTTGGACTCTGACTGGGCAGAGTCTGACGATCAGGACACGGGTGGTCTTGTTGATACCATCTGGGAGGAGTTTGATTCTGTAACTCCGGAGGAAGTGGACAGGATCATGGGGAGGCTGAGCACCACCACATGTTTACTGGACCCGTGCCCTTCCTGGCTGGTTTATGCAGCCCGGGAGAGGACACGCAGCTGGTTCCAGGCAGTTATATCGGCCTCTTTGAGTGAGGGTATCTTCCCCGCCGTCTTGAAGGAGGTGGTGGTGAGGCCTCTCCTCAAGAAGCCTGTCCTGGACCCGGCTGTATTGAACAACTTTCGTCCTGTCTCCAACCTTCGCTTTCTTGCGAAGGTTGTTGAGAGTGTGGTGGCGCATCAGCTCCCTTTGGTCCTGGATGAAGCGGATTATCTAGACCCGTACCAATCGGGTTTCAGGCCCGGGCACAGCACGGAGACGGCATTGGTCGCGCTGGTGAATGATCTCTGGAGGGCTCGGGACAGGGGGCATTCCTCTGTCCTAGTCCTATTAGACCTCTCGGCGGCTTTCGATACCATCGACCATGGTATCTTGCTGCGGCGTCTCAGGGGATTGGGAGTGGGAGGCACAGTTTTACAGTGGTTCTCCTCCTATCTCTTGGGACGTTTGCAGTCGGTGTTGGCAGGGGGGCAGAGGTCGACCGCGAGGTCTCTCATTTGTGGAGTTCCTCAGGGGTCGGTCCTCTCGCCTCTCCTGTTCAACATCTACATGAAGCCGCTGGGTGAGATCATTCGTGGCTTTGGAGTTGGGTATCATCAGTACGCTGATGATACCCAACTTTTCTTTTCGACCCCAAACCACCCCAGTGATGCCCTCAACGTGATGTCCCGTTGCCTGGAGGCGGTTCGGGTCTGGATGGGGAGGAACAGACTCCAGCTCAACCCCGACAAGACTGAGTGGCTTTGCATACCTTCGTCCCGGGTTTATTCGGACATTCCACCTCTAGTTATGGGGGGTGAACTATTACCCCCCGTAGATAGGGCTCGCAACTTGGGGGTCCTCCTAGATTCACGGCTCACTTTGGAAGACCATATAGGAGCCGTGACTAGGGGGGCCTTCGCACAGGTTCGCCTGGTGCGTCAGTTGCGGCCCTATCTTAGCCGGGACGATTTATGCACGGTCACTCATGCGCTCGTGTCCTCTCGTCTGGACTACTGCAACGCTCTCTACATGGGGCTGCCCTTGAGGACTACTCGGAAGCTCCAACTGGTACAGAATGCAGCCGCGAGAGTGGTGTTGGGAGTCTCCCGATACTCCCACGTTACGCCTCTGCTCCGTGAGCTGCATTGGTTGCCAGTTGTCTTCCGGGTGAGATTCAAGGTACTGGTAACGGTATTTAAAGCACTCCATGGCATGGGGCCGGAGTACCTCAGGGAACATCTGCTGCCGGCATCAAGCTCCCTGCGCCCTGTGCGTTCCCACAGAGAGGGCCTCCTCAGGGTGCCACCGATCAGAGAATGTCGATTGGTGGCCCCCAGGGGGAGATCCTTCTCTGTGGGCGCTCCGGAGCTGTGGAATCAGCTACCGGTTGAGCTCCGGATGGCGCCCGATCTTCGCTCCTTTCGTCGCGATCTTAAGACATTTCTGTTTGTACAAGCCGGCCTAGCCTGAGGGGGAGTGTTGGGGTTATTTTATTTTTTGTTTTTTAACTTTTCTGGGGGTTTTTAGTGTTGTATTTATATTGTTTTTAATTAGGGCAATTTGTTTAATCTTTTTTTTAATGTTTGTATTCACTATTTTATTCTGCCCTGTGAACCGCCCTGAGTCCTCAGGGAGAAGGGCGGTATATAAATGTTATTAAATTAAATTAAATTAAATTAAATCATAGGATATAGTTTAATATGGAGAAAAGTTTATAGTTCCAAATTATTTTAGTGGCATGTTATTTAGGATCATAATTAAAAATGCCAGCTGGTGTCTTTGGATTACCTGCTCCCTCTCAGCCCAACCCACTTCACAACGTTATTGTTGTGGGTAAGTAGGAAGCCAGAGTATTAGATATAAAGCTTGACAAGTTCAATACATACACACACACACACACACACACACATATGTTAAGTGTTAAGTATTTAGAATGCCTTTTTTGGATTGCTTATATATATGAATCATAACTATAGTTTTAACTGCAGCTGAACTACCGGTATTTTTCTTACTATCTAGTAAAGTGTCTTTCAGGGTGAGTACCTTTTTCTTTTCTTACATCTCCTCCTGCAGATAAGAAAATAGAAGCTAGTGATGAAGTGTGATTTGATTCAAAGTCACCAAATTGACTGCAAAGCCTACAGGTTGTCTTACTGAAATAATCTGAGAACTAGATCCTATAATTGGATCAGCCTGTGGAATCCCCTGCCTACAGTGTCTTCTGAAAGTGAGTGCTGTCAAGAGGAACCATCTACCTGAGTATTTGATGGCTTTGCATGAACAAAGACTTTGCTTATTCCTTATTTTCTGTTCTTCTCACAGTGTTGTCAAATAATTCTGCTGTGTGGCAAAAGCAATCAGTCTCAAAATCAGAAACGATGATTAAAACATACTCTGTCTTAATTATTCAGCATCCAGTTGTTTTTTTCTTTCTCAATCTCAAGTACATCTTTAAATGTTACCTTCCATCATGAAGTGTTTTTAATTTCATCTGTTGCCAAAATAGAAGCGAAAGTGTCTTATTGTGCCATGGAGGTGATTGTGTGGGAGGGATGGAAGATGAATGTTTCGGAGGAAAATCAGCAAATGCGGGTGACAGAAACCAAGGGGAATCATTATTCCATAAAATATTATGGAGAAAATGGTCTCTAGTGTTTTCAAGAAAATAATCACAAAACCTGCTACTGGAATTGTAAAGACTGCTATGTATTAATGGTATGAGTAATATATCTGCCGTTGGTGAATTAGATGTCCCCTTTGATGTTCCAGAAGTCCAGCAAGAACTAGTTATGTCACCAGAGTGGGGTTCCCAGGGAACTGAAGATATGCTTAGATAGCTCTATTGGTGAGGTGGACCAGTACCGGGCCACGGCATGCCAGCATCCAGTCTGCGTAAACAAGCAAAGCCCCATCTGTGGGATGCAGGCAGCACACAAAACCACGCCCCCTTCGGTCCACAGAAAAACCTCTTTCCACGGAACTGGTCCCTGGTGCCCAAAAGGCTGAGGGCCTCTGACATAGATCATTTAATAGGTCTCTTAAGAACTGTGATGCACACTTAATGTAACAATGAATTACATCTTACTTCACTTGATAAAAGCTGATATGAAAACCAAGACCTTCATATATATTGACTCCAATTCTAGATCTGCCAAATTTTCAAGATTAATTTTATTCATAGAATCTTCTGGTTCCTTTTATATGGATAAAGATACAGAAGTTATTTTATATAATGAAAAAGTCAAAGTAAATGGTGGCATTCCAGCGATGCAACTATATATATATTTTAATTTAAGAATGAAAAAGATAGAATTCATGTATGCAATGCTGCAAATGATTCATGGTCCATAAAATAGTATTTGACTGTTTCTGGGATTTTTTTTAACATTAAAAATGAAACTGCTTGCTGACTTTTAGAAATGCAGTTCACATTCATGATGTAACTTGCTCCCTGCAGTGAAGATGTGAAGGACAAGAGAGAAACGCAGGACTGAAAGAAGTCCTGCCTGACAGATTGCTTCACATCCAGCCTTCTAAACCAATAAAATTTTAGGAGAAAATGCTAAGCATCAGCTTCGTACTGAGGTCCAAAGAGACATCAAGAAAACAGGACTCACCTTCATGTGTACTTGTTTTTTTTTTGACAAAGAATAAATATTAACACCCAGATGGTTCAGTTTAAAAAAGCCACACGGTGTGCTACATAGGAGAAAGATCCTGCCACCCAGAATTATCACAGTCTAGTTTGGGAGAAGATTAATTGTCACTTTCTAATATGCTAATTAGTCTAGCTTTTAGCATGCAAGTAATGCCTGTTCAGCATTCTACTGAGGTGTGCCTGAATGCTTTCAAATTTCTAACAATTCTAATTGCTACTTCTGTCCTAATCTCATAGATGACTATCCCTAGAGAAATGCCTATAGAGGATTAGGATCGAAATGCAAAATCTGTTCCATACTGCTAGTCTTCTGTTTGATGGAAGAAAAAAAAGAATATTTTGACTACAATATAGAAGCATGTTACATATTTGACAGTGAATTTGGCTTGCAAAAATATGCACAACAATATTAGTATAATTAAAACGTAGATAAAAATTGAACAGTAAAAATAAATAAATGTTGCAGAATTGATAGCAATCATGGTCATGGTTAACAAATCTTCAACATTGTCTTCCTAAAATCTGGCAGTCATGCTTGCCCCAAAATTTATGGAAACAATGATTTCAGCAAAAGAATTATGTATCAGTTTTATTATAGATTCCTGTACATGCATGAATAACAATAGATGGATGGATGGGTGGGTGGGTGGATGGGTGGATGACATCTGTTTGCATTGTCTTACTTTTAGAGAGTGCATGTTCAGGTATGATAGGTCCTTATTCTTGTTTACTTTCTGTGTAGTTTTCAGTTTGTCTTATTCAAAAACAAAAAACATATATATTTTGAGTGTTTTGTTTAGGCATGGATTGAAATACAGTTGATTGGTTTGAGACACAGTCCAGACCCAGGTGAAAGTATTTAAAACACTTTTCCATTTTAGCACCTGTGATTAAAGGTTTTTTTTCCTGCTGCATTTGGGATCTGTCATGTTCCTTGTACTACAGGCTTAGGGTGGGGTGGGGGATTGAGGATGTGAGTAAATGGTCTGGGAGGAGTTACAGTATGAATAAAATACCAGGTACTTCATATGTTTATATTTACAGGTATTTATATTTATACATAGCAAGGTGAAGGAACCATTTTGGATTTAGCTGCTATTGGAGAATGACTATGAAGAGGAAGAAATTCGTCAACTGACTACCTGGATTTAATGGTAGACTATGCTTCTGGTAGAGTGGTGGTTACTAGTGGTAGGTCACCAGCCTGCCCCTGAGGCACATGTTATTTTACTGGAGTTTCAGTATACTAGGGTGGGTGGTGATTTCAGTTAAATGGAAACTGGGAGGGATTCTTCTACTCCTGATATTCCCTTTCTTTCAAACTGGCTCCCTTTAGTTTAAAACATTGCTCCTTTAAAGCACCATTTCCCACAACATTGGGGTAATAATTATTCCAGTTAGCTTTTGTGCTGAGATCCTGAGCATGCTATTACACTGCAAGACCCGGAGAGCCTTTAGCCAGTGTCAGCAGGTCTGCCAGCTGTACCCCTTCCTGGATAAATCAATAAGGGGACTCATCATTTCATAGTCAAACTGTTGCAGTTTGCTTTATGTGGAGTCATGAAAGAAAGCTCAGAATCTCCAGTTGGCACAAATGGAGCTGCCTACTTGTATTTTATATTAACCTGCTTAGCAGAATAATGCTCATTTTGTGAGAGCTCAGTGGGCTTTGGGGCCACATACCAGGAGCTGATGATTACCTATAAAGCTATATGGGTTAGGAAAGATCTAATAGGATCTAATAGGAAAAGGATGCTTAACAGGAAAGGGATGCTCTAATACAGACATGTCAAACTTGTGTCGTCAAGTGATGTCACGCATCATATCGGGACAGCGATGGGGTGGGCACGGCTTCTTCATGACGCATCCGGCCTGCAGGCCGGTGGTTTGACACCCCTGCTCTAATAGGAAAAAGATGCTTTGGGTATCCACCCCACAAGACTTTGGAGACCAGGGATTTGGAGAATGATCTTGGGCACTATTGATGCAGGATCAAAATACTCAAAATGGTGCACTTTCCTGCAAAGGCATATTTGTTTTGCCTATTTGATTCTGTTGGCTTGATCTGTTTGCTACATTTTTTCTTCAGTACTGTACTTCAGTGCAATTAAAGAACGGATGGTTTCGTGAACAGGGATGTGAGCAAAACCCATGACCCTGTGTGCTATGACATAATGTTATAATCTACATTTACAATATAAATGATAGCAGTAGGCAGAGATGGTGTTTTTTATGCTTCCTGAAATGGAGCTGCACTCATGGTCAGACTGCCTGTTTTACCTTTAATATTTAATATCTGAGGTAGAAAGATAGAGTTGATGTTCTTGACTGTCTGCAAAGTTAGTCTTAGAACAGGATTTTTGTTTGTTCTGAGTAGACTGAATGAAATTATTATTATTATTATTTTTGCCAGGAAGTCCTTCTGCCTATCCTTTCACCTCTTCTCACATTCACCTCAATTAAAATTCATATTTCTTTGGGACAAATGGTTGGTCTGTGTTTAAAGAAATCTAGGGTAAGGGTACCAAACTCAGACTGCAAAAATCTAAATGACCATTGGATGGCAACATATTAATTATGTAGTAGTAATCCACTGTTTCCATGACCTGAACATCTGAGTCAGCTAAAGCTAAATTGTTTCCAGTCCAAAATCATTGACCGAACTTTTGGAACACGATATTTTGTTTCAAATTCAAAATAAAACATATTTTCTATTTTGGACAAATACCTCTCCCAGAATTTTCAGACCAGAAAAGCAAGGACCATAGAAGCTCCTGTAATAAGGAGCTTGCAAAAATCAGAATTCCCCATCTTAAGTCGGGCTTCTTCTTTTTTGTCTTTTCAAGAATGTTAGATGGATTGTGAAAAACAAAAAGAGGGATTTAAATTTTCATGTTAGCCAATCAGAATGATAGCATCATTTTAAATATCCCATCATGATATAACATGATCTGAAAAAAAAATGTTTCAAAAAATATGGCATCTCCATGTGATGAATTCTACCCCAACTGTTCATTTAAGTTGTGTCACACCAGAGATCAGAACTTCTGCAGTTCTGTAATTATCTGAAAGTAAATAGCTATATAATTGCATAGAACTCCAGCACAGATTTTAAAGAAACTCTCTCTCTCTTAATTTGTTCTTTTGCTACTTTAAGATACGGTTGACTATTCTTACAATAATTTCACTCAGTTCTTCAGTTCTGTTCATAATCTCAACAAACAAGGATTTTAGACTTTACTCAGAATGAATCAGAACACTTTTTCTCTTGATTTCATACCTTCGTTTTTTAAAAGCTTTTGTTAGTAATTGTTTTACTTTTTAGTTTGCTCTGACTGTATTTCAATTGCATATTTTACTATGTATTTACCTTTGCAAACTCTTTTGCAATGTTTACTCTCAAAGGTGTTATACCAATAGTGTTTAGTGAAGTTTCACTCTGAAAAGTAAATTTGCTTAATAAGTCTACCAATATGAAACATATTTTATCAAATTTGAAAGGCAGTGAAACAGAAACTCCCTGGAAGGTTATTAAAACTGAGAGCAAACTTTACTGTCTCTTCTTTGCCTTGTCTGACACTAACTGACTCTCTTTACTGAGTTAATCATGAATTATTAAGAAAAGATTTTGGATGTAAAAGTGTTCCTGAGTGGCAAGCATAAGAAAAGTATATCAGAACAACTATAGTCAACTTTTATGTTCAATGTTATTTCAAAACAGTGCTTTTCATTTTCAAGTAGATTTGTCAGGACAGCAATTCTTTACAATGCTACCCAGATTGTTCTATTTGGGGGAGGGGGGGCAAGGGGGAGGAAGAGGAGAAGGCTTTCCTCGTAAAAGGCTGAGGGAGATAACAGAAAGAGAAGATGGCTTGTCAGGAAAATTGATGGGAGGAAGGACATTCTGCTTTTCCACTTCACCAAACTCAGGACAGGCAAAGTGCCTGGCCAGTTACTTAAACATTTTCTGTTTTTGCAATGTTTCCAAGTGCTTTGGGCAAAGTGAATCAAATTAATTACATATCGCACTCAGCATCAGATTGACAGTGTAAATCTCCTCAAGCAGAGATCAATAAGGAGCGGAGTTGCCTGCGCAGAGGAATCGCCACCACGGATCCCTGTGTTTAAAGTTTAGTCAAAGAATCTATGTGAAACAAAACATATTTCCTTCCTGCAATTTTCAGATCGAGTGAAGCTTCTATATTTATATTTCTTTTTTCTTGTGCCTCGGTGTGACCTATCTTCTATTGGTTAGACTGAAACTTTTGGGATTTTCATCATTTCCTCTCTTTTAGTTCACCCTACCTTTCCTACCCAGGCAATTTAGGTTCTCACCTGAAGCATTCTCTCTCCATAACAAGGGGTACACATTTCAAGTTTTAAGCTATGGAAGGACTGATGCTTTCTTTGCATTAGATTACAGCCCAAATAAAGCTCATCTTCATTTCCTCCGATGCAAGCACCAGCTTTCAGAATACCAAGTGTTACTCCTGTCACTTTCATGTCATTCTCTCATGTTCTTTTCACTGAGCAAACCAGCCTGCTAACCAATGCTCTTTCCCAATCAATCTCTCTGTGTTTTCCTACTTACACATCATTTGGTCCCAATATATAAAGGCTGAACTGTGTGTCCTAGACTTTGCATATATATTGTGCCCAAATAAACACACTGATTCAACTCCAATTCTGCTTCAGGCATTGTTTCCTTGTTATTTCTTCTTCAATCCTGCTCTGACTTTTCTCTTTCTTTACTGATGCCCTTGTTAATATTAATCACCACAGCTCTATATGTGAGCAAAATCAAGACTAGGCAGCTGTGATTAAGTGCAAAACTCCCCCATCATTTGAAATAAGGCAGGGGTCTACTGAAGGGGGAAATAAAAAGTCTTTAGACAAAAGCCATCTCTGTGGTAGGTCTGCTTTGTTGTCTGGGCTCATTTCTAAGTGAGCTGCTGTTGCTGCACAGTAAAATGAAAGACACTTTTCTAAAAAGCTATTTATAAACACATTTACCCCACCATTAAAGAGAATTACATTAGAACAAAATTTCTTGCCTTGTTAAAACTTCTCTAACTGGTGAAGAATAGTAGTGAGGTACAGTAATCAATACCTCTGACACTCAGCAATTCTGGTTTAGATCAAAACACGCAAAGCAGAGAAATATGCTCAAGAAATTGCGAAGACATATTCTTAAGGCATTTAGAAATAGGATTTTCCTATGTATCACTATGTGAACTTTCATGTTAGATATATGGTTACTTTTTAATATAGGAATTTGATAGTTCTTGGTGTACATATGGAGTAATCTGTAATGCAGTAATATTCTTCTATTTGTTTGAAAAGCGGATAATCAGAGGACAGCTAAGAACAGGCTGGAAATTGGACTATAACTTGAGGAGATATTAGGCCAGTCACAAACTGCCAATATAATATTCACATTGGAAAAGCATTACCTAGAATTGCTATAAAATTTGTACCAAGAAATAAACCAAAGAAAAGAATTGTGGCAATGATGTTCATTCAACACTGTGAATACATTTTTCATTTTGATGACTTCAGCATGGAAAGAAAACTATTATCATTCATCAGGCAATTGTTCATCAATAAGAACCAACTATAGCAGCCAACCAGTAGTATAAAGTCCATAGACTCATTTAAGAAGCCTTATAGACATCTTGCTGAAGAAAAAAAAGGGCAGACTATGAAAACAAGGAAATTATGATATAGTTTTAGATAGGGTGAAATATAAATATATTTCTAAAAGGTGCTTCTTATATCTTTTCTTTCTTTTTCTATTTTATTTTCCTTATTTTCTCTCTTATCTATTCAGTATTTTTCTTTATTTTCTTCATTTCTTTTCTAAGATTTGTGTTGTTTTTATCTCATTAAAAATTTCTTTAATAAAATTATGTAAAAAAGAGAATCTATCTAGATCTGTCCCCATGGGACTTTTATAATTTTATATGAGTTTGATGGAATTCTACAGTGTTGAGCTTTTGGTAATCTTGGAAATTCCCCAAAAACTGTATTTATAGGATTCTAAGTATCAAAGATTTCAAAGCTGTTCTGTTGTAATAGCTACCCTTGTCATTGCAGGGGAAAAGAGGAACTGTGCAAGATGAATAAACATGCAGTCCTTTCCTACTGCCTTCTGAGGGGAATACAATCTTAAAAGTCTCATTTTGCCAGGCTTACCTATGTGGCTTAATAAAGTTAAGAGTTTGGAAGACTAAATTTAAAAAAACCCCAAAACCCTTTCCTTGAAACACCCAAAGCTGTGACTCAGCAGCAATAGTAGCTCCATACATACCATATGCCCATATATGAACTCTCAAGCTTCCTTCTTCCGTTATATTTTCAAGATGGACAATATTTAATATTTATTTGTTTTGTATATGTAGGGGTGTGGGTCTGTACATATGTTGTATATAGTATGTTAGGTGTGTGTCATGTATGTGTTCACTTTGAGAGCAGGCAACTAAATTTCATTTTTGATGTGTGCTGTTGTGCCCACAGTTAAAAAAAATAACAACAAAGGTCATCTTGTCTTGTCTTGTCTTGTCCCATCCTATCCTATCCTATCCTATCCTATCCTATCCTATCCTATCCTATCCTATCCTATCCTATCCTATCCTATCTTATCTTATCTTACCTTGTCTTGTCTTGTCTCATCTCGTCTCATCTTGCCTTGCCTTGCCTCGTCTTGTCTTATATATCCATCCATGAATACATGTTATCCATTCCTTTTTGTGATTCTAGGCAGTTTCCAAAAAATATTATTTAAAATTCAGTGTAGCAATTAAACATGATTATAAGTGGCGGCAAAAATATATAGTCCAAAGGCCTAGATAAAAAGAGAGATTTAACTTTCCCCAAATGATAACAGAGGTGGGCCAGCCTCAATTGTCCCAAAATATAGGTCCAGTCACAGAAAAAAAAGCAGTTTTAGTTCTAAATTTATCCCTGGCAGGACCAGAATAAAATGCTCTATTTGGAGCACTGAGTTCCACTATTTTAAAAAGGTCTAGATGTACATAATGGTCTTAATGTCCTTGCAGTACTCAAGGCAAGAATTGAAGTAAAGATTCAGAATCATCCACTCTCAAACTGAGGGC
Organism: Vipera ursinii; assembly: GCF_947247035.1. Lineage (NCBI taxonomy): Eukaryota > Metazoa > Chordata > Lepidosauria > Squamata > Viperidae > Vipera > Vipera ursinii. Next base: position 94,846,863 of record NC_139512.1, read on the forward strand.
AGAACTTTCAGCATCTGTTTCCTCTTTGTTTTTCACTTTCATGCAGTCTTCAGATCTGAACTTTAGGTGAGCAACCAGGCATGCTGTCATTTCTTTTAGTCTTATCAGCGATCCACACCCCAAAAAGCAAAGCAACCCTCCTCATTTAGGTTCAGAAAGTAGAAATCTAAGAGTTCAGTTTTGTGTTTTTTTCCCCTGGCATGTTTTGAACTCCATGTAGTTTGCACATCCCGTCAAATATTGCAGCTGAGAAAAAAAAAGATTAACACTCAATATCATTAAGGAATAAAAGAAGGACAGTGAAAAGTATGTGTGGGTGCATGCATATGTATGTGTATATACACAAACATAAAAACTAACACACAAACAATAGGGAATAAAAGAATAAAAGATTAAAAAGCCTTAAAGGAATTTGGAGAGTTTGAGTTTGGATCTGCTCACTCATTGCCTTCCTTAATTCTGGATCCTGCAGATGCTTACCAATGCTTACCACTTACAATGAATGGTATCCTTCAAAGATCATTTTTCTATTTCTTTCTTCAAAGCATAGACTGTCTCTGGGGTAGCTGCTGATTTGTGAACCACTCTTCCTTTAGAAGTACATGCAGCCTCTTTTTTTTTTTACGTTGTGGAAACTAATTAAAACTGTGTCATTTCAATGAGCTTTTGACCCCAATGGATTGTTAGAGGACCTTTATCTTGAGCTTTGGTTAGATGTTATTGTCTTTTTTTCTATTGTCTCCTATTTCATTTTTCATTGTAGGCTGTCCACTGTCCTTTGGGATGGGGGCAGGTTGCAAGTACTGCTGAATAACTATATAAAATGTCTAAGGACAATGTGGAAACAGCATAATAAAGTTTGCGAATAATAATAATAATAATGTATAGGCCAGTTTTTAAAAATATATTTAATTTTATTCAATTTAGACTTCACCCAACTCTAATTGACTCTGTGTGGTTCACAAATAATATTTTCCCCCTAAAATTAATATGACAGTGTGGGGAATGATGTATATAAACCAGGAGTCACATTTAAATATTCTGAGCCAGAATTTCTCTCTATGCAGGAAAAATTTAGTTGCTATGATGGAAACATGTAATCATGCTGATTGATTCATCACTAAATTAAAACCGTTTTTAGAAATCCTAAAATTTCAGATGTGATCCACAGAATCTAAATATACATGGGCATTAAAATGTAGTGCAGAATATGAACAACTAGGTACATCAACTCTTCTTTCTAACTCCTCCATGTTTTGAAAGAACATATTTTCATAGATCACTTTAGTCCAGACTGTAAGATCTAATTATCTGAGCACAGCAGCCAATTGGTAAGAAGCAAACAAGAAGATAAATTATTGCAGAAGCAGATTACAGCTGTGAACACCTTGGGAAAATAGATATTTCATAATAATGAAATGTAACTGGAAAAGTTCTTCCTTTATCTGTTTATTTTCAGGGTTTTCTTCTTAAACTCCTGGTGAGCTCTCACTATCTATTCTTTACTCAATGCCTTTTTTTAAAAAAAAGGAGAGTGGAAATAATCCCATAAAGTTGCATTTTACTTTACGGGAATCTCTTGAAGATTTTCTTGCAGATGCAAGAATGTAGTGCCCATTTTCCGCCTTATTCAGGCAGTCTTTCCCACAACAGTGCTTTCCACCTTTGTTGAACTTCAATAATTCCTAATTAGCACAAAAAATAATCCTGATGGCAAAGGCCTATGGAATTTAAAATCTAACATACCTGAAGGATAGGAGACCTGGAAGGCTACATTAAGGAGTAGACGGCATTCCTTTGGCCTTTTGCAGCATTACTTGTAATTTCAATGTTGAAATTAGAAGTGATGAGAGGTTCCCTTTTAATGTATTCACTACATTGTAGATGCATGGAGGGGGAAGGAGAGTTCATTCTGAATAGGTAAAAGATAAATATGTTCTTGTGTTCAGCTTTTAACTCCTGGTAACTATTTATATATGATCATATATAATAGATGTTTTTACACCAATTATATATATAATTATATGGTATGTACAGTATATATAATTATAACAGGGCTTTGACATTGCCTTTTTCCAGAACTTTTTTTTCAATTTTGTATTCTACTCAGTGGTCCAGATATTCCCCAATGGCCTCTTACCCAGGTTTTAACTAGCTTCAACATGTCTACTGAGCCCAGCCATGATTAACCAGGGCTAGCTATCACCTGATATGACTGAATAAAATTACGCATGAGTGCAGTTACTTATACTATTTATAGAAAAAAGCTATATGTATATAGTCCACATCTTGTTCATATACAAAGTAAGATACTTTTCTAGTCCAAATGCTTTCATGTGTTGTCTCATCATGACCAAAATGCACAGGTACAGCCACATTTTAGATATGTATTGCTGAACTCTTGGAAGGTATGCATAACTTTTCATTCATGATGCAAATTCAAGATTATTTCCCTGTACAGGAGATGGAAAGATTTTACATGGTGGGGACCATGAGGTAAAAGGACAGACTTAAAAATATATCCATATGCATGATTTATATCCTATATGGTTGCAAATAGAAGATATTTTTTGGAAAATGCTAAACAATCACATGCAAAAGCATATGCACATTTGGCACCAGTGGTTTCACTCTTATTTGCCCCAACATGATATAAACCATTCTTTTAAAGCTTAAGATAACACATTTTAAAAGGAACAGAATGGTGTTAACCAACACATAAGTATTTTATCCATACAGCTTTTCTTTGCTTAGTAGAAAGTTATAGAAACATCCCAACAATCTATTTAGCCTTTTCCTTTAAATACGTGGACAAAAAACATTTTAAAATATCAATGTCCCTGGTACAAGAAGATCTGTGTGATTCCCCCACCCCGTTTGTAAATTTGCTGAAGGATAGGCTTAAAACAAAATAATATAGAATGGAAAAGAGAATTTGTTCTCATTTATTTAGAAAATATATATGGCTACCTAGCTCATTCTCATAATTCTGGACAGTTAATAGTACATTAAAAGCTCACACAGAAATCCAAACTATCTTTTAAAAGCTCCAATAACAACACTATGCAAACAACAACAATAACAACAAGCAGAAAACTCTAGACTCTCATTCAACTGTGCAGGTTGGGCCTAGCACCAAGAAGAACAGCCAGGTGTTTAAAGCTTTCTGGAAGACTAACAAAGTTGGAATCATATGAATCTCATGGAGAATACTGTTTCACAGGGCAGGTATCATGGCAGGAAACAGATCTCTTGGCCCACTATATGCTACTGCTTCATAGAAGGAATCCAAAGCAAGTTTACTCTGCTGGATTTAGTGGGATGAGCAGAGGCCATTGGAAATAGGCAGCTCCACCCTATCCAGTATCCTGTAGAGCTTTATAGATGGGAACCAGCACTTTGAATTGTACCCAGAGGCATACTTGCAGCCAGTGCATCTTGAGAAGCTATGGTGTTGCACGGATATACTATAAGGCAGGGGTGTCAAACTGCCGGCCTGTGGACTGGTTGCATCATATGGAGGCTGTGCCCACCTCAGCTCCATCAATGCAAAAAAATGCCATGATACGTCATGTGATGCAATGAGTCTGACACCCGTACTATAAGGTATTCCAAATTGCCCATGCTGCTACATTTTGGACCATCTGTGCTTTCTGACTGCTCTTCAAGAGCAACATTATGTAAAGTAAATTGCAGCAGGCCCATTATAAGGTGACTAAGGCATGAGTAATCATGAGTGCCTCCTGTTCTAAGAATAAGGATATTTGGTGCACAAAATGGATTGGTGCAAAGTAGCAAGAGCATACCATTTCATAGTGTTTTACAGCACTTGCTGAGCATAATATCAGCATATTGCCCCCAACAATCTGGGTCCTCATTTTACTGACCTTAGAAGAATGTAAGGCTGAGTCAACTTGAGCTGGTCAGGATTGAATTCCTGGCTGTGGGCAGAGTTAGCCTGCAATTTGCATTCTAAGCACTGTGCTACCAAGGCTCTTAGTCCTTTTACTTAAAGATGCCATCCATCTGTTCCTTGAGCCATGAATGTGAAAGGACCTCCAAACTGCTCACCAAGTTGTCTGAGGGAGTGCTATCCTATTTGGAGTTAAATGTGGAAAATCCTAGATCCATGGGACCTCAAACCCTACAGTCATTCAGAGTTGAGCCAATGCCTATTCTTCCCATCCTGACCTTCACAGCCTTCAGACACAGGGAATAACTTTGATCAAAAGTGGGTCAAAGATATCCTCCATCAATACTGATTGGACCATGGCTTGGAAGGTGGAGGAGAAGCTCAAAACTAAGCCCCCCATTCCTAACCCCTTAACCTGAACTTGAAGGACAACATGGTTGTACTAAAAGCAGCTGAAAGATCAAGCAAGGAAGTTTAAGATTCTAAAAGAATACTGATTTTTACTCAAATATCAACAAAGATGATGATATATATGATTTTAAATATTGTGTGGCTTTGCCCCAGTTTACAGTTTCTCCCAAAAGTTTATGTGTTTTATTTAATTTGGTTGAGGCACCTTAGATAAGGAATTTTTTAAAAAACCCAGAAATTCAGTGTGGCTTCTAAAGTCTTGGTTGATTGCAGTAGACTTGTTAATATCATCATATGAAGATATAAGGCTTTAAACCATTATTTAAATGTATTTATAGTACATTAATACATATTTATATAGAGAGATTTATAAATATTTATTGATATTTAAATATGAGAGAGTCCTCTTTCACTGAAGGATTTTTTTTACCAAAAAGGTATAAAGATAACTGTATGTTAAAGATAGTTTCATGGAAAAACTTTATGGACCTCAAGAGAGATTTTTAAAGTATAAGTGCCACTTTTAAAGTTTGAAAAGAGTTTTCTCCCCTTCTCTGCACAGCATTATTAATTTCAAAGAGATTTCATAGGCATTTCTTTTCATTAGTCAGAACAAGTAATCCATCCTCATCACTAACCTCCTGTAAAACTTTTCATATGTTCCCATTGTAGCCTCTCTTCTCTATGGATCAGATTTTTCTGAGTATTTGAATAACCAAATTCTCTTCAAAGAGAAGTTTATATATACAGTCCCTTCTCAACTTCTGTCTCAGTTGTTGCTCAGTTTTATTTTAAACCACTAGATACACAGTTCTGGTGCATATGAAGACAAGGTTGAGTGAAATATCATTTTCCAAGGAAGAGGGAAATGTGGAGATACATTTATGTGTTGTAGTGGACATATATGTATGTGGCCAAGGATTTGCAGGCAGAAAACATATAAACTGAAAGCCCTGAGTGGCTCTGAATGACTGTTTATACCAGCATTTTTCAACCTTGGCAAATTAAGATGGGTGGATTTCAACTCCCAGAATTCCTCAGCCAATGTGGCTAGCTGAGAAATTCTGAGAAGTCCGCACATTTTAAAGTTGCCAAAGTTGAGAAACAATGATTTCATTATAAAAGCATCTGTTTCCTGAGTGAAACCTCCCCATATTTGCATCTGATTTGAAGAACAATGTAGAACTCAAATAAAAATTCACTGCTTTGTTTCTTTGCTGTGAATTAATGGAACATTTCTAAAAAGAAATTTCTGCAATCTCCCATCATACCCCCAAAATGAGTTTGAGACATTTTCAAAATTCCAATCAGCTAATGCTTTGATGATGTTTCTTTTTATGAAACCAGTTCTTCCATTTCCCAAGGAAAATGACACCTTGTAGTTAATCAAATTTGGCTTTGTGCTGATGAAATCTTTTTTGGAAGCTTGACTATAAAGAGCTTGAACTGAAAATGTTCCCTGAGATGTTAATTAAGCATATCTCTTCAGAAAATAGCATTGCTGAGCAACACCTCAGATACCTGGTAGAAAAAGTTTATATTTGATTGTTTTACAGAGAGTTTTTAAAGTCATTCTCGTCTGAGATCCTCCAGAGGTGCTGAAAGATAAGAAAGTGATAGGAAGAAATGAGTGCTTTCTTGTGTATAATCTTCTTTACCATGTTAGTTTTCGCCATGCTTGTATTAAATGAACAAATAAGAATACCATGACAATTATGTTGACCCTTCATAATTAAGAATTACTGTATCTGTCAATTTCAATTTTTCTTGGTTTCCAATTTATTCCAGTCAGACATTTGGATTTTTCCATTTGGGTATTTATTTGACCTTTACAAAAATTAGAAGAAATGACGTTGATGCTGTCCTATCCACTGAACCTTTAGGAGTGGGAGGAAAGAGCACACACACACATATAACACACACACACAAAATCCCAATACCTAATCATAGAAAAATTTCCCATCTCTGCCATTGGCATCAAGTCACATCTACCTGGCCATATGTCAACTTCTGCATATAAGCTACTTGAGCATTTTTAAAGTGTCCTTTAAAGCACCATAATTGTGTTAGGATGACAAACCTATGCCAGAGCACTGTAGGAGTTGATAACCAGTTTCCTCTATCCATGATGCCTAACACATTATTGTAGTGTTTATTAAACTTGGCAACTTTAAGGTGTGTAGAATTCAACTCTCAGAATTCCCCAGCCAACATTCTGAGAATTGAAGTCCACACATCTTAAAGTTGACAAATTTGGGGGAAAAAACCCTACATTAGTGGGATAAGCTAGTTTAAAAATAAAAGCAGTAAAGATACCTAGTTACCAGAGTATTTTTTTTGAAAAATTATATTATGCAGAGATAAATGATTAGGAGAACTGGATTCAGATTATTATTATTATAAAACTTTTATTGATACCTAGTTACCAGAGTATTGTTTTGAAAAACTATATTATGCAGAGATAAATGATTAGGAGAACTGGATGATGATGATGATGATGATTATCCTGGTTCGTAATTTGTCTCATTGGGCAACACGGGATAAATAATGGAACCTAATTCAAAGAATAAATGTGGAATTCAGTATGATGCAATCTATTAAATATTTGGTAAAGGAAACATGCTTTATGCATGAGAAAAAATAGTAGTAATCATTTAATTTCTCTCAAGAGGAAACTCTAATGAAGCTTACTATAGATCTGGAGGTCCCCAACCCCCGGTCTGTGGACCAGCACTGGTCTGCAGCATGCCAGAAACCAGTCCACACAAACAAGCAAAGCCCCATCCGCAGGATGCAGGTAGCATGCAAAACCACGCCCCTTCCAGTCCACAGAAAACCACTCTCCATGGAACCAGTCCCTGGTAACCAAAAGGTGGGGGCCACCACTGTAGATAACTGGATATGGCCCCAGTATATATAACTGAAACAAAACCCACAACCTAAGTATATGTATTTTGTGGTGTTTCCAGTAGTTGAATTTGAGTTCAGAGGAAATTTTATGCCTGGCTCTGCTGAAGTGTTTTACCCTAGTATGAGTCCCTTAAATACCTAAGACAATATTTCCATTTTCAGGAGGTCTTTAATGGCTGGAGCACTCTAGAAACTAATCCCCAAAACAAATTTTGGGCTTACTTATTTGTTTCCACCATACATATCCTAGATCTCTTATTTAGGCAGTAAAGGTCATATCAAAAATTGATTTCGTCAACTGGACATAAGTTAATTTTCAAACGTTACCAGAATTTAGCTTTGCCTTTGAAATAAGTTCAATTACAAGATTAAATTTTCCTTAGTTTAATTTTAAGCCTCTTTAAGTTAGCTGCAGTAATAAGTCCTTCATCCTCCCAATCTTCATTAGATAGTTCAAATGACAATATGTACATGGACTAAAGTTTTTTCTTTAAAAAAAGAAGGCAATTAAAACAGTATTCTCTTTTTTATTTTTTTCACACCCACCCATCCTGTGTCCAGTTTATTGCATGTACAAACACATATGGAAGCATAGAACTATATGTTAACTTCCAATGTGTTTAGATTAGGGATCCACATTTGTGCAGAATAGCATGAGTTTACTCGGGGTTAAAACTGGACTGTATTTGTGGCATACTGGCCATATTTTCACTAAAGTGTACAAGTGTGCACAACACCTGGATTGACCAATGTCATAGATGACACAGGAAAATATGTTTTGGTCATCAACATCATCATCATCATCATCATCATCATCATCATCATCATCATCATCATATCCTGCGCAAAGCACATTGCACAGCAAGTGTTTTCCAGTGGTTTTGATCATTGGCAGCATCTTGGGCATCATCCCAAGGGATTTTGCTATTTTGCAAATTTTGGAAGATTGGAATTCTGAAAGTAAGAAGAGTAATGATAAAAAGTATGAATCAATGAGTGAAATGAAAGAAAGCAAAATAAATATACTGCATGTCTGTGATGCTATGCAGACAGAGAAGAATGTGATGGTTTATATTAGGATAGTTTGATCTTGTGTAAGGCGCTGATGGATATATGCAAAGAAATGAAGATATAATTTTAATTAGAAGTGAAAGGAAAGTATGAATTTATGTCATCTAGATGGTCATAGGAACCTATGGAAGTAGGAATTCATAGGATGGTGATAGCTGCAGTGATTTGTGAGAATGAAAGAACCGGGACTTAATTTTAATAAAGAATGTGCAACTTTCTGAATGAATGTGATCCTGTGGGACAATATTTTCCTGGTGACATGAATGGATGGGTATGGATAAGACACAAGAGGGCAGAAAAAGCTATTGGATCATCTGCAGACCCAAGAGTGACTAAGAGTGATGACTGATGAATATAGTAGTCCTTGGTTAACAACAATGTGTTCAGTAATTGTTTGAAGGTGTTGAGCAAAGAGACTTATGGCCAGGTTGTGACCATCTCAGCAAATTGTGATGGCAATTTGGGTACTTGGCAATGGCTTGTAATTATGATGGTTACAGCATCCTGCAGTCACATGATTACCATTTGTAACCTTCCCTACCAATGGGAAAGCTGCCAGAAGTCACAAACAGTGAGCAAATGATGTCACATCTAATGACTCCATGGGATTCACTTAACAACCGCAACAGGAACTGCTGTAGCTCCTGTTGTGAGTGGGCAGGGTCATACAACATTATGCTTTTTACAGCTGCATTGCTTAGTGACCGAGAGTGACCAATTACCATAGTTAACTGAGGTCTATCTGTATCTGCTTAGAAAAAGTTCTATTTATTTGAAATACTTGGCAAAAGCATATGTCTTTTGATGCATGCACATGAAAGAGAAATAAATGGGAAAGTATTTTTGATTTTGTTTATGGCTGAAATTTTGGACAGTTACTAAAGGTTACAAGAGATTCAAAATACCAGACAGGCCATTTAATATATATCTTGGGGGATTGTGGGATCTTGGGGAAAAAGTGGGCATAGGAAAAAAATGTCAAAAGAAAAGCTGAATGGCTGCAGGAAGGTAAAGCATGAGTCATCTACCACAAAGTATAAGATAAGTTAATTCTCCAACTGCATGAAAAGACTGTTGATGTAAGGAAGCTCAGTGTGGTAGTTGCTTGGTTAGAGTGAAAAGAATTATCAAGTACCACAGAAGCATATGGAATTATGTTAATGGACAGTGTAGAAAATGATGTAGGTGAGAAAAAAAACATTTACACAAAAGAAGAATTGTTACAAGAAATGGGGATGAGAGAAAAAAATATTTAATTGCTTGATTTATTTCCCACTGCCTCTAGGTTGGAACTCCTGGTGGGAAGTGTTCTCACTAGGTAGGCTAGCTAGAGAGGGAATAGTTTGAAATCACCTAGTGAATTTCTCTGGGGGAAGATGAACTAGAACTGGAATTCTTCCAGTTCAGTCCAACACTACACACCCACTGGCTGTTTTGCATAGAAGAGTGATGTATTAATTAATGATTGTGCGTATATCCTGCCACAATCCCTAAGGACTCTCAGCAGCTCAGAAATAATTATAATGCAATATCAATTAGAACATGCATGGTTAAATTAAAATTAAAACATAGAAACAAATTAACACATAAATATATAAAGCACAAACATTTCTGGGTGCCTACAGTCAATAAACATCATTCAAGATAATATCTCAACTCAAATATCCTCTGGAAGAGCTCTATGTTTAGCTGTCCCTGTAATGCAGTTAAAGTAGCCTGGTCACCATTGGAAACTCTACCAAAGGCTGGCCTTGTTACTGAAACCAGCACTTCTAAGGCTTGGCCTCCTATACCTCCTTAAGTGGGGAACTATCAGCAGCTTTTCCTGGCAAAATTGAGTTAGTCAGAAAGGAGTTCTGCCGGTAACTGGTGCCAAGTCATGAAAAGCTTTACAGGTCAAGAACAGCACCTTAAATTGCACCAAAGCACTTTACTATTGGTAACCAGTTCAGGTCTATAGTACAGCTGTAATGTGATTTCAGTAACCAACACTGGCTACACGTGGTCTACTGTACTGTGAAGCAATTGCAGCTTCGGAGTGGTCTTTAAAGACAGTCCACTCCCATTAGACTAGGGGCTGTAGTAATCCAGGGCACATGAAAGTATGAACTACCATAGCAATGGTTACATCAGATGAATGACTTCCACCTGCTGTTCCAGCAACAGTTATTTATTTTATTTATTCATTCGGTTTATATACTGCCCTATTCCCAAAGGACTCAGGGCGGTTTACAAGGCAAAATTTAAAAACAATCCAATATAAAATTAAAATAAATTAAATTAAGTCTAGCCACAAAAATTAAATCACAATTTGAAAACATTAAACCCCTCAGTCCAGACCAGATAGCTCAAAGAGCCAGTTTTTTAGGTCCTGGCGAAATGAACGAAGGTCGGGGGCAGTCCAGAGTTCCGTTGGCAGTTGATTCCATAGGGCAGGCATGCCCACAGAGAACACCCTCCCCCTGTGGATTGCCCGTTGGCAATCCTTGACCGGTGGTACCCTGAGGAGGCCCTCCCTGTGGGAGCGCACAGGACGATGGGAAATTGACGCTGGCAGCAGGTGCTCCCTTAGATAATCCAGGCCCATGCCATTTAGGGCTTTATAGGTCATCACCAGCACCTTGAATCTCACCCGGAGGGCAACTGGAAGCCAATGCAGCTCGTGGAGAAGAGGTGTTACATGGGAGTATTGGGAGACTCCCATCACAACTCGCGCGGCTGCATTCTGCACTAGCTGAAGCCTCCAAGTGGTCCTCAGGGGCAGCCCCATGTAGAGAGCATTGCAGTAGTCTAGCCGGGAGGTCTCGAGAGCATGGGTGACTGTGCGTAGGGCATCTCGGTCCATATAGGGCCGTAACTGGTGCACCAGGCAAACCTGGGCAAAAGCCCCCCTGGCCACGGCTCCTATATGATCTTCAAAACTGAGCCGTGTATCCAGGAGGACACCCATGTTGCGGGCCCTATCAACGGGGGGTAACACCTCACCCCCCATAGTTAACGATGGAAAAGATTAGTTAGTCTGAGATGCCGGTATGCACAGCCACTCAGTCTTGGCAGGATTAAGACGAAGCCTGTTTCTCCCCATCCAAACCTGGACCACTTCCAGGCAATGGGACATCACGTCGAGGGCATCACTGGGTTGGTTCGGGGTGGAAAGAAAAAGCTGGGTATCATCAGCATACTGATGATACCCCACCCCGAAACCACAAATGAGCTCACCCAGCGGCTTCATATAGATGTTGAACCAGAGGGGAGAGAGGACCGACCCCTGAGGAACTCCACAAACGAGAGGCCTCGGGGCGGACCTCTGCCCTCCCGTCAACACCGACTGCGAGCGGCCCAGGAGGTAGGAGGAGAACCACTGTAAAACAGTGCCCCCCACTCCCAATCCCCTGAGACGCCGCAGTAGGATACCATGGTCGATGGTATCAAAAGCCGCTGAGAGGTCTAATAGGACTAGGACAGAGGAACAACCCCTGTCCTGAGCCTGGCAGAGATCATTCACCAGCGCAACCAATGCCGTCTCCGTGCTGTACCCGGTCCTGAAGCCCGATTGGTATGGGTCCAGATAATCAGTTTCCTCCAGGAACAGAGGGAGCTGAAGTGCCACCATTCAGAGGGGAGCAATGCACTATTGAAAGGAATGGAACCTGTGTAACTGCTAATTTGAAAAATGGTTTATTCGTTCTCACAAGTAACCAGGTTAGTACAGTAAAAGCTAACTCGATATGTGAGAACAAGAAGCCACATGACGAATGTATACATTTATTTCATAGGCGGTTAGGGCATGTAAACTTTAACTCACTACGTAAAACAGTTGAGTTAATAGAAGGAATTAAACTGAAGCCATGTAGTAAGTATTTGAATTGCAATGCCTGTAATCAGGAAAAGAGTAAGGCAACTCCTGCAAACAGGTTAAACAGCTTCAAAACAACTGTTCCTTTGGAAGTTGTGTTTGCAGATCTAATTGGACCCATGAAACCAAGTTTAGGAGGATCATGTTATATTTTAAGTATCCTTGACCATTACTCTTGTTATGGTTTTTGTTATCTGCTTAAGTCAAAGGCAGACACTTTCCAACAATTTGCAAACTGGCTCAAATTCGTCGAGAGAAAAACAAAGAGAAAGGTTCAGTGCATAATTACTGATAATGGCACTGAATTTACAAACAAGCGCTTTGTTGATATGCTAGAATCAGCTGGCATTGAGCATAAACGTTCAGCCCCTTATAAGCCTCAACATAATGCATTTGTTGAGAGACGTGGGCAAATGTTACAAGCCATGATGAGAACCATGTTAAAGGATTCTGGCTTAACAGAGAGACTGTGGGGGGAGGCAGCAAAATGTGCAAACCATGTTCTGAATATAGTTGTTAATACTTCTACTGGTAAAATACCATACACAATATGGCATGGTAGAAAACCAAACCTTGATTATCTGCACACGTTTGGCACCCCAGCTTGGGTCCACATTCCTGCACAACTCAGGAGTAAAGGCCAACATAGGGCTAGGCAATTATACTTCGTAGGTTACGAAGCTAACCACAGATCCTATCGTTTCTGGGAACAGGGCACAACTAATGTATATAACAGTACTAGTGCCAGATTCCTTGAGCACGTTGGTTGGGATAGGCTAGAGCAAGGAACTGTTAATACTGATCCTCTAGTGTTTGAGGACTCCTCTGATAACGTAACTAGTAATGATAATACATCTCCTGTAAATATAAAAGATGAAGAAGAGATAGGGGAGATAAAAGAGGAATCAGAGGAAGAAAAGGAGACAGAAACTCAAAGCCCTGTAATTCCTTGGTGTTCAACGCGTATCAGACATCCACCTGATCGCTATGAAGCCAGTATAATATGTCAAGTTAGTTCAGTACCATCTCACTATGATGAGATCAGGATGTATCCTGAAAAGGAACAGGTATCATGGAAAGCTGCAATGAACAGGGAGTTGAAGTCTTTGCAGGATCTTAAGGTTTATGAGAAAGCAAAACTGCCACCTGGTGAGCAAGCTATAGGTTGTAAATGGATATATAAGATAAAGAAAGGAGTAGATGGAACTATAACCCAGAAGGCACGTTTGGTTGCACAAGGTTTTGCCCAAACTACTGAGGATTATGACGAGGTGTTTGCACCCAGTCTGAGGGCAACTACTTTAAGAGCAGCTTTAGTATGGGCAGCTAAAAACCAATATATGGTTAATCATGTAGATGTTGAAACTGCATATTTACATGCTCCAACATACTATTTATTTAAGAATACCACCAGGATTGACCAATGATAGAGACCATGACTGTTGGGAATTAAAGAAAAGCCTCTATGGATTGAAACAATCAGGCTATGAGTGGAATAAATGTTTAGTTAATGAGTTAAGTGCAATAGGTTTTGTAGCCAGTAATGATGATCCTTGTTTGTTTAGAAGAGAACACAATGGAGCATTATCTTTTCTTTTCTTATTCACAGATGATATTGCAATAATAACTAAAACTGAGTTAGAAGCACGAACTGTCATTTCAAGATTGCAAAATAAATTCACAATTAGGAATCTTGAAGAAATATTTGGGGTTAGATATTGTGAAAATGAATAGGGGTTTTAAGGTGTCACAAGCCAGTAAAATATCTCAGTTATTAAAGAGATACAACATGGAATTATGTAAACCAGCAAAAACTCCGATGGCTATGGATTTTAAGGACACTAATGTTGAGAGTCCTGTATTTGAGAAGACTATGTACCAATCTCTGATAGGAAGTCTTATGTATCTGTGTAATTGGACTAGACCTGATATTTCTTACTGTGTAAACCAATTAGCTAGGTACAATAATGAACCAACTGTTAGACACTGGCAAGCAGCTAAACGAGTATTAAGGTATTTGAAGCAGACTATTCACTACTCATTATATTTAGAGCCAAATCGTGAGTTAATCCTCACTGCATATGCAGATGCGAGTTTTGCCTCTGAGACAAGCACTCGTAAATCTACTTCAGGGTTGGCTGTAATGTTGGGTGATTCTTTGATTGGATGGAAGTCCATTAGACAAAAACACATAAGCTTATCTACAACGGAGGCTGAATTTTCATGTCTATCAGTGTTATGTACAGAACTGCTAGTGTACAAACAATTATTGTTAGATATGGGTTTAAATGTAAATGATCCATTTATTGTATATGAGGACAATCAAGCTGCGATAAAGATGGCAAACAATGCTGCAGTAAGAACAAGATCCAAACATACTGATCTTTGTTATTTAAATGTCAGACAATGTGTCAAAGATAAATGAATACAGCTAGAGTATTGTTCATCTGATGTAAATATTGCAGACCATTTTACAAAGGTACAAAGTGCTGTGAAACACAATGCTAATTGTGAAAGAATGTGCATAAGATTGTAAGAGTTATATATTATTCTACCCAAAGGGGAGAATGTTAGGCATATGGTGCTAGCCTACAATGTTGGGTTGAAAATATATTAACCATGATGTTATGTCTTTAAGATGTTAATTGGCCAATGGGTGTGTAAGTGTTCTCATGGCCATAAGAGGGAACTAGTAACATAGCTTCTTTCTCTCTCTGAATTCACTGCTTTCTACTATTACTGTTTTTGCTCTGTTACCTGAACTGTGTATTGACCTCTGGACTGGTAAGAAGACTTTGTATTTTGGATTGCTACTTGGACTGTTGTTGTTTGATTGTGCATTTTTGTTTTTTACACCACCTCAAAGGTAAACTACTTTTTGCTTTTACAGCTCAGTGTACTCTTGTGGTTACTGTGTGACTCTTACTGCTCTCAGTACCCTTCCTTGTCTGTGCAACTCTTTGGTAGCACAAAGAGACCTCTCCACAACAAATTCCTTAACAAACAGGGTTCGCAAGATTGTCTGGGACACTACACATCCTCTTCATGAGCTGTTTTCCTTGTTACCTTCTGGAGGAGGCTTTGTGATATCCGTAGCAGAACATCCAGATTCAGCCATAGCTTCATTCCATACAGCATTAACCTTGTGAACTCTCAAGCTTCCTCCTTCCATTATATATTCAAGATGGACAGTATTTAATATTTGTTATGTATATGTAGGGGTGTGGCTCTATACATATGTTGTATATAGTGTGTTAGGTGTGTGTCATGTATGTGTTCACTTTGAGAACAGGGAACTAAATTTCATTTTTGATTTGTGCCGTTGTGTCCACAGGGGAAAAAATGACAATAAAGGTTATCTTATCTTGTCTTGTCTTGTCTTGTCTTGTCTTGTCTTGCCTTGCCTTGCTTTGCCTTGCTTTGCCTTGCCTTATATTGTAAGTTCCCTATTCTTTTTTTAAGAAAGACCAAACATCTTTCTTTTGTTATTGGAAATGATCCATAATCCTCAGGGCACCCCATTATCTGCTGAACACTTAATGCAGTGTTGTTGCAACATTAGCAAGTGTATGTACAAATAACCAACGTAACAAAACATCATGATTCAGCTAACAGAACAGTTGGCAGCAAACATACCACAACCAACAGCATAGCAGCTTTTAGTACAGCCAATATTTTTGTGTTTTTGTGGTAACTTTGGAGGACAACTATCCCTGAATTTCACATCTCAGTGAAAACTATTTATGGCAGGTTGACCAGCAGAATTTCCCATAAATCACACTAAAGTAACTGTCAGACTGAGTTTGTTGGAAGAAGGGAAAGTAAGCTTTTATTATATAGTTACAATACAGAAATCATTGAATGATCTAGGAGAGTTTTCAGTAGAGGAGAGCAATGCATCTGCACTTTCTTCCCATGACTATGACAGAGAGGATGAGAGGACTGAGGCAGAGATGTGAGATAGAGGGTAGGAAAGACCTTGAGGAAGATGTGCAAGCATTATTGCCTGAGTGATTAGGGGTAAAACATATTTGAAGTCCATAACAGATATCATTTGGAAGAGACTAGACAGACACCTCCCTAATTCATTGAACTATAAGTATTATTAGAAGGGACAACATAACCAGACTTGCAAGATTCTGTTATTATAGCCACTTAGGAAGATGGAATGATGGCTATCATTGGTAACATATCTAAGGATGTTTCAGTGTGATGTGATTGCCTGTTTTCCTCAGCATGCAGACATGGGAAAATGATGTGATGTTTGGGAGTATGAAGCCAGTATGGCCCTCCCTTGTGCAAGCTGCTAATAAAAGGACCCTATTCTTAACTCTTCTCTAAAAAACCAGAATCTATACTGACAGCTGATTGACTGGTTTGGGCAATCATCAAAGATTTGGATTATTATTAATAAATGACCATTGCTAATGATAGCTGTTGGGATTGCTACCACTTGCATTGGCTTTAAAGTGACACAAAGCAATATTTTAGGATGCTCCGTTCTACAGAATGCCTCTGTTTTCTTTAAATGAGAATTGTTCTTCACCACTCAAGGCCAACTGAATATTTTTAACAGATATATCTATTTTGTCAAATGTGTGTGGGAGCCTTCTTCCCAAAAGTGTATATGAGAGTTTAAGACTGACATGATTTAAACATAGGGGTGCTATCATACAGTGTGTTAAAGTACTCAGTTCCCACACATACTACTCACCAAGTGCAACCTATTGGCAAATTGACTGTTTATAAAGGTTTTTTTATTTTGGGAAATAGGCTCGATCTGGAATAACTCTATAATATGACACATTTTCCACATTTTATTATGGATCTGTTATCGCTATGCAGAAACCTGTAACTATATTTGGAGCGTTGTCTGCCACATAATCATTTCACTAACAGTAAAATGTACTATGGGAAAAGACTGAAAATGAAACAGGTCTTAACAACGAATAATACAAAAGAAAGAAATAGAACCATTTGGGTAAATATCCCTGACCAATTTGAGAGCTGTGGAGTAGATTCCATAATTTCAGCCTTTCCTCTTAGATGACTTCCCAAAAGAAGAGGGAGAGTTTTGTCCTATAATCGGTGTCATTAAATGTAACTAAATTGTCATGGAAACCAAATGTGTGATTTCTTTTTTTAACAAGAGAAGGAAAATTCTCTCCTAACTTTCATTTGGGTTTGTTTTTCCCCCCAATTTTTCAGAGGTATAACATTTTGCAAAGGAACATCTCAATGCAAATGAGCTGGGTCTTTCAATGTCTTTTGTACAATATTTGAAGGTTTTATCCAAATGTTTTATTTGCATAAAAGAGAGAAATGTTCAAAATGCAAAAAGACAAACTCCACAGCAGCTCTTTGACTGTCTCCAAGCCTGCTATACACCATTTTTGTGTTCTCATGCTATATCTTGGAAGATGGGACAACAGCAACAGCCATTCTATCTGATTAGATTCTTTTCGTTGAAGGCTTAATGGATTCTATAGACAGTGATGACAGTGAATTCTATAAAATTGTCTTTTAACCTGATTAAATAATGCTGCAGACCCCCGTTTGCCTTAGAACAAACCCTAATGAATGAATTTACATCTGAGTAGTAGAATGTGGTAGAATGTAGTTGCAGGAGGGAGGAGCTCTTTCTCAGAGACTAAAAAGACAGTGGAGCTTGGAATGTCTGGTAGGCAGGAAGAGGGCATATAGAGTACAGCTAATAATAATAATAATAAAGTTGGAAGGGACCTTGGAGGTCATCTAGTCCAACCCCCTGCTCAGGCAGGAAACCCTATACCATTTCGGGCAAATGGCTGACCAGTCTCTTCCTATAAACTTCCAGTGTTGGAGCATTCACAACTTCTGGAGGCAGGTTGTTCCACTGATTAATTGTTCTAACTGTAATAGTTATGTGGATAGTTGCTTTAGTCTGGCAAAATTTTGTTAGTAGGTGAATAATAATTAAAAAAAACTACTCAGAAGTAATTACACATATCATTGTTAGTTCTTTGGGCCTGACAGAGTAAGAACATAGCATTGTGTTCTATGGTAGTAATTCTTCTAATGGGTCAGGCTCTTAGATGATTATGATGATCACCATCAAATCAGCATCCATTCTTAGCAAATATGTAGACTGATTTTCTCCAGGAAGATTTGTTCCAAACTTGCTCCTTCAGCTCTTCCTTTGCTGAGGTAATGAAATCCATCTATCTTGCTACCGTTGTTTCTTTCTCTTTCCACCTTTCCAATCATATGGACTTCTCAAGATACAAACCTAATTATTTCTTTCCTCTTTGATGTATAAGGCCAAGTTAGCTTTCAGTGAATATCATGACTATAATGAGAATGTTTGAGGACTTTGAACCACTTCCCCTTAACTAAAATCGGAGTTGCAATCACTGACTCCCAACTTGTTTCTGCTGTCTCCCATTCAGAAGTCTCAGAAGTCTCCCATTCAACTGTAGACATCTCTAATATATGATATTGATACTGTTGAAGGAAAAGTCTTCATCATGGTTCAGTCCAAGCCGGGAATAAACAACATGGTGACTGCTTTAGAAAGAAGGTTGCAGTTTATTGAAGAGGAGAGCCAGACATAAAGATGGCTCTGGAAGAAAAGAGAGAGAGCACATGTAGGCAGTGGGTTTTTATACCCTCTGGAGCCTTTTGTTTGGATTGTTCCTGTGGCATGAACTTTGACCTGAGTCTAAGTGTGTCCTTTAGTATCTGTGGGTT
This sequence comes from Vipera ursinii, assembly GCF_947247035.1. Classification (NCBI taxonomy): domain Eukaryota; kingdom Metazoa; phylum Chordata; class Lepidosauria; order Squamata; family Viperidae; genus Vipera; species Vipera ursinii. The sequence goes on from NC_139512.1 coordinate 94,865,753, forward strand.
AATCCTATAATGTCCTGTCTTAGAGTTTGGGTATCGTATACTGTATATGGTATTGTGCTTTCCAGAGCACAATACCATAGTCTCTCGAGACTGAAGGATGCCAATGATGATGAGAGTTTGGGTGTGGTATATAGATTTTAGGTGTCTGTCTTCCTGAGCTTCTAGCTGGGGGCCTCCAGCCTTCCTGGATTATTTACATCTGCATTTCTACAGAGCTGGTTTCTGCTTGGGGGAGGGAAACTTGGGGCTATAAAGAAAAACTGTGCATGCCTTTCTGCCTCTTTAATATTTCCTTCTCTGGTGGGGGGCTGACTTCCCACAATACAACCTTCCAATATTTGAAAGACTATCACAACGAAGAGAGGGGGGGTGTCAACCTATTCTCCAAAGCACCCGTGGGCAAGACAGGAAAAGAAGTAAAGGACAGAAACTTTTCTAAGAAATATACCACCTAGAATTAAGATAAATTTCCTGACAGTGAAAACAATTACACAGTGAAACTGCTTGCCTTCAGAAGTTGTGGGTGTCCCAACACTGAAGGTTTTTAGATGACATTGGACAGCCATTTGTCCGGAATGTTACAAGGTCTCCTGCTTGAGCAGGTGGTTGGACTAGAAGGCCTCCAAGCTCTCTTCCAACTCTGTTATTATGCATTCTGTAATTTGATGTTATTAAAACTCCCTCTGTCCAACAGAACTGGACAGTCTCTATAGCCCATGGTTCATGTACAGTCACTCTCTCACTCTTACCTATAACCCTGTCCACTCCCAAAAACTGATGCATAAATTTGGTTGTGCTGACACCTTGGAAAATGCTCATATTTTTTAAGCACCATCATAGACTAGATATCAAGTCTCTCCTATGACTATAACCTGACTGCCTCAAGCAGATATTGGCATAATGCTGTTTAGCAATGATTTTATCTCATAATTGGAAACAAGGCTTGATAGCCCTTGGGAAATTCTTCATGTTTATTAAGTGCAAGACACATATTGTAGAATAAGATAAATGTGGTTGCTAGAAAACAAGGGCAATGAGTTTATCTTTGGATGAAAAAGGAGATAAAGGAAAATAATGAAAAACTTTGCCTTTGCTTACTTGCTACACAGCATTATGAGGAAAAGGGTTTCTTTAGAAATGAATGAGAATTACACGAGTGAGGATGCTTAGGGAAGCTATTAATTGGTGGATTATGGAATTTTTCCATGAAGCTGATTTATCATTCCCTGATTCTTAATATGTGTTAAAATAAAGGGAAATGATATTCTTTTATAAATGAGCTAGATATTGCCCCCGTTAAGCAAGGTCTCTGTTCTGACTTTCACATTTTGTAAAATTTGAGTCCTTTAAGGTTAGATCTTTTTTAAAGTTTTTGAAAAGAGTTAAATACCCTAGCTCAGAACTGCTCATAATCCATGATCATAAGTTAGAGGCTGTTTCTTGGGCAAATTTCCATCAATGTTTGCTTTTTGGAAAGGAAAAAAAAACAGTTTTGGAAAATATTAGACCCTACTCATGTCCCCAGCTAATTTATTCCATTTGACATGCCTCCAAGCTTTTTTGTAGAGCTCAGAAATTCCTATATATGAATGCAGAAATTACTACTTTGCAAATTAAACCTAAGCTATTTAGGCACATGTTTTAGTTTTAATTTGAAAAGTAGCGACTTGCCTATTCATTTTCTTCTGCCCGGTATCTTTAGTTTATGTTACTTAGTATACTTTCATGCCTAGCATTGTAGTTTTTATTAATGTTTGTATTTTCGGTGATGAACTGAAGTTGTCAAAGAAACACTTACAAACTGTAGCAGCCCAAACCACCATGAATGACATGGAAATTGGGCCCTTGTAGCTAATATTGGATGCCAAGAACTCTACTCCATCAGTATCTGAAGAATAACCAAATAAAAAAGTTGGAAGGGACCATGGAGGTCTTCTTGTCTAACCCCCTGCTCAAGCAGGAATAACAGAATAACAGAGTTGGAAGGAACCTTGTAAGTCTTCTAGTGCAATTCCCTGCACAAGCAGGAGACCCTATACCATTCTGGGCAAATGGTTATCCAATCTCTTCTTAAAACCTCCAGTGATGGAGCACCCACAACTTCTGAAGGCAACCGATTCTATTGGTTTACTGTCCTCACTGTCAGGAAATTTCTCCTTACTTCTAGGTTGCTTCTCTCTTTGATTAGTTTCTATCTATTGTTGGATGAAGAGTTGCAGGATTGTGAATATGGTTCTATGGTTTCAATTTCATGGACCTCTAGTTGAAATAATAATTATCTTCATATCTATATCTATATCTATATCTATATCTATATCTATATCTATATCTATATCTATATCTATATCTATATCTATATCTATATCTATATCTATATCTATATCTATATCTATATCTATCTATCTATCTATCTATCTATCTATCTATCTATCTATCTATCTATCTATCTATCTATCTATCACACTGAAAAAAGTAATCACAGTATATGGTATATGTTCACTTTGTTTTGTGGTGTATGGAGAACTCTTGTACATTACCTGTGACAACACAGACCCTTATTTTGGTTTGAATATACTTGGGACATATACTGTAATATACATTACAGTTGGATTAAGGATAAATGTCAGTAGTGATGATAGGATTTGTAGGGCTCCACAACCAGGATATGCCAGAATAGGAAAGGTGGACTTATTTTCTTATGCCATTTTCAGAACTGATAAATTAATTCAAAAGTTTAATAAAACAAGAGAAATAGGGAATTGAAGATTGCCCAGATACTTTTATTACTTGGTGTCAAGTAAGAGAAAGCCGGAAGAAAGTTGAAGGCATAGCACCGTGTAAAAATGAAAAAAGTGATTCATTCAGTGGTGAAATAGGCATGAACTGACAGAATGCATTGGGGGCTGCCATTTAGATTGTCAGCTTTTGTATTGCTGGCAACTTTTGACTGACAACTTGCATAGCCAGAGTTCCAATCAGAGTTTTATACAGAAAATACTTTTGCCCAGATGGCATAAATGGAATTGATGTTGATAAAGAATGTTTGTTTCATTACAGTTATTTCAGAATAACAAACTTTTCTCCAAGTCAAAGAGATATTGGAACAGCTAAACTGAAAAAGGATTAAACACCAGGTCATTATTATTTTTTTTTGAAAATGTAAGTTGTTAGAAGACAGTAAAACATTCAAATATTTCAGAATTCATAGAATTATTATACCTACAAATAAATGCAAAAAAATTTACACATGCTTTGCAGAAGCATTATTGATATGAATAATAATCAGAATGATTAGGAAAAACTTGAATCATTCAGAAAAGTTTTGGAGTGGTTTTTTGGTTTTCATTTTTTTTTGTTTTGGCTTGATTTTATGTTGAAGTAGTGGAGCCAAGTCAAAGGAAGGCATTCTTTCAAGAGAAAAATCTTCAATTCTCCAAGGAGTATATGGAGTACATTTCAAAGCAAAAGATGGTTATACGTTCTAGTGTCTTTTCTCTCATGTAACATTTCTGGCAAAAGAGAAGCAAATGAGAAGCTCATTGTGAAAAAAGAACAGCCTCCAAGGCACAAATTAAATATGAAAATTGATAAAAAAAATGAGATGGTAAAGGTTGGCTTCTCTCGCAGCGTTCACCAAAACACAGAACATTAATCATTCTGCATTAATGGAAAATTGTCTTTGAACAGAATGATCACACATTCCTAGAGCCAAATATTAATTTCAGCTTATCCACAAAGACATATATCAAAAGCAATGCTTGGTATATGGTTGGGTAGTGTTCCAGAGCTGCTGGCAGTGAAGTTAAGGCCCCCTCCAAGTTTTTTCATTATATTTTGTCCCCAGTACCTAAAACAGGCTTACTTGGTGTAGAATCCTCTGGGCTGTCCTAAGATGAATAGCCCTGTTTGAATTGTTCAACAACCACCGCATTTAAACACTGATAGGTTAAGCCTGGAATTCATTCAGACTGTGTGAGACCAAACTTTCCTTTCAAAAGGCATTTGCAACATTCAAAAAGAGAGACCAGAAAGATCTCAATTCTTTCACCTATAGTTTGTAAAGAGTTATGGATGATGGTGGTGATGGTGGTAAGGCAATGAGAATAATGTGTTTAAAGCTAGCAGGTGGGTGAGCTTGTCAATATATGAATGCCGAATTCTGGAAATCAGCTCTAAATGTTCTAAGGTTTTAAAGATACTTTACTCAAGGAAAAATGAAGTTTGCTAGAGCTACTTGATTTGGTCTGCAAAAATCCTGAGGACCACTGGATGGTAATGTTTGAGTTTTCTGTGCCTGTTTCATCTAGTGGCTATCCATATTTTTGTAGGCCATCCTATGATTTGCCATTTTCCAATAATTACCTTTCAAGTGTAGAAGGTAGTCTTACATCAGCCGACTAGAATCACACAGAAAGCAAGGAGCATTGAAACATAAGCAGAGTTCATCAACACAGAGTTTTTCCCTATTTGTGGACTCTGCACATTTTTAAAAGATTTTTCTCACTTAGTGAAATGAAAGCTATGTTCCTTGAATATTTGGACGATATAAAAAGGGGAATAGGGCTAGCATTTCAGTTCCTTCAGAAGGGAGTAATGACTGAATAGGGCTAAAACTCTTGAATTCTTGGGAGTAAGAACCATTGAAATTAATGGGATTTCCCACAGAGGATATATCTCCCTCATGTAGTAAACAAAATTAATATTTCATGCATATTTTTGTCGTGCAGCACAATTAAATTATCGATATTTGACTTAGTTCACTTAATAGTAGGATTTTTTTTAAAAAAATAGCTTAGGTAATATAAAGTTTTGAAAGGTCAGGCTTTCTAATTAGGACTTCTGGAAATAAAAAGGTTGTGACAGAGGTGAATTGTTCAGAGTATTGTATCATTTATGGAGAATAGGTATCCTTTTAACCTTCTAAATTCAATTCTTTTGAAATCATTAAGCATGCAATATTTATTTTGTTGTCCTCCTGCTTATTTTCAAATAACTGGTATATAACTCTGAAGACTGTGAATATGAACAATAGCCAATGAGGGTTCCAAGACAAAATGAATAATGAAATAACTTTTATGCAAATGAGTGAGCATAATTCAAGACAATGTACAATTACCCAATGCCCCATTGAAGCTCCAGCTATTATGTGTACTCATCTATTGGCTTTCTAAAATGATTCATGTATGCCAAATAAAAAAGAGACGAGGAGTCCTTGATGCTCTCTGAGCTTTTCCTGCAGATGTTTCATTATCCAAACTAGGTAAGATCATCAGTGCTAAAAAGGGATGTACTTGAGTCAAGCTCAGTTCCTGGTGATTACATCCACCTTTTCAGTGTTTTGGAGAGTAATAAGAGAAGTGGTTTACTCTTGCCATTTTCTTTTCTTTTTTCAGTTGCCAATTGAGCCAGCAGTAGAGTTTCCATAGTTGGGCAGCAAAAATCTAGCAAAATATTAGATGGCAGCAAAGAAATACGGAGGATGTTGGCATCATCTTCTAGATGTTTGAATAAGGATGGGATGAGATTTATTTGTTTATAAACTTAGAAGAGGACCCTAAATAAGTTACATTTTAAGAATGGTTACACAAAGTGAATACCATCTGCTAGGGTGCATGTATTAACTCCTGTTTAGATATGATGAGAACAAAATAAGTTCGAAATGGTCATCTCAGCCTCCCTAATTCTTTATTAGCAATTTGAATAATTTACACAAATAATGAGCTGTCATAAGTTGACTATATCCTGTGGATAGCCTTGGGTTAGGCAAAAACAAACTTAAAATATTCAGTTTCACAACCAGATCTCAGAGTCTATAAGTTTAGTTGATCCAGAAAAGCCAGCCAAATGATTAAATGAATAGAATGATTTCCTTGAGAGGAACGTGTCTGGACCTTTAAAAGAATTCCAGGAAGTTTTGAATGAAGACGAATTATTGGAAAGCTTATGATGATGCTATTTGGCTTTTCTGGGTTTAATATTGGTCCATGAAAAAAATCTTCCCTTCCTTTCTTCCTTCCCTTTCTTCTCTTATGCTAAAAATAGAATAGAATAGAATAGAATAGAATAGAATAGAATAGAATAGAATAGAATAGAATAGAATAGAATAGAATAGAATAGAATAGAATAGAATAGGAGGGACCTTGGAGGTCTTCTAGTCCAGCCCCTTGCTCAAGCAGGAGAACCTATACCATCTCAGACAAGTGACTGTCTAGCCTCTTCTTGAAAATCTCCAGTGATGGAGCGCTCACGATTTCAGGAGCCAAGCTGTTCCACTAGTTAATTGTCTTCACTGTCAGGAAGTTTCTCCTTAATTCCAGGTTGTTTCTCTCTTTGATCAGTTTCCAATCATTGTTTCTTGCCTGCTCCCTGGTGCTTTGGTGAATAATGTGACCCCCTCTTCTTTGGGGCAGCCCCTCAAATACTGGAATACTGCTACCATATCTCCCCTATTTCTTCTTTTCTTTAGACTAGCCAAACCCAAGTCCCGCAGCCATTCTTCATAGTCTCCAGGCCTTTGATCATCTTAGTTGCTCTTCTCTGAATTTTTTTCCAGACTCTCAGCATCTTTTTTGTGATATGGTGACCAAAATTGGCTGCAGTATTCAAGGTGTGATTTTATTAGGGTTTCATAAAGCAATACTAATACTTCATGTGTTCTTGATTCTATGTCTCTGTTTATACAACCCAAGATCGTATTGGCTTTTTTGGATGCTGCTGCACACTGCTGGCTCATAGTCAAGTGATTGTCCACTAGGACTCCAAGGTCCCACTCACAGTTACTGTTTTTAAGCCAGGTATCACCTAATATGTACTTGTACCTTTGATTTTTCCTGCCTAAATGTAAGACTTTGCTTTTCTTCACATTGAAAGTCATTTTGTTGGATAGGGCCCATTGTTCAAATTTGTCAAGATCTTTTTGGATCCTGAGTTTGTCTTCTGGGGTGTTAGCTACTCCTGTCAGTTTGGTGTCATCTGCAAATTTGATGAGGTCCCCTTCAATTCCCTCATCTAAGTCATTGATGAAGATATTGAAGAGTACTGGGCCTAAGACGGAACCTTGTGGTACCCCACTGCTTACTTCTCTCCATATGGATGTGGTGCCATTGAGGACTACTCACTGAGTACGGTTTGCCAGCCAGCTACATATCCATCTGGTTATGATGTTATCTATTCCACCTTTTTCTAGCTTACCAAGGAGTAGATTGTGGTCTACTTTATCAAATGCCTTACTGAAGTCTAAGTATACTATGTCCACAGCATTTCTCTGGTCTATTAGTTTAGTCACTTTATCGAAGAATGAAATAATATTGGTTTGGCATGATCTGTTTTTAATGAACCCGTGCTGGCTACCAGTTATAACTTTGTTTGCTTTTACAGTAGTTGTTCACCGATCTGGTTTTTTATTATCTTTTCCAGGATCTTCCCAGGTATTGATGTTAGATTGATTGGTCTGTAGTTTCCTGGGTCCGTTTTTTTCCCTTTCTTGAAGATGGGAACCACATCAGCCCTTTTCAAATCCTCAGATACTTCACTGGTGCTCCAAGATTTGTGAAAGATATGTTGTAATGGTTCTGAGATGACATTTGCCAGCTCCTTCAGAACTCTGGGATGTAGTATGTTGGGTCCCATAGATTTATATTAATTAAGGTTGGATAGTTGTTCTCTTACCATTTTCTTGCTTATTTTATTTTTTGTTTCCAGTTTGTCTTTTGCAGTGTTTTTCCCCATATGTTGGTCTATAGTTTCTTTTTGTGTGAAGACTGATGCAAAGAATGAGTTAAGCAGCTCTGCTTTCTCCCTGTTGCCTGTTATTTCCTTGCCATCTTCTCTCTTTAGTGAGCCTACAGTTTCTTTGACTTTTTTGTTGTTAATATGTTGGAAGAAACTTTTTTTTATTATCCTTGATTTCTGTTGCAAGTCTTTGTTCATTCTGAGCCTTCATCTTTGCATGTTCTGGCTGTCTGCTGATAATTGGCCTTAGTTACGTGCCCCTCTTTCCATTTTTTGTATTTGTCCTTTTTGTCTTTCAATTTGTCAGAGAGATCTTTGTGCAGTCATGGTGGTTTCTTCTTACATTTTTTGTTTTTCTTTTTCAGTGGTATTGTGCTGGTATGGGCTTTTATGATTGCATTTTCCAGAGTTTCCCATGCTTCTTGAGTTGTTTTCCCCTTTAGGATTTTCACCCATGGGATCTTTCCTAGGTCCTCGTAGTTCATTTGCTCTCATAGTTACTCTCTAAGTCTAAGACACACTAGCAAATTATATTGATATACAGCCTGAGCCTGTATTCAGTAAGCTAGGGACATGGATTAAGAAAATGCCTGCAAGCAGTCACTAAGACTCACCATTTGATTCAAAAAGTCTTAAGTAAATGCAGCAACAATTTTCAAACTTTGCAACTTTAAGATGTGTGGATTTCAACACCCAGAATTTTCTAGCCAGCATACTGTGTGGGGAATTCTCAAAGTTGAAGCTCACACACCTTAAAATTGCCAAGTTGGAAAAACACTTATCTACATGATAGTAATAAAGGCTGTATGTTAAGAATAAGTCCTTTTGAAATGAATGTTTATATTGTATAGAGATGTATAGAATTGCACTGTAAATGACAGACACTGGGAATGCAGTGTTAGAGAAGCTTATGCCTTTTAACAAAAGTTGTTGGTTGGAGAAGGTGCTATGAGACCCTTCCTGAGTTTTGTCTGCCATACACCAATATAATTCTCTTACAATGATCGCAGATGATCTAAGTTGTCTCAACTGGCAATGCAATTGCAGAATATCTAAAAAAAATTGTTTGACTTCATTCAGAATCAAATGTATTCTAAGATCAAACAAAATAATCGCAGGGAAACAATGGCTTGATTATTATTTATTTTATTCAAATCTGAAACAATTTTGATTTCAAGTCAAGAACCGCCATTTCCCAACCAGCTTTGTACCTTGGGAGCAGACTCTATGTAGAGTTAACTTAGTCTAATTGAAAATAATGAAGCATTTGCATAATTATATTCTGGAGATTGTTTCTGCTCAGTGTACTGAAGTCTCCAGAAACATAAGGAAGCAAAGTTCAATGAACCACTACTCCCAGTTTTACTCCATTCATTTGTGATAAATCACATTAATACAAATGATAAGCAGGCAACATTTTATCTGCTATGTGTTTATATTAACTGTGCTTAAAGCCATCTTTTCCTGATCAGACATGATAATACTACTAAATGCAAACATCTGAAACTGTTTCCACTGATTCTTTGTATGAGAAAGAAACATTTCAAATACTTGGATTGTGGACTTTGGAAGTACGTATAATAGAAATGAACCCTAAACGACAGTGTGTTACTGTATATGTTTGTTTGATGTTGTTATTATTTGTATTATTTGTCTCAGTGGTAAATTTCAGGAAAGAATAGAAACAGAATATACACTATATTTATTAATGTAATTGCCACTGATCCCATAGCTACAAGTTACAAATATTCAAATATTTATGTGTATAAACAAAAATTATTTGATGGATTTTTTTTTCTTTTCTAGCCAGAATGCTCAAACAGTTAAGCGTTTTAACTGAATTGTTCCTTAAATAATCTTTATCCCAACTCACATTCTATATTCCTATTCTCTTCAATCCTATGAGGGGTTTTGTGTATAGAAGGGAATTTTGATTCATTTCTTGATAAGAATTTATCAATATTTGAAAGTTTCCCCATAAATGAAAAGGAAAATATATGTGATCTATGTGTGCATGCAAAACTGAGTGGTTCAGGAAGATGGTATTTAAGCTCTAGGCTTAATTTTTTCTGGTGTTGTACAAAGGTTTTCTGATTTTCTGACATCTTAAAGAGCAGGACAATAATTTCTCTCCATGCTGGAAAAAGCTGGGGAAACTGAATTTTGCCATTGTAGATAGACGGATGAGAATTCTGTTTACTTCCAAAATTCGTACATTTCCTAATATAAGGATATGAGATTCAAGAAGTGATAGAGAAGTTATTTATACCCATACCTCAATTACTTCATAACTAATGTAAGTGCAAGATCATTATTTGCCAAAGAAAATTTTACGGTGATTTTTTTTAGAAAGAAAATTTATTTATATTAAACTGTATGAACACAAACAGAAATGTTTTTTTTCTTAGCACAACTCTTATGTGAGGCACAGGGAACAAAAAACTATAAGCACAAGATTTTGAAACTAAAGAACATTAAAAATGAGCCCTGGTAGCATAGTGGTTAAAGTGCAGTATTGCAGGCTAATTCTGCCCACAGGCTGGAGTTCAATCCTGATGGGGTTCAAACTGGACTCAGCCATCCATCCTTCCGAGGTCAGTAAAATGAGGACCCAGATTGGGGCAATATGCAAATAATGCTTCAACATTGTAAACCACTCAGAGAGTGCTGTAAACCTCTATAAGGCAGTATATATGTCTAAATGCTATTGCTATTTGCACCCCAGAGCAAATGTGGACTCAAAAAATGACAACATACATATTCCAGAAAAAAGGGGTGAATTTTACTGAGGATCCCCATAATGCAAGTAGGTCACTGAGAAATGACTGTGAAGGAGTTATTAGGGGAACATTTAGTTACACTGAGAGCACAATTTTGAATAATCTCTGAGGGCTAATGAAATAACTGTATGGACAGTGCAATTATCAGGAGAGATGGACTAAGTCTAATGTATCTTCTGTTTAAGAACTTTTGTTGTAGATGGGAGAGTGAAAGAGTAAGTGGAAAAGAAAGAAAGATCACAAATTTTAGAGAAAGGAGAAATGCACTGCCTAACGATTAGGTATTGAGAATTTGAAAAAAGAACAACAATTTCTTAAAAAATCAGGGCTGAGAAGCCCAACTGTGTATAGGCAAAAGAGAAAAAAAGAAATAAACTAGGAAGGGGAGGTGAGAATGGAAGACTCAGATATAATTCCATCATATAATTGTATTCTTGAGAATTGGTGGTTGACAGAGCTTGTAGAAACTTGCAAACAGAACTGAAAGAAAGATGGGGGATCTTTAGCATTTTCTTGGGTTTCCTGAATCCTTGGTGATTCTGGAGTGAGGAGTTGGGAAGTTCAGAAGGCAAATTTTGATGAAACCACTTTGATCTAGATCCAAATGATCAGCTGAAGTGAGCTAAATCTTTCAGGTTATGAATCTGATTTAGGGATTCAGGGAAAAAAATTAGCAGAGACATCATACTGGAACACCAAGCAATGCCCTTGGAACTATAATTGCAAGCCTCTTAGAGGAAAACCTGTATTGTGATGCTGGTTGGGTTCAAATCCAGTCCATTAAGGCTCAAAGGGTTTCCTTGATTTGGGTCAAAGAAGACAGAATTGCTGTCCAAAAAATAATTAAAAAATATTCAGAAACCATCGGACATTTTTTCGCTTCCTTTCTTAATCTGCATGAGGAAGCTTTCTCTCTAAAAGAGCACATTCAAAGGTTGGGTGTCCTCTTGGACTCATAGCTACTGCTGATATTTTTGCCTTCTTTAACAGTACTTTAACATTATGAATCTGAATCACCATGAGTCATATGATTTTGGTGGTGTATCAATGGATAAAAAAATACATGGATAAAATTCTTAAAAGTAAACAGATCAGAATCTAATTAGTGATTGTTCAGGAAGCTGCAAAAGACTGCTAGGTACATCAGCCTAAGATTCGTGATGGAGGGGCTGGAAACATAAAGTTATTGCCAAAAGATACCCTCTGATTTATCTGCAGAATTATGATAATTCTGAAGATGAAAAAGCATCAACATTTACACTGAATGGATTATATAGAACCAGATTATACGAGGGCAATTTGGTAATAAACCTCCATTTGGTTATCAATGACAAACACTCGCAGATGTAGAACTTTTATTATACACATTAAAAAACTACAACATTACATTACTTTTCAACATAATCATCATTCAAATTGAGGCACTTGTCATAACATCTTACAAGGTTTGAAAGTCCTTTGTAGTAGTCACTCGGTGCCAAATCTGGGCTATGGGGGGGAAGTGATCAAGAACATCCCAACGGAACTGCTTCAAAAGTTCTTGGGTATGTCTAGCAGTGTGCAGGTGACCATTATTGTGAACCAACACCACACCATAAATGGTGCCATAGAAAATCTTGCCAAGTGTGAAGATGCCAAAGGAGTATTGCTAGTGAACTTCATGGAGTATGGTTTAACCATCAATTCAGAAGTCTACTGTGAAACCATCCATAATAAGCATTGGGGCATGCTGACTTCCAGTGTGGTGTTAGTTCACAATAATGCTCACCCAGACACTGCTAGACGTACCTAAGAACTTTTGAAGCAGTTCTAAGGAATTTCAAACTTTGTAAGACATTACTGTATGACAAGTGCCCTTGAATTTCTCAAGTCCTGGAGGTGAGCAGCAAGTGCGACATACTTGAAGACACTTTTTTTTTAGCTCCTTAGAATTGTCTTTCATTGCACCAATGAAGCCTGCTGATGTTCCTTCGGGGTCCCATTGGACAGGAATGGAGAAAGATATGGAATGATATGTGAGAAAGATGGATGCATTTCCAGCTATGCTACCTTTTACTTTACTTTACACTGTAAACGGTGTAAACAGTGAAAATTTTTGCTATGTATCAGATATAATATTCATGATCATTTCCAGCTGCTTCCCATTCATTTACATTGATTTTCTTTCTCTCACAGTAGCCTCCTGTGAATTTTCCTCCCTTTCTATATGTAACCTCAGAAAATATGTTCCTTTGCATATGGCATGCATACACTTATTGATAATTCTGCATCCCATATATATAATACCCTGTAGTGCAATGTTCTAACAGCTGTAAGCTGTCCAGCTGCTCCTGGAGCAGTTTTTGCATTTGGCAGCAGCATTTCTGCTGGCAGGTGCCAGATGTGTATTCATTTTAGTCCTGCTTGGAGCCAAAATAGACTATTTTTAATCCCAGCTAACGGTTCAGGAACACAAATTGGACAGAATCCGGCAACAGAGAAGAGAAAGCTACCATGAGATCAGTCTAAACTGTAATGCTTAGAGAAATGAGATGGACTGGCATTCAGGTTCTACCCACTGGTGGTATTCAGCCAGTTTGCACCACTTGGGCAGAACCAGTTGCTAATTTTTTGTTGCCCAGGGCCAGAATGGACTTCCGGAAGCGGCATCCACACAGAGAACCGGTTGTTCACATATTTGAATCCCACCACTGGTTCTAACAGGCAAGTGTAGACTATGCTGCAGTCACAACATTGGTCCAACAATGAGGGTCTTGAAATTGGATTTTTAAAGTGGATACTCAAGAGTCCTATTTGAATGTAAGCTTTCAGTGGTCCGTCTCCTGAGTAGATCCATATTCGTGAAAAATCCAAGTTTTTAATGTCTAGGTTTTTGTGCAGCTGGCATTTTCAAATACTTTTTCAGTGAACAGTGAAGATGGGGTTTGCAGTCCTATATTCATTTCCCAAGAATAAGTCCCATTGTACTCAATAGGATTTTTAGATGGATGGATATAAATAAGATGGACCTGTAAAATATTTTTTTTTCTTAAATGGTGCTAGGTTGCAACAGCTTGTCATATTTCCTCTAGGTGCTATAAAAAAGAAGAGAAAAGCATGAAATATTGTTAGAAAAAGATATAGACATTTCAATATTGTAGGTCACTGAGGTCTTTTTTTAAACTTTTGGGAGGACTGATGTGGATTATCTAAAAATCTTCTAAATGTCTGGAGTTTTGCAAGCTTTATTAAACAGAGAAAGAAAGAGAATAATAATAATATTGTCTTGATCTCAATATGTACACAAAGCTTGGAAAGATGAACAGTGATTCAAGATTTTGTTGCTTCCAAGGTCTTCTTTTCTGGCTTGCTGATTATATTGCCATTTATGCAACACTAAAATATATCTTTCTAAACCTGGAACTGACTAATGACAATGGTCAGGAACCAAATTTGGAACGGCTGCTTTACAGCCTAGCCAAGAGAATAGAAGTGCTTTTCCAAGGGCATTTTGAGAAGCATTTAAAATGCTAAATATTAGATAAGAAGCGAGAGAAGCACCATATTTTTCCCCTGCAAGAGGAGGGAAGATTGAGATTGACTTGGTGAAGTGTGAAATGAATACCACGCCAAGGAGATAACCAAGTTGACTCCTAATTATTTCCATTTGAATCTTTTCCTGAGCATTTCATAAAGGAAATGCAGGATATAAATACAACAAAGAAATAATTTAAGTGTCCCTCTTTCCCACATATACAGCTTGAATGCCATTTTACTTACAGCACTCTGATCATTATATATCATAAAATCTATAGTAAGGTTTTCCTTATGGGCCAGATCGATACTGCCATTGTCCAGGGGCATTTAAACTAATCTTTTCAGTTTTGCTCATACTCAATAATTAAATTCTGTCAAATTCTGCCATTTAAAAATCTGAAAGGTTTTTTTTCTTTTAAATAAGTATGCATACATCAATTCTTCATATGACTATTTTTGTATATAGCTTATATACTGTGTTTTCCCGAAAATATGACCTAGCCATAAAATAAGACCTAGCTTATTTTTGAGGGTTCAGACTAATATAAGCTCTACCCCAAAAAGTAAGTCCTACTTAATCCCACCATAGTTTTTTTGACAGGATGGATCGTGTGCCTCCCCCCACCTTACCTTCTGCTGGTGCTGCCACTGCAAGTTCAATTTTGCAGCTCGGCTAAATTGTTCAGCTGTGGTGGGCTGCAGTTCCCATCATCTTCAGAAAACATTAGGCCAGGCTTCTCACAGCTGAAGCAATCCAGCTTGCCCAGGGTCAGGTTGGCCATCATGGAAGGCATGGCCCGTCCTCATCCTCCAGCTCTGCTGCACATGCGGGATGAGCCTCCCGCGGATGGCCAACCTGACCCTGGGTGAGCTGGATTGCTTACAAGGAGAGGCTGCACATTGCAGGAGGACTGCAAAGGACGCTCTTGGATCCCTGAACCTCCTAGAGGGATTGCCTTCCGTCTTCCCTGCCTCAGAGGTGTTGTGGCAATTTGATGGTGGCCATGCTGTGAATGGTATAAATCATCCCCCCAAAGCGCCACCGAAAACAGTGAGGTAAATGCTGTTTGCCAGATGCGGTGCCAAAACCAGCAGCATGAAAAGGGCGCGCATGGATCCCTGCAGCTCCTGGAGGCTCTGAGAGCAGCCCCGGGGTGGCAGTGCTGGGTGGCTGTGGGAAGGGTGCTGAGGTGGCAGGTGGAGTGCTGGAGGCATGGGGAGGGAGGGGGTTAAAACTGGCAGGTGGCACACACGGGCCCTTCCCATGCCAGGCCACCCCCTGCAGCCCCTGGGTGGCCATGCTGGGTGGTGGTGGGAAAGGGAAAAAAAGATCATGCAAAGTTGGAATTGATTGACCTTTCCCCCCCAAAAAAACTTCTTTTGTTGCCCTGCAAGTGGCGGCGGGGGATCATGAAGGAGAAATGGCACAGGGCTGGGAGTCAGGTAAGGAAAGGCATGGGTGCTGACAGCAGGATGCCCACTTGTTTCATCACCCTCCCTCCCCGAGCCTCCAGTGCTTCACCTGCCACCTTGGCACCCTTCCCACAGCCACCCAGCATAGCTGCCCCGGGGCTGCAGCGGCTGGCCTGGCATGGGAAGGGCACATGCACCCTGCCTGATCCAGTACCATACCTGGTCCACCACCATGTTCTCACTGCCATGTTGCTTCTCCACCCCATTCACAAGGCCCGCCCCACCCCCATGCATTCGCGGCCTACTGGTACCATCAAAAAAAAGCCATCCCTGAAAGTAAATCCTAGTGCTTACTTCAGAGCCCACAAGAAAGTAAGACTGGTCTTACTTTCAAGGAAACACGGTAGCTATATGGAATATTCTTGGCAGTAGCTATTTCTTTACAGTTTCTGAGCCAAAAGCTAAATTATAAAATCAGGAGACATAGAATCTGAAGGTTAACTGTGTTCCATTTATCACAGAAATTCAGGAAGTATGCAGACTAAACATATGTGTACATATCCAGTCTGTAATATACTTATTTTTGTTCTGTGAGAAACTGTGCTCTATATATCTTATACATTTTAGTCATCCTCATTCTCAGGATTTTTTTAAAAAAAAACTGCTGGATACCTCTAGAGATTAGATGTGCATTGCTCTGAAAAACAAATCATTATTATTATTATTATTATTATTATTATTATTATTATTATTATTCAACAACAGTAATAATAATAAAGATAATGATGATTATTATTATTAAAGATCAGCTGCTCATTGACAAAATGGTACTTAAAAATGCAAAATGATGAAAAACAAATTTAAATATGGCATGGATTGATTACAAGAAAGCATTTGACTCATTACCCCACAGTTGGATTAATGCATGTCTGGAAAACTTTGGAATCAGCAAAAACCTCTGTATATTTTTGAAAGCAAATATGCAAAAATGGAAAACAGTTCCAACAGCAAATGGGGAGAACATTGGTGAAATCAACATCAGACAAGGAATCTTCCAAGGGGACTCACTTTCACCACTACTGTTCAACATTGCATTAATTCCATTGACAATAATATTACAAAACACAAACCTGGGATACCACATCTCAAGCCAGCATGGCAAGATAAACCATCTACTATACATGGATGACTTAAAACTGTATGCGAAAAGCCACACTGAACCTAATCAATACTCAACACAGTTCAAGTTGTTGAGAATGAGAGGGTAAAGATCTTGTGGGACTTCCAAATACAGACAGATCGCCATTTGGAACACAAAACACAAGATATCACAGTTGTAGAGAACTGAAGTGTACAGCTGATTGATATCGCTGTACCAGGAGATGACAGAGTCGAAGAAAAATAATTGGAAAAAAATTACGAAATACCACGACCTGGCCGTCGAAACTGCATGATTATGGATGAAACCCATAACAGTGATACCCATTGACATCAGGGCACTGGGAACTATGTCCAAAAACTTTACAAAGCACACCAAGAAATTGCAACTTCCTGCAATAACTCCAGCAAAGCTACAAAAAACTGCGCTACT
This sequence comes from Vipera ursinii, assembly GCF_947247035.1. Classification (NCBI taxonomy): domain Eukaryota; kingdom Metazoa; phylum Chordata; class Lepidosauria; order Squamata; family Viperidae; genus Vipera; species Vipera ursinii. Next base: position 94,882,784 of record NC_139512.1, read on the forward strand.
TGGAACATCTTACATTTTAAGGAGATACCTGGTTGATACCTAGGATGCTGGCAGCAGCCCGTGTCAACCATTAGTGCCAGTCAATTTGAGTGTTCAGTTGACTGAGTTTCATGTTTTATGAATAAAAGTTTAAGAATAATAATAATAATAATAATAATAATAATAATAATAATAATAATAATAATAATAATAATTTTAATGCCATTGGAGCAGAATTTTCAAGAGGTTATAGGAAATGCAATAGTATCAAGTAGTCCATAAATTGGGGCTATCTGAGCATTGTGTAACTTGGCAATGCATTTTATGAAGAGAAAGTTATCTTAAACCTTGACAGGGATGGGTTGCTGAATCACAATAGAAATAGGAGATGTGCCTTCAGTTTCTGCCTCATAATCCCTTGGGCCCATGCACAGTAAATTGACTGACATTGGGTAAATATAACATTTGGAATGCAACCTGCATGCACAAAGCTTATTTTATGTTTTCCTGTCCCATTGGATTATGTTTCAATGTCCAGACTCTGCACAAAAAGCAGCATTGATTCACTTTTTGGGTCCTATGTGGGAGAATTGGATGTGACAGCACTGCTAATAAGACATGCAGGTCACATTTAAAATCATATTTAATCCACTCTCTAAAGTGCTGATTTGTGGCAATATCTATACAGTTTTCATTGGCATTTCTTTATTTGAAGGTAAATAGATATTGATAGATCTTGATAGGCAACAAACCTGTTATTAAATGGTGGTGGTTAATTGATATCAAATTTGCGCTATTTTAAAATAATACTGTAGAGGTTTTTTAAAAGAAGTTCTCTATGTTCTAGTAATTAGACCTATGTACAAAATAAAGGCTTGGGGTACTCCAGAGTATTCTTGCATAGACACATAGAAAACTGACAGCAGAAAAAGACCTAGTGGTCCATTGAATCTGCCCTTTGAGTTTATTTGGTTTTTGTATTTAACATTTGTTTTTAGGGTCCTTAAAGCCATAGGTGAGTCCCTGAAAGATCTGTAGAAGTTGTTACCTAATTTTAATTTGAAGGAATTTATTCTGAGTCAGGACACTGAAGTATAATCCGGTAGGACAGAAAAGCAGAAAATAAGCTTTGTGAATACAGATTCTATTCAATGTAATTTCCTATCTTTTCATTTGGGGAAACCTTTCATGAAGACATTGTTGTAGATTAATACTTAGGGAATCAGCTCCCACCATGCTAAGATAAGTCAGGATTCTTCTTTGTGATTTACAGATCTTCTACAATCATTTACATTGGTGTGCCAATATAATGCTAGTAAAGATTAGGGCAGTGGTGGCAAACCTATGGCATGTGTGCCAGAGGAAGCACTCAGAGCCCTCTCTGTGGGCATATGTGCCATTGCCCCAACCCCACCTCTCCCATGGCCCCCTCACCAGCAGCCCCCCCAGAGGAGAGTTGACCCCTGGCACAGCCCACGTGGAGCAGTGCAGCCAAGCACATGGCAGCTGGGAAAAGACTCTGCCCTCACACCCTGTCGCATGATGATGCTGTTGGGCATGGGCAGAGGGTGTGGCCATGGTGCTGCAGGGCCGCCTGGGTGATCTGCTGAGGCAGGCCGTGAAGGGGGTGGGTGGCCCTGTGGGTGGGTGGAGCAGCGGCAGAAGGGGCGGAGCAGGGAGGGGGTGGGGTTTCAGCACTCAGTCTCTAAAAGTTTTGCCATCACTGGGTTAGGGTTAGGGTTCCTGTCACTTCAGTTATGCCTGGGTGATGTCCTAGGTCTACTCTACAGTATTTGGACCTCCCCATATCTTCCCTATTTATTCCCACCAGCCATTTATCACAAATATACTTAGTATGGTATTGAGCACTTCAGCCAATCATTGCACAGCCCTGGCCAGCCAATAGCTGACCTCTGAGACTACCAGCCAATTAATCCTCAGTTTTTCTTTTTCAGTTTCTTTCTCAAATGCCCTATAAAACAGAGAGAAATGGAGAGATAGAATCTTTATTTTACAACAGCATTATTTGGGGTTGTTGTCACAGAAAATTGGATAGGGTAGCAAGTCAGAAAAGCTGTAACCAGGATCTTTTCCCTAAGATGGCCTAATTGAAATAAAATGGGGAGGCAAGTAATATGGCTGGCAGTTTGTCTTGTGACAGAAAATGACCACAAACAGAGGGTAACTTTACTGGAATACAGAATACTAGCAGAAGCATGGAAAGAAATAATTCTGTTTTTCAAGGATCATAGGGAAGTGGAGTTTTTAGGATTTGGCAGCTCACCATTTATTTTCATCAATGTCACAGTGTAATAAATGTAACTTTCCAATAGCAGCAGTATGGTAATAATATAATGTTTTATGGCTCATATTCTGAGATTTTATATGAGTGTTTAAAAACTGAAAGGGAGCTAAGTTGGCATCTACAGCTTTTTCATAATTTGTATGTTCAAAATCTGGGTTCCAGAGCATACAGATGTGAAATCCTGGGCTTTGTTCCCAGAGGTCTGGATGCATTATGTACCTAATTGCTGGTTGTATAAGTGGGAACATGAGAAAAGAAAAGAAAAACATATGCAGTGTGTAATGTATTGGGCCTTTTATTTGAACTGTTTTCATGTGTCTTTGAATGCTGCTTGAGATTTCTTAATCAGGGTGTCTGTGTAACGGTTGCTGGCTGCCCAGACATGCAGTCTCCAGGAGGATCATTGGTTGGCTCTGGGGCGGGAATAGGTTCCTTTAAACCTATTGGCTGCCGCCTAGTGGCCAACTGTATAAGTAGCTGCGTAGAAGCCTCAGTTCTCAGTTCTGTTCCTGTTACTACAATAAAGCATTGCTCCTGTTTGAACCCTATCATCTTGCCTCCTGCTTCCAAGAAACACAACACAGTGCTTAGCCAATTACAGAACTTTCCCAAAAGATTATTTTTTCCATTTTTCTTTCTAGTCCCCAAATGAGCTTTTTCATTGGGTCTGAATATCTTTTTATTACTTCAATATTTATCAGCTGTTCACAATGTGAATTCCAGGCTTTTGATATTTTTGAATACATATTTTAGTGACCAATATAATCAATGTAGTTCAAGAAGACATGGTGCCAAATGGAGACAATGCAGAAAATAAGAATCAAGGAGAATCTAGAACCCTGGCAATTGTTCTGAGATTTTGTTTGATATAAAACACTGAGAAAAATTGTTTTACAGCAAAGCCCATCACTTCTCCTTTACACCATCTTCATGTATAATTTAAAAGAACATCTGATGGCTCTTAATCCACATGTCTAGCCTTCTCCCTGACATGCTTATACAGGGTAATTTTATGTCCACCAGATTAAAAGATGCAACTGATTGTATCGTTCAGTAAGTGTTCTCATTTAAATAAAAGCATGTCACAGTCATAATGTATGATCACTCTTACTGTAAACAAAGCCTTCTTTCAAGACTGAAATATTACTCTAAATCCATATATCATAGCACGTTGTTCTAAAGTAGCCACTTCACAATATACAATGAGACAAAACAATCACCATCAGAAAACAAAGATGAACTCTGATTAAATGTATGCTAATGATGTAATCAAAATTCTTCATTATTGTTCATCGTCAAAATGCTTGCCAAAAATAAAAAATAAAATAAAACACAAGGATCTGAAAAGCCTTATGTTTGGCCCTAGGCTTTCAACATAAAAGTCATACAGAGGTCCATGCTCTTATTTTCTATCTCAAATGTAATTCCTGAGTGTGGGGGAAAGAGATAAATGTGCCAACTTTGTTCCAGGAATAAATTAACTTTGTTAATTTCACTAGAAACATTAGCAGTGGTTAGGTAAAGGAAGACAACATTTATGAGATAATGGATGCAGTGTTCATGTCCATGTTCTAAATGTCACCATATATGAGCAATGCTGCATGCATGTACAAATGGGGCAAGGTTTCAATCATGATACCATGCCTAACAGAGTTTGACTCCCTGTGGATATGCATAGTATGGGTCCATCTCTCTCAAAAAGAGACATTGGAAATTATAGCCCAACACATATACTGTAGTGCTTGTTCTATTGACTGGAAAGATATTTTCATCTTCTTGAATAAATCTTTGGCGGCATACTGTTGATCCACTCAGTGCTATTTCTTATTTTTCTGGCTCCTGTCATGTGCACCTGTAAAAAAATTTTAATCTTACAAACATGAGTCAGTTTTATGTACAATTAAGACAGAAGAGGAATGATAAAAATTTCTTTAACAATGTCTTAGAGAAATATATATATTGCCTTATGTGAATACATCACTGTGTATATATTCCCAGCAACTAAAAATAACTATCTTCCTTTTAGTAGATCCTTTTGAAGGAGGAGACATTTGAGGTTAAATCTTTTGAAAATCTTCTGAAATTCAAGGGTTTATGTTGCTAGATGCAATGTTGGATATCTGCCATCTGACTGCTGTGCAAATTCATTAATAGCACGTTTGAAGGCATGTCAATTACTTCTTGATGATAAGAGTCTGGTCCCTGTGGATATATTGAACAAAAAATAATGTTGGCATCAAGGAGTTAAACCAGCTGAAGCAAAAAGGCAGGCAAGAAAAGGTGCCAGATTGTAGGTATCCCATGGAAGAATGCTCTTTACTGAAAACAAAACAATATTAAATAGATGCATCACAGCAACTTGGCCTGAATATATTATGCTCAGAACTGTCGTGAAGCATCTTGCTGCCATATATTTATCTGATCGTGGAATTGCCGATTGGGCTGTTCACGGGAAGAGATTCAAGGTCAAAGAGAACCTTTTTATCTTGATATCTCTCCTTGCCACCCCCTGCAACTACTTGATTAAAAATAAAACACCTGTTCCTGACAGAGCCCAGATGGGGAACCAATTCGTCTTTTAAAATGAGAATGGTCTTAAATGTCAGTACATGATTCAAACTAAACTGAACTTTAACATTTTGAAGAAATAAGCACTTTTCTCTCTGAAGATGCTCTTGAGAATTTACCAGTGTCTGGAATCATGTCCACTGCTACTCTCCACGTATACAAGTGACTGGAATTTAATATTTTCCCCAAAGGATCCATAAAACTAACATCTCTGCTGGCAGTGTGGAGCATTAAACATACCGTAAATGCCTTGTGATAGACATTAATAATCTGTCTTTATGCCATGGACTATATCTATGGACCTTTCCCAAAGAAATATGAATATAGGATAGTTAAAAAGAAAGTGTATGATCATGATTCAAATCTCATAGGAATTTGAACTGGAGAACAGGAATTGAGATGAGGCTGAGTTATGTTGTCAATCTAGCAAAAAGACTTGAAAAAGAGTTAGATTACTACTGTTGTCTAAGAGACGTGTGTATCTGCGTGGAAACATATACAGTAGTTTTTAGCTGCTGGAATACATATTTTGAAAACCAAGGATTTAAAATCAGATGATAGCATGTTCTCTTCACAGTGTTCGTTGAGAAGACCAGTGATGCAGGTGACATATTCAATACTAGTTCTACAGTATGAATTTTTTTTTTCTCCTTGCAGGTTTTCTGAATTTTACATTGAGTGGAATCAGAGCATTTTTTTATAATATACTTTGTGATACATAAAGGGAGTTTCAATAAACAAACACCAATGTTTCATGCTTGTATTTTTATTTAATAAATAAAGTAATGCAATATATAGTGGGCTACAGCAGACCTGCACAACATGTGGCCAGTGTGTCCCATGTAGACTGTCAAGCAGTTGTGTATGGCCTGTTGGCATTTTTTGAAAAATAACCTGTCAGCTGACACCAAAGATTGCCACAGCCAGGAAGGATCTCCCACCACTGCCTAGGCTTTTGCAGCTACTTCTGTCCCCAAGCACCTCCAAAATCTCCAGCTCTTATGGATACCGGTAGCTCCATGGCTGCCATTGTAGTGCTACCTGATCAGCATGTCAGCTATTCTTTTGCAGCCCATGATCACTTTTAAGATGGTCCTTTCCTTTCTTTGAATTGGGTAGGCCTGGATTAAAATTCATTAAAGGGTTATACCATCTTAACTACAATAACTGCAGCCAGATGCTTCCTGAAATTGATCAGCCTGTCACACTGTTGTGTAGCAATTCAGACCCATTCCTTCAAGGTAAACTGCTTTAAGTCACTAACATTTGAGGGTTTTGTAGCACAAACCATACACGTCAGGTTTTACAACATTTATACACAGTTTAGTTTTCAGTTTTAGTTTTTCGACTGTTCCAAAAAAGTGAATTTATTATCCATCCTTTCTTTTGTAGACTCACTTCTATGTTTGGGATCACTGTTTTGCTTTATCACCTATTTGTGTTTCAGTTACCGCTTCTGAAAATATGTTTTGATAGTCTCTTGTAAAATTCTTTGGTACACAACATAATTTATGCTTCATTCATTGATAGCAATTTGCCCAGATTCTACAGCAGCAAAACATTTCTAAACTAGATTCTGCCACTTCCATGCTTGGCACTTAGAATGAGGTTCTTATTGTGTAATTCAGTATTTGGCTTCTGCCAGATCTAATGTCAACCATAGGGCTTGAAATGTTCCACTTTTGGTTCATTTGTAAATAGAACATTTCTCCAGAAGTCTTCAGGGTCAACGAAATGCTTTTTTTTGGTAAACCTGCAATAAGTGTCAGTGTTCTTAGGAAGCACTGATTTCTGTTCTGCTATTCTCCCCCAAATTCCATTTTTATTCACCATTTTTCTGATGCTGGACTCATGAACGTTGATTTAGAAGAAGGTGGAGGTTTACAATTCCCCAGAAGTTCTGGGGTTCTTTCAGATTACCTGCCTGTTTCTCTGCTATACTCTTGGAGTAATTTTTGACAGAATGGCCGTTCTTCAGAAGATTTCTTATTGCCTCAACTCTTCTCCATTTTCAGAACTATTTGCTATAATGGAAGATTGGTGGAGCTTCATAGTTTTAGAATTTTTTTTTTAAAAAAATTGTCCATATTAAGGCATCAATTCCTTTTATTTACAGTAATCTGTAGGACATCTTTTTGGCAAATACTTTTTCATAGAACTGTAGAACAATAAATCTGCATTCCCATAGGCTCTTAAACAGAAAGTTTAAGAAAATAACTGGTTTAGATATGGTGGAGAAGAGAAGTTACATAGCCCTTGTCTTAGTTTTTGTCCTGGCTTTTCACCGTTCGTCTTTATGAACAGTTGTAAGAAGCTCAAAAGCTTGTAACAATTATGTAGCAGAGTTCCCTTTGTGGTATAAGGGTGGCTATGTAAATTTGATAAATTTGATATAAATAAATAAATATAAATAAATAAAAGTTTCAGTTGCTCTAATAGATTCTTTCTATGGCTTGTCCAGAAAATGAATTGGGAAGGTGGAAATAAGAGAGACAGAAATTCATGAAGCAAGATTTCAGCTTTAAAATCCACAATGAAAATACTTAGGAGAAGCCCTTTGACAAAATGTTTAGAGAAGAGTCATAGTTTGATTTAAGCAGTAGAGAAAGCACTTAGCCTGCTTAATTCCAATTTCTGGAGATTTATTTATTTTTATTTATTTATTTATTTATTTATTTATTTATTTATTTATTTATTTATTTATTTATTTATTTATTTATTTATTTATTTTTATATACTGCCCTTCTCCCAAAGGTCTCGGGGCAGTGTACTGGGCAGTTAAAACATGGCATACATAGTTAAAAATAAATTAAATTAAATTTAGCCCCAAACCAAGTAAATCAAATTCTAAAATTTAAAATCCCAGTCCCTCAGTCCAGGCCGGCAAGCTCGAATAACCAGGTTTTCAGGTCACAGCGAAAAGAGCGAAGGTCGGGAGCCATCCGGAGCTCAACAGGGAGCTGATTCCAGAGGACAGGCGCGCCCACAGAGAATGCTCTCCCCCTGGGAGCCACCAGCCAGCACTCCCTGACTGACGGCACCCTGAGGAGGCCCTCTCTGTGGGAGCTCACAGGACGATGGGAAGTTGACGCCGGCAGAAGGTGCTCCCGTAAATAATCCAGAAGATTTCATTTTATTGAAGGTATAGCACCTATTATGTTGCTGTTAGAAAACTTAGCAGATTTCCACAGCAACTGTACTGTATATAATCTGTGTTTTCCCCCAGTGCATTGTATTTGCTTATTTGATTTTAAAACAGCATTTTTAATGAAGTTTTAACTCTGCATACCATCTCGAATCTCCTGATTTGGTAGCCTATCAACCTAGTAAATACTGTTATTGCTGTAAATATAACCAAAAGATTCTCATCTCAGTACTTTCTAAGTGGATCAGGCTGCATCATCAGTCAATTACTTTGAGATTGTATTTTACCTGCCCCACCTAGTATATTGTTCTGTAACATGAAGACCCAGGAATTAGAAATCAAAGGCAATGTAATTATTTCAAAAAAGGGCTTAAGTGCACATTTTTATTTCAGACTTCTAAAGACACAGTTCTATGATTCTTCAATGGCATCTGAGAAATGTTCTGAATTTCCCCACCTGAGAGCCAGTCTAGGAGGAAAAATATGACTTTAGCTCTCTCTTTTTTTCACACTGTTGCTGGCCTTTGAAACTAGCTCTTTCTGAGGATGGAAATGCTGACAGTGGGAAAGCTGAAAAGAGATAGTTGGCAAGGATTTTGGCTCTAGATGTTCTACAGCTTTTCAGCTCTCAGTCCCACTCCTGAAACAAAGAGGAAGATTTTCAACTGTTATCAACTGGTCCAGTGGTGGGATTCAAATATGTGAACAACCTGTTCTCTGTGTGGATGCCACTTCCGGAAGTCCATTCTGGGCCTGGGCAACAAAAAATTAGCTACTGCTTCTGCTGAACAGGTGCGAACTGGTTGAATCCCACCACTGAACTGGTCTAATGTATTCCCTCAGACTGCTCACAGTGGAATGGATTTATTTAAATATGTTTTTAAAATGCATTTAACAAAATAAAGCAGAAGTCTGTCTAATATCTTTCTTGTCTGTACTTTGGGCCAATGTCACCCTAACCCTGTATTCTATTTTATCACACACTGTTCAGAGGGGAACAGCTCGAGACGATGCTTCATCATAAAATAAATTCTCCATGAATTGTTATGAGAGCAGATGTGATAATTACTGAAAAAGACTACATGTAGCAACAGTCTACAGCGATGAATTGAATCTCCTAAGGAACGACTCTTTTTTTAAAAAAGGATTATGTACTCAGCTGCTTATAGAAAATCCTAGGATTTTTTTTTTCTTCATGCAAATTTCCTTATTGATCTTTCTTATGGAAATTACCCTATGTACCTATGAAACATGAAATTAAGCTCTGGATGGCATGTAAAGTGGGTTTTGCTACTCTGGGTTGGTACTGCTGGGAGATTTTCCATGAAGAAAGTGCCCACTTTGCTTCTTCCCTGCTTCTCCAAAAACAGAGGAACACAATGTTCAAGGGCATCTTGGCAGTGCTTGGCTGGCCCATGCTTACCCAAAGGGAAAAAGTGAAGGATGGGGAAAAGCCCACTCAGTGTTTCATGGCATGTTTAAAAGGGAGCTTACTATAAAGCAAACAAGGGTGGGAGCTGAAACTAATTGTTAACGTGACTGAACTGCACTGAAACCAACATCAGCATTGTATGAAGTAGGTTTGAGTTCTAGAATGGATTGTGGAAGTGACCAATTGGAATGAAACAATGAAATGAGATGCTTCACTTTTTAAGCATGCTAATTCTTCAGTTTGAGTCATGTGTTCTTCTAGTGTCCTCACCGATACGGAAATATTTGTCTTCTATATGTATGCTGTTTTGTTCTGTTGTTCACGGTCCATCCTCCTCTGGTTGGAATGTTAATTATTCCACGACATTTGGTAGCAGAGAATGGTTTGTTTTTATATCTGAGAATCGCTTTACAGGTTCCAGGTCTAGACACATTGACATCCGTCACCAAAACATAAGACAAGCAGTTAAACAAGTTTTTGTGAAATTGCAGTACGTGCCTACACATGACCAAATTGCTGATATGCTGAACAAACCACTTCCTACAGTCCAACACGAATATCTGCGCAAGAAGATGTGTCACAAAGAAAGGAAAACAAGATTTTCTGAATCCTATACAATACCTCCTCAGTTAAGCATCAATCAGAGGGAAAAATAAGTGATATATAACCTTGGAAGGCTATGTCCTTCTCTTTGAAATGAAGTAGAGCCTGTCTTTTTTGTGACTGGACCTCACAACTCTTTTTGAATTAACCTAAACTAATGGCAAAACCCTGCTGATTCTTTATAATGCAAATAAGAGAGGGAGTATATGTTGTTGATTATTTAGTTGGGACCTGAAGCATCCAATACATATTGAATTGGGTGTTGTTATAAGGCACAGAATCAGAATCTTATCAGCAAAACCACTACCTTAAACAAATAAATGAGCATTCCAATTAATTCATTTATTTACTTTTTTGTAATAATCAGCCATACAATAAAGCATTTTATTCATTACCCATGTAGAGATCTATGAAAAATATGCCTCAAACATCCTAAACAGAAGAAGGACAGAAGGAAGAAATATTCTTAGCGTAAGAACTTCAGAGAGGGAAGCATTTCCCATTGGGATTGCAGGTCCTGAAGTGTCATGATTCCCATGTCTTTGCCATTGTTATTCCCCTTCTTGTTGTCTTAAGGAAGCAAAGGAGTTCATTGATAGGCTGGAGATGGTTCACAGGAGGACAACAAAGATACTTCAGGGACTTAAGGACAAGCATGATGAAGACAGATAGAAAGAATTTGGGATGTTCAGTCCAAAGGGGAAAAAAAATTAGTGGAGACATGACAGCAATGTACATAAAGGGAGGCTACAGTAAGATGGCCAAGAACTATTTTCCATATTGATAGAAATCAGGAACACAAATAAGGGTATAAATTGCAGCTATCTAAATTTCAATCAAATGTACAGGAAAAGCTTCTTGATAGTAAAAGCTATCGGTACAGCCATAGAATGGTCTGTCTAGAAAAATGAGAATTCTCCATCTCTGGACATTTGAAAGAAGAATCTGAACAATCCCTTCTCATAAACAGCTAAATAGCTTTTCATGCTCATTACAGAGGCAAGGTGATCTTTATGCTCCCTCCCAACTTTCTAATGCTTCTTGGCAGCATTAAAAAAGACTAAGTTGTGAAGGCAACCAGATTACAGGATCTGAAATGTTGAGAACTAGAAGAAACAAACAAACAAACAAACAAACAAACAAACAAACAAACATATTCTCTTGTGTTCCATGTTGTTATTTGCAGCACTGCCCTTATGATGGCCATATTAACAAGTGTAGCTTTTTTTTTTGCAGACTATCTACAATCTTCCCCAGGCACAAATTAAATCCATAACAATAGCTCCAATCAGAAAAATATTCCCTCTCTGAAGTAAGGGATCCAAGGACTACATATTGCCAAACATGGAAGTAAGGCCTTTCTAGGATATCCTATTGGAATGTTGCTGCTGAAATAGTGACCACTTTCATGTGCTGCTATGAGGAGCAGGAGGCAGTTGGTAACCCCCAAAGCCTTATTTCTAATCTAATTACTGGGCCCAGTGGTCAAAATCCTACAGTAGACGTTGCCTTGCTGCTGCCAGATGTTTTCTACCCTGAAGATATAGGGCACTTATCTACAAGATTCAGTGGCTAATCCATGAAGGAAGAACCATAGCTAGAGCTCCTTATGCCTGCAGAGGTTTGGAAAAAAACAGAATCCTTGCCTGGAAACCAGTTGGCTCCATTCTCTGTTTCTGCCCTCTGTGTTTCTGATAATTCTATTTGCTTTGAAATATCTTGTTCATCCTTTTCAGCAAGTTTCTGAAGTAGAGAAAGGTGATCACTTACTTTTAACAAGGTGAATATTCTTTCCAGCTCTGCTGGTGGTCCCTACCTCTGCAAGCAGGAGAATTAGTTTTAAGAAAGTGAAAGACAGCATCTGCTCTCTCCTACTGTGTGGTATTTTAAAAGGTCTTTCTTTCCACTCTTCCTCCCCCTCTCTCTTTCCAAAGTGGTGATAGCCAATCAAAATTTTACATTCCCTAAAGTTCTGAGAACAAGGATGAGGCATGTAAGGACAACAAAGCAGTAACAAACCCTGGGGCCATGATTAACCATGTAAGTCTTCCTGCCTTAAAATATTAAATCAGTATTCATTTCTTTTACCATGTAGAATAGCTTTAGACTACCAATTGCTTTAGGGAAGCTGAATAAAAGAAAAGGCCCATGATTTTGCCAGCTAAAATGTTATAAAACCAGAGGGTTCATGTAACAGAGGAAAGCTCAGGCTCACAATTCTGAACCCTTGTCTGGGGATATGAATTGGAATGCATGCTAATAAAATCAAAGGGGCAGCAGCAGCCTTTACTTCCACACCAGCTGGGAATGTGAGGTTGGTGGTAAGCTGTGATATACCTGCAAATTCCTTTATGGAAGGTGGAATCTGAGGTGGTTCAGGATGGCTGCACTGAAAGTTTCTTTAGTGAATTAATGAAGAATTCTCTCCTCCCTCCCCCACCTCATGACAACTTGGCAGAGTTGTGAGAGTCAATCCCAATGTTAAAGTGCTGAAATAAGCTTAGAAATAATGGCTCACCTTTGGGCTATGGAATGAATTAAGTGACAAAGTTGGGGTTATCCCCAACTTTGTCACTTAATTCATTCCATAGCCCAAAGGTGAGCCATTATTTCTTAGTACATCTGTATCTGTCTCTGTTGCCATAAGGTTAAAACGAAATCAAGATATGCTGCAATTGCCCTACATCACTGGGATTTAGTGGGAAAGCAAGTATATGTTTAGATATTCCCATCAACTGTATAACTGCAACAATTTATTAGGAGCATTATTTTAAGAATGTGGACAAGTATAATCTGATTGTAAAGCAGGGCTGTATTCTGAGCTGACTCAATACAGAAAGAGGTGACCAGGGTTGATTTTTAGTTTGCTAAAGCAAGAGAGTATAATGGAGTTGTGGAACATAATGTCTGGAAGAGATATAAAAAAATCATATAGTCCTACCCTTTGTAATAATAAGTGCAGGAGTTTATTATTACAGCATCCTTAGTTGTTCCCTCTTGAAATACCTTGACCTGTTCTGGGCATTGTAGTCAAAAGTGGACATTGTCAAACAAGATTGAGGTCAGAGGAGGGCTACCAAGATGGTGAAGGAACTGAATACCAAAATTTATGAGGAATATTTAAAAGAACTCAGTAGATTTATTCTGCAGAAAACAAGACTGAGGGAAGATATTGCAGTAGTCTTCAGACTTGTTCTTTGTTGCCTGGTAGAGGAGCAGAGCAGAACAGTGAAGGGAGATAGGGCAAAAAAACAAAACCATCCTGCAGAAAACACAACTTCACAACACAGTCCTTTTAGCAGTTCCAAGATGGCTCCATACCCATTTGCACTACCCAGGTGACCCTGAGGACACAGACAAACCTCCAAGTGGCCTCAATGATTCTCTAAAAGAATACAAATGACCAGCTGTCTGCAAGGAATATAAATCCTTCCATTCCCCACCATTCAGTCAGAGCTGAAGAAGCTTCTTGGATGAGAAGCAAAGAAAATCATCTTCAGAGAAGAACAAGAAAGTCCAGCTGCCTCCTGAAAAAAAGCACCTTTCGGATAGTTTGGGTAATGAAACGTGTGCAAGAAAACAAGCAGACTCAGAGAGCACCAAGGATGCCTTTACTGCTTTCATTATTCGGACAGAAATATCAGTACCTTGTAGTTATTGTTTTAGTTCTAGAACAGGATGGGCCGGATGCATCACATGGAAGCTGCGCCCTGAGTTTGACATGTTTGTTCTAGAAAGTGTTCTGAAAGCTCTGGTCATCAGAAGTCTTGAGATAATTTATTGGGAAAAAATTATATTTTTTGATTTTCCATGGGTGTTCTGATCTTTTCAGCCTAGCTATTTATTTTTTGGCATCTGAATGAGAAAGGCATCAATACCATGGGTGGGAAAACTGAGGACACTGCTAAGCTACATTGCTTAGCTACTTTAGTCAGCATAATTAACAGCAAGTTGTAGTCCAGCAGTCGGAGAGCCACTGTTCTCTATTCATGACTAATAAGGGGATATTTTTTCTCCTAGTGTTTGGAGACTTTCTTCCAGGAAAAAAAATGTTATTAGGTATAATGTCATTGAAGAAAGAGCATTTGAATATTCCCACTAGAATATTAGCTTAATTAGGGAAAAAAATCTATTGCGTGATTTCTTCCAAGTGAACTCACATAATGGAATTGCTGCAGTGCAATATTTCCTAATTAGTGCTTAAGAATGTTCAAGCTTGTGTGAGCCAACCATTTTATGAAGGAGAGAAGAGTAGAGCTATAACAGTAATCTAGGGTTATATCTACATTTTTCATTAGTGCTTTGAATTTATGGATCAAACTAATGTTCCTCAGACTTGCAAAATGAAGTGCTTCAGCAATGATATCAACTCTTCTATTTCTAGTAAAATGTTATCGGGGTATTAGACTTGATGCTCACCTAGTCCAGGGTAATTATATTTTTCCTAAATAGCATAGTTTAAGTCCACATGCACCCAAAAGTGTAGGCAGACTTCCATTTTTTTTAAGAAATAACCCTGCAAAACTGTATTAATTAATCACAATTTCAAGAATTTTATTAATTCCCTGTAACTGACCCTGACAGGATGAAAATCACTTGAGAAGGCAGAACACAGTTTAAAATAACAACAACAACAATCTTATTGTAGAGTTTCCGGCTATTTTTAAACATAGGCACTATGAACAAGAGAATTGGGACCATGGAATTGAAAATGATTTTTCCCATGGAACATTCTACAAAAATATGTTTGTTACATTAGGTAACTTAACACTGATGCTAACAGTAAATAGCTGTTATAAAATCATTGTAGGTCTTAGATACTTGGAAGAGATTTTTAAAGTTATCAAGGTCAGAGCAGAACCATTTTGGCTACATGGCAGCCCAATTCTATCTGAAAGAAAACTCTTATCTCCAGTAACCTCTAGAACTCATCATTTCATGTGGCAGCCTGTTGTACATGCTGATAGCTTATACAGATATTTTTTTCCTGATGTCTAGCTTGTTTCCTTATTTTATATATATATATACGTCTTGGCGTATTCGGGTCTTTTTCCATGTAGGATTGAGGGTGTCTTGGCGACATTTCGACGAGGTCCCACTCGTCATCTTCAGGCTGGTGTCTTCGGCTTCATGCAGCACAGAACTCAGGATATCACTACACTAGAGCTCAGGATGTCATCACACAGCCCATTATCCAGGTTGTTACAACACAAAAGACTAATGGGCACACAGCCAACACCTCAGCCACACAGGATGTTACAAAACAGCTGACTAATCCACAAACAATAACCCCATCAACCAATCAACATGATATGTCTTGAGTGTTTCGAACACCTTGCCGGCCCAAATACGGGCCAAATCTTTTCTTGCCTGTATCAGCCCAAACTCAGGCCGTCCACAGGCGGTAGTCACAACTGCGACAATCATTATTTTGCATAAATTTTTGGATTGCTAACAATTTTTGGATTGCTAACAATTATTTCCCCTGCCTCTTCCCTCCCCGATGCAGCTGACAAAGTGAGAAAGAGCTTATGGCCTAGAGGTTAAAACAACTACCTAATGTGCAATCAGCCCAGGTTCGAATCTCAGAAGGGTATGGCTGACTGATGAGAACAAATAAGTTTGAAATGGCTATATTAGTCTCCCTTTAATTCTTTGTTAGCAATCCAAAAAATTTACACACACACACACACACACATATACACACACAGTATATATATATTTCAGTGTCTGCAATTAGTGCAGGTTCGCATCCCACCAGACTCAAGGTTGACTCAGCCTTCCATCCTTCCGAGGTAGGTAAAATGAGGACCCAGATTGTTGGGGGCAATTAAGCTGACTTTGTAATAATGCCGCTTGGGTGTGTGTGTGAAAGCCCTAATAACCAGGCATATACATAGAATGAAGGCTACTGCTAAGCTTGTAAGCCGCCCTGAGTCTTCGGAGAATTAAAATAAAATAAAAAATCACATCAACATATTTTTCTACAATGTCATTTAGCTTTCTCATCTTCCTCAGTCCCCAAGGTTTCCTCCTTAACTTTTCTACAGATTTTTTTTCAAGCTTTTTTTCCCAGGAATGTGAAGATCACTTACGTAATAGTAGCAATTTTCTTGTTTCATCTGCAGATAAATAGCCTATTATTTTTAGCCTTTACTTTTGATACCCACTATTCTGTACACTTAGGAAACATAAGGTAGTATAACTCATCTCTTCAGTTCCAGCTAATGGTGCTCACTTCTACTTCTTCCTTCAGAAGTGAACCTAAAAAAAAGGAAAAGGAAAAAAAAAGGAGAAATGAGAAACAAATGGAAAATTAAAGTAAAGAAGAAAAGTGGAAGGAAAGATTGAAGGAAAGATTGAAGCAAAGTGAGCAATGTCTTGGAAGTTACTTCTGCTTCCATATCTGGGAATGCAATAAATAAATAAATAAATCCACATTTTTATTTATTTTATTTATTTATCATATTTAGAGATGGCCTCATAGAGTGAATCTGGGCAATACTAAATAAGCACAAAAGCTAGAAAACGCAGAAACATTCTACCACAGCCAGATATTCAGGGTTTTTTTTAAAGTAAAATAATGAAAATAAGTATAGTTTGCCAACCATCTTTGTGCCATTCACACATGATGAGACATGGTACAGCTGTCTGACAAAATGCTGTTTGAGTCACATGAAGTTCCCTTCATTTGGATCTAATTCTGTTATGTTGGTAGAAGTGTATCAAATTGGCTAAGCATGGTTAACCTAAGCATAAATTAACACATTCCATATAACATGGGCATATACAGTTCAAATATTCTAGTTACACATTATACTAATATTTTCTTTCTCTCCATTTTTAATGTAAGCTCATGCAAGTATTTCCTCCCCCCTGAACATGGATTTTGCTATGATTTAGATGAACTCATGCTCCCAGAAGAACAGAATGTGTGAAATAGAAGACTTTCAGCCCAAGCCCCATAGTCTATAGTGGCCAGGAAGGTTAACACCCCTCCCCACACATATACAGATTAACATACATAATTCACCAACAAGATGCCAACATCTGTGTATGTCAGTCATGATTTGTGCCATTTCAACTAAAGATGTATACCAGTCTAATAGAGTCAGAAATTAGGGGTTTAACGTCTGCAACCATAAAATAAATAGTTACATCCTACATGTGGTGTAATGGTAAAAATACAGAAAGCAGAAAGACCCAGGACTTAAAATACAGGAGCTCCTGGGGAACATTGGCCTACTCACTGTCTCTCAGCTCAACGTATTTTACAAGACTGTTGCAGGGCAAAATAAGAAGAGGGAATGTAATCCACGGTGACTCCATTGTTAAATTAGATAGGAGAAAAATAAATCTATCTCTGAGGGAGATGGGCAATTTAGAAATCAGAAATATAAATAAACATAAATATTTGTCTGATTTTCTCTGTCTACCTCTGAAACATTTCATAATACAAATACACTACCACAGATTATAATGTAGAAATATGCGTACATGTGCACTTGTACACACACACACACACAAACACAAACTCTTATTTCAAATCTGCTTTTCCAAACTGATCTTCAGGACAGCTGGCAAAAAGAGATTGGAAATAATATTAATAAAAACATTAATAAAACCAAAAGATTAACACAACAGCAGCCCAACATAAAGCACTCATATTATATACCCATACAGAATAAATAATAAAAATGCTCTAGGGCAATGATGGAGAACCTTTTAGAGACCGAGTGCCCAAACCACAACGCAAAACCCACTTATTTATCGCAAAGTGCCAGGGGCCGCATCAGCATTGTGGTGCCCTCAGGGTGGGTGGAGTTGTGTGACTCACTGGGTGGGCACGGCTGTGGTGGTCATGGCAGACTGGGTGGGTATGGCCAGGGTGGGCATGGCCACCTTGATGTTGCTTGTGGGGGGGATGCCTGTGGGGGCTGGGCAGGATTGGGGAAGATCCAGAGGGTCTCTGGTGGGTGGGATGGTGGGATGGAGGCTTTTCCTTCAGGGTGAGGCAGGGGGAGTGTTGGGGGTGCCATTGCTGTGGGGCAAGGCAAGGCGAGGCAGGGGTAGCTGCTGCCTGACACCATCAGCTTCTGCACACAGAGGCCAGTGAGTGCATGGGGATGTGATCTACCACCTCTACTCAAGCTTGCTAGCCGGCTGCTTTGCCTTCTTTGTGCTGGGCAGGGCTGCTGCTCAGGGCACTGGTGGTGGCCTAATGGACCTGTGCAAGCTGCTGGCAGCGGCGGCAGGCATGCCCACAGAGAGGGCTCTGAGTGCCGCCTCTGGCACATGTGCCATAGGTTTGCTACCACTGCTCTAGGGAAAGTAATTTTGTAGGGACAGAACATAGTTGTTACTTCATGGAGTACTGGGATATATACATTTCTTATTCATCCACGATATAGAAGATTCTGTTCTGTGGGATAGTACAGCAACAGCAACCTCAGAAAGTTGCTTTCCATTAACAACAGGAAAGAACCCAGCTAGATCAGGGATGTCAAACTGCCAGCCCGCAGGCGGGATGCATCACGTGGAAGCCGCACCCACCCCATTGCCAGCAATGGCAAAACTGTCCTGATACATTGCATGACACCACATGACATCACGAGTTTGACTTGTCTGAGCTAGATGAAGATGGAGAAAGCATCATCAACGAACACCAGCTGTAGCAGGGCAGAAGAATGACAAGCTGCTGTCATAAGGATTTTACAAAAAATGTAAAATTAAATATTGCTGCATGTGGGTAAATGTCAACCACAAGCACAGTGAGCAAATGACAGGCAGTTGGCTGAAACGCTCCATCCGAAAGATCAAGTTTCAAAGAGAGCCTGTTTGTTCTTTAAAGGCAACTGTCAACTTCACTCAGACAGGGTAGCAGGAGCTACAAATGGGCTTGGAAATTGCATCTGAAAAACAATCTTTTTTGAATAACAGGCTTCGTTTTGAAGTAGCTGCAAGAAATCAAAGTCAGAGCCTGCAGATGAAGCTGCATACCAACCATCCCTCTGTACTTGGGCTTTTCACAGGTGCTGTCCAAGGTAGCCCTGACTCAAACCCCAAGCCGGTTGTCTGAGTTTAACAAGCAGTTTGAGGATTGGTATGAGAATGCATGTCTCAAACCTATCTCACGCAGTACGGTACTTGTGATTAGGTCCTTGGGAAACGTGACACTTAGCAAGCCTGGAGTCAACCAATGATTATTGTTTTCTAAAAGAAGAAAATGTGGAGTGTACATGTGGGGATAGCATATTTATCATTCAGCCATTATATTTGCCAAAATACCACTTTTATGGATGATTAGAACCACCCCAAGTAAAAACCAATCATAATCTTGAAAACTCCTGCAAATGTGAAGACTGTTTTAGCAACAGAACAGGTTGGAAAAGTTGCAGTTGCTGAACTTGATACAGTTATTACTAGTACCAACTTCACTATGAAGGTAAACTAGAGTAGTTTTTCAAAGCAAAGAAGAGGAAAGGGAAGAAATAACATACTGTATGATATTTTGTGGATTCAAATTTTATCTCAGAGCTATGCTTTTTAGAGTTCTTGAAACTCTAAAAAGAATCGAATTGCTGGGCCTGTTATAGTCTTTATTAGGTTGTGAAGCTGCAGCCTGACATTCTGTGTAATTGTAGTTAAAACTGTAACAATTCACCACAGCTTGAATCCTTACAGCTTGCGTTGAGTGCCCTAAATTGCTTGCTCTACACTTTCAGATTTGCATCAGTGTCTGCATCCATTTTTAGATTCCTCCTTTCATAGATTAATGAGAATAATTCATGCATCCCTATTATAGGAAATGAAAATAATTGCCACACCAAGAATTGCAGAGACCAAAAAGGTTTACAACAACCACATGCGAAGCAATTACTTTACATTTCTTTAAAAAGAGAGACAAGTGCATTGAACCATTTTCTGCTTTGATTGCAGGATGATGCTATGTCATCATCATAAACACATATAATAAAAAAAACTTAAGATAAATCTGTACTATTTGGAAGAGAGGGAAAATTATTTCAGAAAATGTTGGATGTCTGGGATTGTATTTTTTGAAAAGTACTTCTAGATTTATAATTTGTGCACTTACATGGTTCTAGAATTATCACTGATAATGATAATGATGTAATTATAATTATTTTACAATGGCCATATATTTTACTATAAGATCAGTAAATTGGACCACCAAATGGAACACTGATCTCTACTATCAACAGAATAACTGAAATCATACGCAGTTGTTACAGAATACAAGAATAATAAAAAGAACCTGGAGGAATCAATTTATGGAAAGTTTGATTGGAATCATTTCAAAAGTCATGTAGGCAAGCAGTATGGAATGTAAACTCTTTGTTTTGGAAATGTTGATGTGTGCAATATTGCTATTTCCCAGAACGTGATCAACCTTATTATTTGCTGATCCTCAGGTAATTTACAGAGATGTGGTGTTCCTAAGCCAAATTATGAACAAAGCCATTATGGAATCTTCAGAGTAGATGGCATCTAACAATCTGGTGGTACATCAGCTATGGTTTGCTGGAATGCCTTCTCCCATGTTGATCATTACCCTGTGCAGCCATTTTGTCCAGGGCTCCTGAGTGCTTTGTTCTCTGCTAGTCAGCACCTGCCATTTTAGAAAAGTTGCAGTTGGGCAAGATTAATGATGACTCATTAAGTCATTTTTTCCCTGCCCATTCTATTTAGAATGGAGCTAATTGTTCCGTTCATCTGTTATATCTCCCACAGGGCAACCTTTTGATTTTCACCCAGGCTGAGTGAAGAATATTCTCTTTGCTTTCCCAACCCTTGCCTATCATCCTGCTTCCTTTTCCTTTCCAACAATTTTTTTTAAAAAAAGTTTTTTTAAAAAAAATTGTAAGCCATCTAGAATTAGTTTATTGTAAGATGGGCAGCTATCTAAATGTAATAAACAAATAAATTGCAATGTAGGCACCCTCTTAGCTTGTTTCTATGATGCTAAACATATGTACTTCTTGCTATAAATTTGACATGTACCTACAGAGAAATGTAAGGATGAAAGAACAACCAATTCCCTACCATCCAGATTATTGTAGCATCAGAACTAGGATACTATAAGAGAAAAAAAATGCTGTTAGAGCCAAAGGATATGATGTGAGAATGGGGCATAAAAGGAACTATACATGGAAACATCTGGGAAAGCAAAGAACATCAAGGGGACTAGTGAGGAGGAATAATCCCTAAAAATAAAATGAATGAATGAATGAATGAATAAATAAATAGATACTGATGGAGCAAGCTTACCTTTCTTATATAAAGAGGAAAAACAAGAAGCAAAATAGGACCCAGTCAAGGATTCAAGTAACCGTAGTCTGCACAGAATCCTAATCCTATCCCTGTATCAATCCAGCACAACTCAGGCTGGGATTTCTTCAGTTGGGTTAAGAAAGAGCCAGGAGCAGGAGTAGAAACAAAGTAAGCCTGCAGCATTGCACTGCCCATAGTTTCTAATACTACTACTAGCATTACTAACCACTATTATTCAGACATTTGTTGAAACTGCATAGTTTCCCTGTAAAAATCAAGAGCATAGTTAATGCCTTGTCCTTTTATCCCCTTAAGGAATTTACTTTCTCTCATGATGAATGCTGTAATTATTATGTTTGCAGCATTTGAAGAAGCAGGCAAAGGTGTCATTCAGCTGTGAGATAGTTACATCTAAGAATTAAAGAGAGAAGCAAGACAAAAATTAAAACCCAGATCAGTGGGTTGTTAACACACATAAATTTAAATAATTACTGTGATATAACCATGCACCAATTACAAAGGGTCACTAAGAAAGCTAATATAAAGGCACTAATTGAGGGGATAGGAAAGGGGAGAGGAAAAGAATCTTTAATGACTCCTTGGTTTGGATTTGTTTAACAAATCTCATTTCAGATTAAATAATTACTTGTTTCGCAGCTTGTAGTTTTCAACTACACCAGTGACTCAGACTTTCTTCTAGCTTCATTAAAACCATAAGTCTGCCAAATTAGCAATTACAATGGCATTTTACAGGAAATATCTAACATTTAAACTGACGCTTCTTTTTATGAGGTCTTTTGCACAAGGGTGCCTATTTTGCAAGTACAAACACAACAACAAAATATGCAAAACTGCAACAAATTCCACTGCAGCAAGGAGGCCTTCACTGAAATGTCCAATACATAGAATGTTACAAAGCAAAAGATGTGTTATTTATTTATTTCATAGAAATACAGTAGAAAGAAATTTATATTGTCTGAACTCTGGGTGTTATCAAATTTTTATAACAGTTTTACATATCACATGAAAATGAATCAAAAGACATTGTAAACATTGAACAAAATGAGGGAACTCTAAAACTGCTTTTTGTGGTGCCTTTCAAGCTAGACGATCCAATTAAATGAGCAGCCCAATCTCTACCACCAGAAATGTAATTACACAGCTCACAGTTGTCCTTTCTAGGAAAGGAACAAAACAAGGAAAATGAGATTTTTTTAAAAAAAAAACCCCTCAAGTATGCATTTTAATTAGGAATCAAATTAGGGACAGTTGAGTAATTCAACCTTACTTGAAAGCACTAGAAGAATCGCCTGGAAAAAATATCATGCGTAAGCTTGGACTGTTACGTTTCATTGTCAAGATTAATCTCAGGCCCTGAATCAAAGGCAGCAGGCATTATAGACTGATTTGTGGTAAGTGGCACTACATACCTTCAGTTCAAGCTTGTGAGCAATGCACTCAGCAATTGCATGACACAGGGTGAGGCACAGGTAGAACTAGGGTACAGCAGTTGGTTCTTAAGCTGAAAATCCTACTCTTCAACTCATGTTTGAAGGCTGCTTTAGGATTGAATTGACCAAAATATGACAGAATGGGAAGGGAGACCAAGTAGTCTGAAGAGAGTTGCAAATGAAATTAGATGAAATTATAGACTCCTGAAAGACTAGATATGAAGCTTGAGAACTTTCTTGGCGACCAGATGGGAAATTTGGCTGGCTGTATTGGTTAGGAATGCAGATATGCAAGGTAGGACAGGCCTAATTTTCCCCCTAAAGACTTTTGTTGTAAAAATCATGCCAACCCAACTCTCTACTAAATAAAACATCCTAAAATCTATACAAAATTCACATTTCAAAGGGAAAAAATTAATAATATGGAGGTAGGGTTAAGCAAGAGGCATATATTTTGAAAACAAGAATTGCTGAAATTGAACTATTCCCCATGGCTACTTAGAACAGCAATCATCTGAATTTCTGAGGCCCAAAGCTAGTACTCTTCATAAAGTGGAAATGGATCAGGAGTGATTAAATGGAAGTGGTGGTAAGCAAGACAGGGCTGAGCTTGTAGGTGACATTTGGGACTTGTCTTTGGTTTTGATAGAAAAGAATATCTAGCTCAGGGCTGAACTGTCTGAACGTGGTTGTTTGCTTGCAGACATTTCATTGCCCTGCAAGCAAACAACCAAGCTCAGAGATCACCAAAGTCTCCACTTCTCTTTAGTTTTTAAAGATGATTTCAGTATTTATGGGTTTAATGTGTTTCTCTCCTGAAAATGTCTAGAAATTTCTACCTGCTACTTGCTCAGAAGGGTGCAAGGGGGAAGAATTCAAGGAGTGCCTATTGCCTTGAAATTGCAAAAATTTCAATTTAGTCTAAAGGATTCTGTCCTCCCATTGAATCCTCTCCTGGAACTGGAGTAATAAATAACTCAAAAACTGATATTAGAAAAAAAAATCCTGCCCTTATGACTGATAACGGGACAAGAAGACACAAGCATTTATCGGCTCTGTAGATCTGAACATTTAGATTCTTCCAAGACAGATCATTGGATTCCATTGTAAAAAAAATATTGTGGATTTTTAGACTAACAGTTTGTCATAGAATGGAAGAGATTTATTAGTAAGTACACCCTCAAAATTGAAATGAAGTGACATTATTTGTCCCCTCCTATAGTAAAGATATAGTACTGTTGATTGGTTTTTCAAAACATGTTAATGAGTGAATATTAATTTATAATGCCAAATCCACAAACAGTTCTTTAATTTATTTTCTATTACTTTAAAAATAATAACAAAGAAAAAAGAAACAAAACACAAAGATTATCATGATAGAAATACATATATTATCAAAGGAAAAGCATAGCAAATGCTTTACATATTTAGTGAAGAAATACAACAGAAAAAAGAAAAAAGGAAAGAGTATAAAATATCATTGTAACAGTAAACAGTTGCAAAACCAATTCTATATACTTGATCTGATGCAGATATTATGCAAGTTTATATATATTTATTTCTAATACACTTACAGTATATAACTATCATGATTTTTAAAAACTTATTATGTTTATTATAAATGAATCCCAAATTTCATTATACTTTTCCATGCAATGTCTACATCTGTAGGTATTTCTGTCATAGATGACATGTGTAATCAGGGTCTTCAATCTATTGAGTAAATGGGGCTTACATTTATGTTTCTAGTGTTACAATAACAATGCTAAAGCCATTGTAAATGCACAGAGAATCTATTTATTTTATTTTATTTTATTTATTTTATTTTATTTTATTACATTTATATACCGTCCTTTTGTGAGATGGAAAAATTATATTAATACGACCATACATACATACTGCATAATTAGTCATTTTTAAAATGTGCAAATGTAATGCTTCACCTTTATCAGACAAACTGGACATTTAAGTTTTAAATCAACATTCCAGAATCTTACATTCCTTTTTAAGGTTTCAACTATAGTTATCTGAACCCTGGTTGTGGTTGTGATGATAGTTTCTAAAGGAAGAGCTTGAGGCTATTGTTCTTATAGTAAATTTCCAGAATATGCATTCTGTGTTACTCAAAGTTCTTCAACTTATTTATTCAAATTGCATAGCGTTCTGAATTTGGTGTTGTATGTCCTCTCTAAAAGTCTTTGAACAAGGAAAACAAGTTTCAGAGCCATCTTTAATGGTTTGGACTACTTCAAACAAAATCTTCCTCTCTTTGAATCCAATGCAGATTCTCATTTTGTTCTTTGTTCTTTGTTTTAGCTACAAATCTTCCCTTATTGTTAGAAGTAAAATGCAGATAATTACAACAATTCTGAGTGTGGAAAAAAGATGTAATCTGCAGGTGGAAGAGCCTCTTCTGAATGGGTAAAATCTGCCAAATTGATACATGGTCTTTTGTGCTATCTTTGATCAGCCAGAGGAAATTATTTTTTTCAGAAGAGGAAAGATCTTCAATAGCGGAAGTATTTACAACTATCAAGTGATTGTACTAATTGACCACAGCATAATGGAATGCTTTTTTTAATTCACAAATTTGTTTGGATGCAAAGACAGCATACATACATGACTGCAGAAGGCCCAACAATAGTCAATCTTTCTTTGCAGCTCACTCCAAGGGAAGGTCAAAGAAATGTCTTGAAAATTGAAAGGCAGCATTTATACAGCCAACACTGTCCTTCTCTTTGGGACAATTCACATGATCTGTACAATCCGTACAATCTCAGAGAATCCAGTTTATTAAGACTGGCTCAGGAGAAATGTCTTGATTCTTAGACAGTGGGATAAATGGAGGCAAAATACAGCTTTCTAAAGAGGCTTGCAATTCAACCCTGGAGAAAGCCTTCCAGTCACCAGATGAACAGAACTCTGAAAGCAAAGAGTTTTTAGTGTTCCGGCAAATTCATCCCAAGACAAGTAGCAAAGTCTGAATAATTAAATTAATTGTTAAACTCAGCATTTTATGCCCAAAATATAACTGGTAACTTGGGCAGATTTTTTTACATGGATATATTATGAGCCCAAGTCAAAGCAGCAGTTAACAACTTAAATGCTTTTGAACTACCTGAAGCTTTCAAATAGTTTTGATGTAAAACCTGATGTAATAATTACACTCTTACATTTTTAAGAGTGTATATACTACTGAACGAAAGTCTACTCAAGTTGACTTTTTCAGGTGTCTGTTTAGGATATTTTAATATTAGGACTAAATATGTTAAGGATCAACAAATATGGATTAGTGATAAAAGCATATGGTTTTAGGTGCTCCATGTTCTACTTGAGCAGGAAAGGGATTTACCCTGAATCCATCTGCTATTTGGAAATAAAACAAAAGCAAATTTGTAAGATTTTGTACATTCTGTGTTAATTCTGCAACTAGCCAGGTGAGGAAAGTTATGTTGTTGGAGGAGATTAGCATTTCTGAGTCATGATAAATCACAAAGTCATGTTCTAATATAAATTAAGACTGATGGAGTCAATCATGTAATCCCAAATTCTTGATCCCATAATGGAAGTTTGTATGCATATCAGTAGAGTTTTATGATTATTGCCTAGGAAGAAGAGGGGAAAAAAACCAAATATGATATTTTGTGTCTCAAGATTTTGATTTCTACCCAGCATCATGATTTCACTGCATACAAATAGAAAATTTATCTGAAAGTTTGCAGAGAAGCCTTTATGCATCATATCATAAAATGACAGACATGGTGTACATTTTATTACAATTATGTTTTCATCATTAGTTACAGAAAGCATAGGCAAGAGCTAGTATGGGTTTAATGGATGCCAGACAGAGCATTCATTAGACTGGTATAATAAGCTGAAATTTATTTATTATTGGCCAATTATTTCTGAACAGGATTCTATGCAAGAAAAGGCAGAATTGATTTCAGTTTTCTTTTTTTCTTTTTAAATGACAGCTATTTAAATCTTTTTAAATCTGACTTCTCAGCGGCTTGTTGTAGTACTAGTTGTTGAAAACAGCTTATGTTGGAGAATGAGGCATTGCATAGAAAAGTTGCTCCACTAGTTCTGCTGGACCTTTCAATGAAATTCAGCAACATTTATCATGATAGTCTTTTGTAGCCCTTGACCATTCCAAGACTCATAGATAGCATTTTTTGTCTAGTTACAGTATGTCTTTTCGTAAAGGGGAGCCGTGGGCCTGTTTATGACATATTCTGGTTCTTGCTTTTTATTCTATATTTGTCCACATCAACACTCGGGTTTTTGATCTTGGGTACCACTGCTTTGCTAAAGATATCTAACAGGTGCCAAAGACACTATGGAAATCTTGAATTATTTATTGTCTGGAAGCAGTGATGGATCTGGATGTGGTTTAAGAAATTCTTTCTCAATAGAATACATAAATCATAGCTGAGGATACAAACTGATCTGAATAAAGATGTATTCCCTTTGACTGATTGGCTAACAGCTTGGTGTCCTTTTGCTCATATAAAATGGGGATTGTGCCCTTTTGTACAGAGAACAGATCACATCTCATCGTTATAGTCCTTATTTACCCTCTTTTTAGTTTTTTATACAGTGCTCTGTTTAGGGAAGCTCTAGGAGAATATTTTGAAACTTAAGGTAGAATGCACATGATACCAGTATTCTTAAGTATATTTTATCAGTTTTGTTCAATTGCACTGGTTACTAACTTGTTTCCAAGAACTAAAGAAGTGCTACATGCATTCATTTATTTCATTCAGTCACCAACTGTGCATGTCATTTAAAGCATATGCATTGTTTTAAGCTCATGCTAAGAAATACAATGACCTATAATATACTGTTCTGTATTCAGCTTTCTATTTTATAAATTTCTTTTGATGTCATCAATTTGCATGTATATGTAAATTTCCCTGGTATATATTTTGTAAACATTTTCTCAAACATGTTTGTACAAAATGTGCTAAGAATAATGACTACTAAATATATTATTGTAATAGTGTCCATATTGATGGGTCACATCATTTCTAGAATAGGATAGGATAGGATGGGATAGGATAGGATAGGATAGGATAGAGCTGGAAGGGACCTTGGAGGTCTTCTAGTCCAGCCCCCTGTTCAAGCAGGAGAATCTATACCATCTCTGACAGGTGGTTGTCTAGTCTCTTCTTAAAAGTTTCCAGTGATGGAGCGCCCACGATTTCTGGGGGTAAGCTGTTCCACTGGTTGATTGTCCTCACTATCAGGAAGTTTCTCCTTAATTCCAGGTTGCTTCTCTCCTTGACCAATTTCCAGCCACTGTTTCTCATCCTTCCCTCTGTTCCTCTAGTGTACAACCTGACCCCCTCTGCCTTGTGGCAGCCCCTCAGATACTGGAATACTGCTATTTTTCTTTTCTTTAGACTAGCCAAACTGAAGTCCCGCAGCCATTCTTTGTATGTTTTAGCCTCCAGGTCTTTGATCATCTTAGTTGCTCTTCTCTGAATTTTTCCCAAACTCTCAACATCTTTTTTGTGATATGGTGACCAAAAGTGGCTGCATTTTTTGTGTTTTTTTAAAAAAAACACAATTCAAGGAGTTATTTTCTTATAAAGCTGAGATACTGAAAGAAATGTTGCCTTCTCCCAAATAAATTCTCCTTTCAAATTTAACTTTTCAGATAGAGCTGTATGTTTCACAACAAAGAGAGGCTATGTTTATATGAACATGCAAGAGGCTTTTATTGTGCTTGTGTTGCCTCATTTTTTAAAAAACAGATTGATAAAAATTATATAATTTTGACTTTTAAATAATTGTAAGCATATCATCTCAAAAATTGTTTTTCTCCTTTATTTTGCTTTGTCTGATGTTTAAAGAATTTCCATGCCATCTTGCAGTTGCTAGACTAGCATTTCAGAAGTAACAAATTGCTTTGGTTGTCTAATTTCACATCTGTAACCAGTGGTGGGATTCAGCTGGTTTGTACCAGTTCGGCAGAACCAGTAGCTAATTTTTTGTTGTCCAGGCCCAGAACGGACTTCTGGAAGCAGCATCCACACAGAGAACTGGTTGTTCGGATATTTGAATCCCACCACTTTCTGTAACTATGTGGTTCCATCTAAATTGTACCTGCCTTTATGCATATTTGGTTTCTCCCTTGTAGGGTAAAATCTCTCCCAGTAAATGGCAGCAAGTGAGGAGGATTCAAGCAATCATTTATTTCCAAAGCTGGCAGATTAAAATGAGTCACTGATCTCTTGTACTAATGCAAGAGCCTCGTGTTTACATATTGTATACGTATGTATCTTTACTGTATACATATGTACAGTATATGTGTTATATAGAATGCTGTTCAGACAATTCAAATATGCACAGAGCTAATAGGACCTGTCAGTTTGTTTTTTTTATAAATGATAAAATATATAATAAGGAAAAGTGTCATAGGTATTCTTCAAAATGCCGATACCATAAAAGCCTCCTTTTAAATATAACAGCAACTTTAATATCTAGCGAGTATATCAAAGTTAACTAGAGAATGGGGAAGAAAAATAAACCACTACATATTATTGAGTCTGGGTTAGGGTTAGTCTGGGTTTGGGTTAAGTCTGAGATATTTTATAAATGAATATTAATACATTATCTTTAATTTCACTGCTTCTTGACAATTCCACAGGAGTACAGCCGCTTCCTCCCCCCTCCCAATCAGGGAGAGGAATGAGCTGAGACTTTGGTTCAAGTTTCACGTTGGACTTTGGTAAAGTCAGCCACTCTATAATTCTTCCATTTGCATTTGCAAAATGTTTCCAAAATTGTTTCTACCACTTCTCTCACTGGGTTATTAAAAAGGGTAATAAAGCCTGTGGAATGCAGTATAATGATGAACCAACTGACAGGGCAACATAACTTGAAGCTGTTTCTACAAATCAGGCTGGAGAATTTAACCAACTATAACAAAATGGGATGCAATGTTTAACTTTCCCGAAAGAACTAAAAAAAAAGTATCACTGGTACGTATAAAAAAACTAAAACACGATTTTTCTGAAGTGTTCACATTAAAAAACAATTAAGCTACACTATCACACAGCTAATGTCTACTCAGTATCTTAGCCATCTTTTTTGAACACAGCCTGACATTGGAGACTATTATGCTCACTTTCTAATGACTGTTGAATGGGTGAGATTCTCAATGAATTTAATATCCTAGAAATTATTGAATTGAGTAGCAAGGAATTAAAGTAAAAAATTAAGCCCACCACTTTTTATGAGCAATGAAGAAAACTAGAAAGACTATAAATCTTTTTGAGAGATGATATCTCTCTCTCATGCATTTCATTTTTTTAAAAATCTATACCTGAAAGGCTGGAGACTGTTTGATAAATCCTGTTTGCAGCTATATATCTTACCCCACTGTATTTAAGACAAGGGATATAAAAATAGTGTGAGATAGAAGGTATATACATTTAATAAATAAATAAATTTGTACTAATCAGTGATATAGCTAATATTTTAAAAATACTAAGAACAAGTAGTCTTCGATTTATGCATTCATTTAGCAACTGTTCCAAGTTACAAGAGCACTGAAAAATAAATACTTATGACTGGTCTTCACACTTATGATCATTGGAGTATCCCTCTGGTTACATGGTCAGAATTTGGGTGCTTGGCAATAAGCACGTATGTACAAAAGTTGCAGTGTCTCAAGGTCATAAGACTGCCATTTGTGACCTTCTCAGCCAGCTTCCCACAAACAAAATCACTGAGGGAAGCTGAATTAACACCATGTGAATTATTTAACAACTGCAGTGATTGGGGAAAAAATGTAAAATCAGGCACAACACATTTAATGGCTTCCTTGCTTAGCAATGGGATTTCCAATCCCAGTTGTGGTTATCACTTGAGACGTATATGTAACACAAGAAAATAAACTTCTGCATAATGGACTGTGTACATTGGAAGTTACAGTAACTAGGTCATACTCTTAAGAGGATTTTTTTAAAAAAAACACAAATTCTATCTTATTTGTAGCAAGTAGAAGTATCCATAGGAGCTTGCCACTTTAATAAGTGTGATGACAGAAGCATTGTAGCTTTGCACTGCAGGCATCACCCCACTTTGTACATGTGTGTGACATTGTGATGCATATTCAAATCAGATGGGGCATTGTAACACAATGCCACAATATTGCATACATTATTCTCCCCTCCTTTTTGGCCTGTGGTGGCTAATAGAAAGTACTACCCATTCTTGTAGAAATCAAAGGAGTTTGAAAGAATTATTTTAAAATGTTATTAACTGGCATGTTTTTCAAGCCCAAATTACTCCCAGAGCAGCACATATTAACAATAAATAAATAAATAAATAAATAAATAAATAAATAAATAAATAAATAAATAAATAAATAAATAAATAAATAAATGCAGGACAAACTGTTCATGAATAAAGTGCAATTGGCTGCATCTTGTTTGTACTTTCCATTTATGGAAGAGATTAATCCAGCAAAAGCTTTTACTTGCGAAAGGAGCTGGCAGTTCCAGTCATTCTCCCCACCCAACTCTTATGCTTCTCTGAGGGAGAAAAGAATCAGGATACATCTTTTTCATTCCATCCTGGTAATGTTTAGGAAGCAGAAGGCACATAAAAGTTTCCACTTAACAATAAAAAGAAACAGTTTTGGCACAATGTAGTTCAAGTCCTATTCAGACAGTTTCAATTCTATTTACCTCTAAAAATGAAGCCTTGTTGAATTTTCTTTTGCTTTAGAAGTTCAGGAATGCAAGCTTTTCATTAAGTCCAAATATGCTGTTCTTTGTGAATATTAAGGAAACATATAACAAAATGATTGCTGATACTAGTACAGTATAGAGAGAGGGCGCATTCATTGTGAGGAATGTATACAAACATTACAAATGTAGCTGATAATGACAATAATCCACTTGTGGCAAAATTGCAGGTGTATTTGTAACTGTCGTAACAGTGCTCACAAATGCAGCCCTACCCTTTTAATTATATACATAAACAACCTCCACCACTTTCCTTACAGAAAGTGGATGCATTTCAGGAACATACTAGAAGAAGCTAAATCTCTTTTCTGCACTGATTCTCTCAGTGAAACCAGCTTTTAGTTGTGCAGCATCCTTCCCCCCCATATGGTGTAGTGACAGACAAGTTCCTACCTCACCTTTACATAACTGGCATTGTTTGAGCTTCAGTACTCAGTGCTCCTTTTTGAGAAACAGGAACTTCCAAACTGAGCTATGGTAAAAGATTAGGTGGTCATAGTAATTCACACGCACACGCACACAAGCACAAACGGAGAGAGAGAGAGAGGGAGGAAGGGAGAGAGAGCGGGGTGGGTGGGAGAGAGAGATGATTCTGCTAGCAGAAAAAAAACCTTTTTCTCTTTTTAGAACAAAGGGGTAAGTTAGGAACCTAGATAGATATGGTGGGTCCATCTCTTAAGTAGTACCATCTGGCAGGACCCAGGAAGTGGGCTTTTCCCTCCAGGGCCTATCCTTTGGAACATCATCCCCCTAAAAATTGGTTTCATTCCAGAACTTTTGCTGTTTTGTATATCCTTGAAGACCTAAATTCTCCCCTTAGCATGGATCTCTTTTTATATATATACAAGTTTTATTGATTTTTTTAAATATTTACATATACATGTATTTGTGAAGCAATACGGTGGTTGGGTAGTCAAAATAACAAATAACAAGTTGTAAATAGTTCAGGTTGCATCAACAGGGATTCCCTCTCTGATTCCCTTAGTTATCACACAGTAAATAGTCAAGTTAATACATTTCTAGTTGTAACCTAGTCAATTAACAAAATTTTCAATATATTTTCACTAATACATATCAATATTCTGTTTTTAAATTTTATCTAATTACAATAAAATATTCTAGAATAGCCTCTAATATACAAAAGAAAGCTTGATTTTTGGATAACCCACAATTCCCTATTTCAATAAAGAATAATTCTCTTGTCTACAAAACTTACATTGTTCATTACAAAACATTCTTATGTTTTACCATTAAAGTCTAGTTTTCATCTTAACAAATCACCAATTATTAGAAAGATATTTTTTGTCTTAACCATTCAACAATTATTAAAAACTATCTTTTATATATAAAATTCTAGATTCTATAATATAGTTCAAAAGTAACAACTAATATATTCTATAAGTCGTCTTAAACGTACATCAATTGTTAAAATACTATATTTTGATATATCATTCCAAATTCTATAATATACAGTAGTTCAGAATTATATTCTAAAAGCCTACTTTTGTTTTCCCTTACAGATCTAAAACCTAAATGTAAAATCAGTTATATTTTTAGAGATTCCCCTTAATTCATTGAAAGGTATTTTTATACTCTATCTTTAAGAATCCCAAAAAAGAAACAAGTTCAGTTTTTTTAAATCTAACTCTTGCCTTCCTTTTGTGCCAATCAGGCTTCCCTTTTGGCATCTTTAAATTCTCAAATGTATCTCCCTTTCTTCCTATACCTCTTATTTGAATCCAGGGAGTGTATCCAAATGTCAATTTTGCAAGGAAAGTGTCCCATTGTAGTTTTGCTTTGATAATTCAGTTTTTGATGATTGATATAATATAGTTGTCATTAGATCAGTCAAGTGTTTTTCTTCTTCCAACTCTATCTGGGTTAGGTAGAAAGTAGTAGCTGGTGTTATGGTTGTCATTTGATTAGTTGAATTCTCAATATAGTGTATTTGAAGGCTTTTAGTGTCATGACTCTTAGTATTGCTTTCTTCAGGTGCTGTTGCTTTTTGAGTTGTAAGTTTTGTAGTTGCCATTGAAGTTTGGACTTTAAGATTTTCTGTAGGTTGCATTTGTTGTTCTTTGAAATATCCTATTTTAGTGTTAGTTTCCACTTCTTCTATTTGGTTTTGGATTATCTTTTCCTCCTTTAAAGTCAAAATTTGATTTGGTGGCTTTAAGTTGTCAGATTTTTCTTGCAGTTTGGCTTTAATTTGCTCTGTCATTGCCAAAATCATGTCCAGTATCAGTTTATAGTCAAGTGGTGGGATATACTCATCCATTTCATTATTGTTTGTAGCTAAATCTTCCATGGAGGCTATTTTAATAAGAGTCAAAGATTATCCACCTCTGAAAGAATTATTTTCAGTGCCAGGTGTTCCCACACTTATCTTTAAAAATAATGTCAAGGACAGCTCTGTTATTTAGTCAGCTCTCACAACAGAAAAAAGAAATTTACTTGCTGTATCAAGTTTCACCACAAGATGTCATCAATAACATATAAAATGTAATGTAAAAACTTTCTTTTTTCTTTTTTCCAAATTAATATAGAACTTTTGTAGCATTAGTCCAATTTTTTTCCTTAATTCACAGCTTAGAGAGAAAATAGGATAGTGGATCCCCAGCAAAAAACAGGAGCTTTTAGTAAATACAGATGAAATTATTTAATTTCTTTGCTGAATTACTTGAGTTTCTTTTAAAGCTTTAAGGCTTTAAGATTTGTTCCCAGAGTAGATGTTCGCCGTTTTTTCAAAAAATGGGGAAAGAGATTTTCAGGAAAGTCCCACAGGAAGATGGTTAAGAGAATAGGAAAGGTAAAGGCTCACCCAGGTCCTCCAAATTGCTTCTTAGTGCTAGGTAGTGCTTTTGGCTTTCAGCAGGGAGCGGCTTAGTGATTGGCCATCTTTATGGCCAGTCTCTTCTTTGGGCCAAAGGAGATTGTTCTGGATTCAAGCAGAGGGCTGCCACCCTTCTGCGATCTCAGGGAAGGCCTCCTCACAGTAATCGCCCCTCCAGGGCAATTTTTGACCCTTTTCAGGGTCCTTCAAAAAAGAAAGAGTGGACGGCAGGAAGTGGACTGTTCCTGCATGTCCAGAAGTGCTGTGTGCGCAAACCAGAAGCCCCCTTAGCATGGATCTTGTAGCTTGTGTGAACTTGTCATTTTGTTTTTTTTTACAGGACTGTGGCTATATGATTGAGTTGGATTGCTCTTGGATACCACTGTGCTATTATTCTACTATTGTTCTTTTGTTCTTATTTATTCTTTTCTTC
Source organism: Vipera ursinii (assembly GCF_947247035.1). NCBI lineage: Eukaryota > Metazoa > Chordata > Lepidosauria > Squamata > Viperidae > Vipera > Vipera ursinii. Next base: position 94,917,587 of record NC_139512.1, read on the forward strand.
TGTTAGTTTTTAATCTGGTGCTGTGTTGGCCAGAGTTGTGACTGTGAGGTTGATGGCTATATAAATTGATATAAACAAACTGTTGAAAGAAAAATCTTCATCAGGGTCCAGTCCAAGCTGGAAATAAACAAAATGGAGACTGCTTTAGAGAGAAGGTTGTAGTTTATTGAAGAGCAGAGCCAGACAGAAGTGTGGCTCTGGGAAAGCTGACCACATGTAGCTGGGAGTGGTGGGTTTTTATATTTCTTGGGCTTTTGTGTTTGAGGTTGTTTCCTGTTCCTGTGGCATGAACTTTGACCTGAGCTTTTAATCATGTCCGTTTGGTATTCTGATGGTAATATTCTCCTTCTCTGGGGCTGTGGTGTTGGCTATGTCCTGTGTTGGATTTTTTGGGTGAGGGGTTGTTGCTTCTAGGGATCTTTGTCTTTCTAATCCCATCAGCTCTAAGCTTCCTGGCTCTAGTCTTTTTGAAAGGATTATCAGATCTGCATTTCTACAGACCTGGTTTCTGCTTTGGGCAGAGAGACTTGAGGGTGGTAGTTTCTGCTTAAAATTTTCTATTATTCCTCTGGGGAAATATTATATTCTGTCTTTTATTATTTCCCAAATATTTCTTTCTTGGGAGGGGGGGGTGCTGTCTTCCCACAAAACCACAAAACCAAAAGCCAAATTATTTTGTTTAACTTTTTCTTTCAATACATTTTGGTATTTTGGTATTTCTCAGTACTTAGTATTTTGAAATAAAATGAAATTAAAAAATTGAACAATCATCCATCTCTCAAGCAGTCTCGAATTTAACTGATTGGAATCCTCAGGAATCTGGAGGCATATGAGGTACAAATTGAGACAGTAGAATCAATCAATCAATCAATCATCAATCAATCAATCGTATTTATTTTTATCAATGACCAGAAAAATTAAATCAGAAGAAAACTATTATATTTGAAAAAATGTGGAAAAAATACATTTACAGAATAGAATATCTTTATTGTCATTGTGTAACTCACAATGAAATTAAGTAAGAAATTAATTTTGCTAGAAATATTAGATATAATTAATTTATTTGTCTGTATGTGTGTCTTTTAAAGGCTAATATTTTATCTCTCTTGTTTATTTTCTCAATGCAAACTCAGCAATGTTATTTTGCTTGGAATTCATGTACAACAGAGTTTCCTCTAAGGAGGAACAGACCAATATCATCTTGTTGTCTGCCTAGAGTCTTACATTTACCTTTATATTTTTCTAATGGCATTCTTTTAAGATGCAGTCCGTGATTTGAACAGCTCTGTGTTTTTAACTTCTCCATCTCTGAAAGTTTCTGCCCAGTAATATTTAAAAGGTAAACATGATGTTTTTACACTCGCTTCCTCCCTCTTTTTTTAACAAAAAACAAAAAAAAACAAATCCCCATTCTGCTTATCTCTGAGGAATTTGGCCTATCTCTCCACAACAGATAAAAGGCTGATTTCCCTAGTCATTCCTGCAATGCTACAGGAATGTTTAAATTTCAAGTTAAGAGAAAAACAGCACAAGCTGTGGGAGTTAACTGTGGGTTAGGAGAAGAAGGCTGGGTGAGGTGCCTCCCCAGAAATTTGGTGGTGACAGCAGGAAATCCAAATGGTTACTCCAAAACAGGAGGGACACAAGGCTGATTGATGCAAAGGGCTTCCGAGAGAAGAGGCTTGGGCCCTCCACATTTCTGTCTATAGACTCAGACATGCTATCCATAATAATCCCATTTAGTCATTATTAAACCTGGAGTGCAGCAAGTGAACAGGCTTTTTTGTGAAGCAAGTATCTGAAAATGCAGAATCGTGGTCTGAAAGGAAGGGAACACACATGACTACCTGAAAGAAGTCAAAGTCACTAGAAGATAAAAGTTGCTGACAGAAATTACATAAAATATCTACGACAAACTACACATGGGCACAATGATATGGGCATAATGATGTAATCAGGGAAATATATCTGCCTCTCAGAAATGGAAGCAAAATCATATGTTGCAGTATTTGCACGATAATGTTGTCATGTGCACGTCATTTTTGTCCCTATTGAAGAGGTTCATGATCACATGTTGATGTTCAACTTATTTTCTAAAGCACAAGAAGGCAAGGCAAGAAGCAATGGATGGAAACTGAACAAAGAGAGAAGCAACCTACACTAAAGAGAAATTGCCTGACAGTGAGAACAATCAGTCAGTGGAACTGCTTGCCTTCAGAATTTTTGGGTGCTCCATCACTGGAGGCTTTTAAGAAGAGACTGGACAGCCATTTGTCTGAAATGGTACAGGGTCTCTTGCTGGAGCAGACGGTTGGACTAGAAGACCTCCAAGGTCTTCTCCAACTCTGATGATGTTCTAACTGTTCTATTTGTTCTTATATTACAGCCAACAACAACAAGAGAGCCATATTAGTCAATGTTATTGAATCTGGTGTCATCTTTTCAGACTACTATATTTGATTATAACAGTGTTTCATAAACACTGCTCATATGTTAAAGTATGCCGCAGTTCATGAAAACTTATGCTTTTTAATCAGAGGTGTTATTCTGAAAAGGTGCTACTGGAATATTCCAGATTATTGGCTACCATTAATTAACATGGCATTCCTCCTATAATGTTGTTAGCAGTAATTTAAAGGCATAAGCAAAGATGCTACATGACTCATTCAGATTTTTGCAATCATATAAATAACAGATTAATGGTCTTGTCCTGAATCCAGTCATGTGCTAAAGAACCATAAAAACTGGGACTGAACAAAAAGAATTTACATTTTATTTTCACTCAGTGCTACTTTATTATTAATTATTATGACATTTGTGCATTTAATTTTGTATACCATATGCTATCACCCTATGCAACTGTTCACATCACCTAATAAGTCAATAAAAGTCAGTCAATATACAAAATAAAGTAGCCCAATACAAATATAATAAAATCAGAGAAAAAATACTATCCAACTTCAGAGCAATAAACATTCATGATACAATTTCAACAGTGAAAATCAGAAGCAGACATAAAAGGCATCCATAGTTAAAACTGGCAATAGTTACAGTTGTAGCAGGGCTGGCTGAAAGGCTTTGCGGGAGCTTGGCCAGGGAGAGGGAAGCTCGGACAGCTGCCACTAATTTTGGGCACGGTGGGCATGGATCGGGCGGGAGGAAAGAAAGGTGTGTGTGTGGGTTGCTGTTGCTATTGTCAGGAGAGACCAGGTGAAGTCGCAGAGGGATTTGAGGTTTTAGCTGATCCCTCCTTTTGAAGGAGAGGGAAGGATAGAGTGAGAAGGTGGAATTTTATTGCTTTCTTTCGCAGGGGGGGATATCCTGAGCGGAGGCAAGAGAAAGAGAGAGAGAGGAGAGAGAAAGTTGCTGGGGTTGCTGAATTCATATTTTAACAATAAAGGAAAGGGGGAGGGGTTTTTGACACCCACGAGAACTGGGACCTCGAGCGACGACAGAAGAGAAGGAGAGGCTGGTTGCTAGTGCTTTGGAGACTAGTGGCCACCCGAACATTGATTACTGTTACTTGTGCAAGTTGTAGACATTGTGGGGAATTGCCCTCACAGGGCGAGCTGTTACTGTGGAATGCTGATCACCTTCTTTTGTGTTCCCAGTCCTGCCTGGAGCCAGGGTTTTCCCCACCCCCTTGTTTCTGAACGGTTGCTGTAAAATCATTAACTATTGCTGCTAGGACTGCTGGGGGCTGTTAAACACCACCATGCATTGACTATCAGGGCTAGGGCCTGGTCATCTTCGTTCCTGAAAGCCCCCCACTTTGATGATGAGAATCTGCCACCTCCTCACTTCACATGAGGTCCCACTGGAAAAGACACTTTATTAACACTTTGAGAGCGCAGCTACAACGGAGGGGAGTGGAGCTGGGAGGACTGGGGCTTGGGCGGCCTCCGAGGGGGTAATGCTACACAGTAAAGCAGGGGTCTTAAAACTTGGCCCTTTTATGACTTGTGGACTTCAACTCCCAGAATTCCTCATCCAGCATGCCTGGCTGAGGAATTCTGGGAGTTGAAATCCACAAGTCATAAAAGGGCCAAATTTGAAGACCCCCCCTACAGTAAAGTATGGCTGCTAGACAGAGGGAATGCAGTTTTTTGTACAGAATGTTAATCAAGAAAAAATATGAAATTTTATACCACTTTGCAATATCTTTTCTTAACTGCAGAGCAGTATTTATTTAGTGCTTGGTTGCACTAGGGAACCATAGAACAGAGAAGAATGACAATTAAATATCATGAATTACTTTTTACATATAATGGCATGTAAGAACTAGCTATTGTTCGATCTTTTAATGTATAGTACATTTCTCACCCTAGGTATATCTTTTGAAAAAGAAATCCCCTGAAGTAGCTCATTGACACTTTACAAAACAGAAGTGATGGGTATGTTATTGAAGGCTGAGATGAGATCAGAAACTGTTACTCCCTGTCCAATTATGTTACACTGCAATATATAGAAAAGTTAACTTCTAAATAACTTTTCACTCTGATTACCAGTTCAGAAGTATGAGTTTTTGTAGAATTATTATTGTTGTGATAAAGCAGTATATTGAAGAAGGAGTCATTAGAAATGGATATTAGACATCTTCCATCCCACAGGACATTGTAGACATACAAATTTAATGCCTTGTGATCTTTACTGTTTCAGCTTTTTCATAGTTATCACCTTTACCTACCGTAACTTTCACCATTTCAAATTTTGAAGAGGAAAAGCATTTGTTCATTAAAATGTAACCTATTGCTGACATTGCTGCAGTCTTTCATGGCTGCATCTTCCCTTTACTGTATGAGATCATCTGAGAAATTACTTTTCATAATTTTACATTCAACTTTGCAGCAAAAATTACACAAAGAATAATTGATATTATTAACTATACTTCGAAGGCTATGCTTTGCACATGGATCAAATGTAATGGTTTTGCTTTTGAGTTATAAAGACAGTTTATAACAGTTTATAACATCATAATATATCATAACAATTGCTGTTAATTTCAGATACAAATTATATATATATATATATATATATATATATATATATATATATATGTGTGTGTGTGTGTGTGTGTGTGTGTGTGTGTACACACACACACACACACACACATATATATATACATATACACACACACACACATACACACACATACAGTCGGTGCAATAAAAGAGTCATAGGGGAGATGGGTGGCAAAAAATGTTATAAATAAAAATTAATTAATAAAAAGAAGTGCTCCACTCTCAGTCTTAAAAAGGTTTTACTTCAAAGGGCCACTAATAAAGGGTTAGACTTTATTCTGCCTACTAGACCCTACTCAAATGAAGCCAAATAAATTAAGTAATTGCAGAGAAAAGAGACTCAGAGACTTTGTGATTTCATGACACTCTTGAAGATTGGATGAAAGCTTCTTGCATTCTAAATTCAACCAGCAATTATCTGCTCTGAACTGTAATAATTTAAACCAGGGGTGTCAAACTGCCGGCCTGAGGGCCAGATGTATCATAGTGAAACCGCACTCACCCCATTGCCGGTAATGGCAAAAAAAATAAATCACGATACGTTGTGACACATCATGTGACGTTGCAAGTTTGACACCCCTGATTTAAACTGTTGGGGTAATCAATTATTTCCGTATTATCAACAAATTATTAGAAGAGAGAGCACAAATAGAAAAATTCCTACAGAAAGGGTTTTTCCCCCCAGCAATTCAGTCTCAGCCTTCTTTGTTCAGGGTTCATTAATGCAATTTTCAATATAATAAAAGTTGTGTCCTAAAAAAAAATGTCGAAAAGGAATGGCAGATTCTGTTCTTCCAAGCACCCAGGGCTACTGGGATTCTCCCAGATCCATGGGAACTGGCAGAAATAATTTACCACTATGTCAGCTTAGGGTTCTTGGAGTAAAAAAGATGCAGGTTCTGTAAATGTAACTCACATCTGTTAGTTTCATTGTCACCACTAAGGTAGCTTGTGTACAAGTCTCAGCCATTGTTTTTTCTTCCATAAACCCACTCTTATAATTTATCTGAAACAATTTTAACTTTCCTCCATATACATAACATTGTCTCAGCAGGCATTATCAGCCAGCCCATTTATTTCCTGCCAAGACTGTCCACAAAAGAATATTTGTGTGTTTATTAAGAATGCAAAGACTAAGAATGGAAATCTTCATATACATATCAATAATGATAAATGTAGTGTAGCCACAATTAAACTGGGAGATGTTACAAATCTTTTTCATCTTTTCCTGAAAATGAAAAAGCTAACATATGGAATTTAGTTCTTCAAAACATTAATTTAAACAATGGGAAAAAAACAGTTTTACAAAAGAGGGCAGTCACAAATACCTTGCCATACACACAGGCCAAGTTCCATAACTGAGAGATGGCTGTTGGCCATGCACACCCTCAGAGACACATTACTTGAGACTCTCTGCTGGAGATATAAATGATTGGTCCTTTTAAAACAAACAACAGAACTTTGGAGAACTTGGGGAATATGGCTGGATAAATAGTGAAGTTTTCTACCTTCCTTGCAGCCTCTAATTAAAGTGGAATCTCCAAAAATCTATCAGAGTCTCAGGGGGAAAAAAGCAAAAGATTTTTGTTGCAGGAAGCAGCTACTTCTATAGAGATAGATAAATAGATAGATGATAGATAGATAGATAGATAGATAGATAGATAGATAGATAGATAGATAGATAGATAGATAGTACTTTAGGCATGTTTTGCTTGCTATATTGTGCTATGTCTGAGATTCTATTCATTAAATTGTGTGTAATTTCAGTCTTCTTTCAGACTGTTTTCATGAAGTTATATGTATACATATTGGTTTGGTTTATAGATGGATGTTTTATCAGGCTGTAACCAGTGGTGGGATTCAGCCTGTTTGCACCGGTTTGGCAGAACCATTATCTACTTTCTCTTGAGTTTGGTGAACTGGTTGTTAAAATGGCACTTGAAAAAAGCAGAGTTTGTGTTTGCACTTGCCTCGCACTTGCCCTGCGTCCTCCATGCTCTTCACAATATGCTGCAGCTGACCAGAGGCAGCCGGCCAGGCACGAAAGTACCACCAAAAACAGTGGAATCTATGTGAGCACCTGCCTTGCCCGCATCAGCCACGCTGCAGCTGATCTGAGGCATGGAGAGCACGGCTGATGGGTGAGTGTGTAGCCGGCATGCACACAAACTCCGCTGTTTTTGGCAGTTTGTTAGTACCTGGCCAGCTGCCTAGGATTAGCTTCAGCACACTGTGGAGAGCATGGCTGATGCGGGCAAGGCAGGTGTGCACACACACTCCACTGTTATTAGTGGCACTTTGGTGTCTGGCCAGTAGCTTTGGCTCAGCTGCAGCATGCTGTGGAGAGCGTGGTGGATGTGGGGTGAGTGCAAGGCAGGCACGCACATGGACTCCACTTTTTTCAGTGCCCTCCCAAGAGGGAGCACGGTGATTAGTCAGCAGACATGCCACAAATGGGGATTCACCATCCCCCAAACCCTGCCACTGCCAGTTTGTTATGACTCAGGGCCAGCCGGTGGGTCCGGCAGCCGGTTCAGATGTATCGGATGACTCAGATGAGGGGGAGGAGGAGGGTGTGGAAGACGAACCGGCTGATGATGGCTTGGAGGCTTTGCAGAGCCCTCAGCCGGGGACCTCTTCTCAGCTGCGTGAGCCCGATAGTGCGGAGGATGATGACCCACAGCTGGCCCTGTTCAAGGACGCCCGACGCAGGAGGCAGTCGAGCAGGAACAAACAAAGAAAGGCTGTGGGACTCCTCGGGAGGAGGCACAGGGAGACCACGCCCTGAACTCTAAATAAAAGGAGTGTTTGGGGAGGGGCTGGTTGCTGAAAGCAACCCTTCCGCTTGAGGATTCAAGTTCCTGTGTTTTTGTTTCTTGTTCTGTTAATTGACTAATAAATCTTGGCAGACGCTTTTCAGCCTTGGACGCTCTCCAGTCTCTTCTGTTTGAATAGGGGTTTGCCTTACTACAAGGCCGGAAGAGGGCTGGTTCAGAACACAGTGCAAGGGAAGGAGAAGTGGAGAGAAGAAAGAGGAAAAGTGGCTGAGTGAGAAGTGGGGCCATCCCAACTGGTCAGGCACCGAAGCACCGCCAAAACCAGTGGAGTCTGTGTGCACGCCTACCATATACTTGCCCTGCATTAGCCTTGCTCTCCACAGTGCACTGCAGTTGATCTGAGGCATGGAGAGCATGGCTGACATGGGCGAATGTGTAGCAGGTGCACACACAGACTTTTTTATCCCCGCTCTTCCTTCCCTCATGCCACCTGCTCCACTTCCCGTCTCCATTGCAGCACACATTGGAGCCCGGGATCCACTTTGGCAAACTTCTTTTGTTTGTGGGACTGTTCACGGCACTGGAGAAGTGGTTCAGAGCTGGAAAGAAGGTTAGCATAGAAATGCTTTGGAAAGGGAGGGCATTTGGGTGGTGATGGGTGGGGCAAGCTCTCCAGCTCTGACGTATTCCTTTGCCACCGTGGGCAGTCCCACAAACAAAAGAAGTTTGTGGGTCAAAAAATAGTTCAATCAATCAATATCAATTCCAACTTCTCATGAAAAAAAAATCTTGCGAAGTTGGAATGGATTGATTGAACTTTTTTTTTTAGTCCCACAAACTTATTTTGGGAGAGAGGTGGTGGGTGAGGCAAATTCTCCAGGTCCACAGCAGCAGAGAAATACAATGCTTTCCAGCTCCGGAGCTCCACCTGGCACTTCAGTGGCTTTGTGGGCAGAGCTGTGAAGAGGGCCAGGTGGCCAAAAGTGCCAGCAGTCTGGCTCGGAAGGGGAGTGAGAGGGCAAACCCCCTAAGGGCGCCAGGCCTGAAATGGGCAGCTGCCCAGGCCACCAAAGGGAAGGCCAGCATCTACCAGTACCAGCACTTGTGGTAAACATGGTGGCATTCCAGCTCTGGCAGGGAAGGGGCAACCGGCCTTGGCACTGCAGACAGGACAGCTGCTTGCTTCAGCATCCTCCCCGACCCCCCAGTGCTCTTCCATCACTTTGGCCTTGGGCTGCTGCTGCAAACCATGCCTTGCCCCCACATGCTTGCCACCTGTTGTAATGTAAGACATCCCCTGAAAATAAGATCTAATGGGTCTTTTGGGAAAAAAATATATAAGACCCAGTCTTATTTTCAGGGAAATGGTGGCATAATCTAGTTTTGTGTACCTTTTTTATTGTTCTTATTTAAGTATTAAATACATGAAATAATAAACTACCTTTTGGTATATTGGTTTTTTATTCTTAAAATGGTTATTAGGGCAGAGAAATGGTTATTAAATTATTTGAGTCTCACTACTGGCTGTAACACCATTAAACTAACAAAACAAACTGTGGGGAATATTTTAAAAAGCCATTTCTCCCTGAATAATTTAATGATTTTTCATAAACATTTCTTCTAATTTTTACAAGTCCTACTTTATAGAAGCCTTCTCCAACCCAGGACCTCTAATATGTGTTATACTACATAGCCCACAAATTCCAGCCAGTAAAGTTGCTGAAGACCCTAAAAATCTGTATGATATCATGATAGTGAAAGTTACAAGATTCTTAATATAGAAATATGACATACACTTTTTGGTATATTAAACATACATACATAGAAACAAACACAAAACCAAACAGGGTCCTACTTTGATTTTGTTTGTGAGACAGGATAAAGTTAAATGCTGAAATATAGCATATAGTTAAACACTAGAGGAGAATTTATTAAAATCATTATGATTAATAGAAAAATTACATTGTAAAATTAAAATATATCAAATCTGGGAAAATATCACAACGCTATAGCAATCCTTAGTTACTTAACAGCACGTACCTCTTGGCCTATGGCCACAATTAGGATCGGAAAATTCATTGTTGGGCAGTGCAGCTGTTAAGTGTGTATCACATTTCTGCACCTGATTTTATGACCTTTTTTGTCTTAATAATTAAGCAAGACATCACCTGACCATGATCTTCCTTGCCAGCCTACCTGTTAAACTGGGAATGTTGCAAGTGACAATTATGTGACCCAGATGCTGTAAGTGCCCAGATTGCAATCACGTGACCAGGATTGCAGGCTGTGATGTTTTAAGTGCAAGAATTGGTCATAAGTCATTTTTTTGAGTGATGTTGTAACTTTGAATGGTCGCTAAATGAAAGGTTGTAAGCTGAGACCTACCTATACAAAAATATTTAATGAATAAAATTTAGCAGCTTGCTCCACAAATTTTAATTTTACTACTTTTTGTCTGTTTCCTTGTTACTTTATGATGGGCTCAGTTTGCAATCCTATGTGTGTCTAGAAAAACAGCTTTAGAGACCTAGGTAGAATTGCATTGGTAAGAAATATTTATTATTCATCATCATTTCTTACTTTAGCAGCGTAGGCTGGGTCCTAAAGATATTCCTTAAGATAGCAGTATTCCAATAAAAACATTATCATATTCCAATAAAAACATCATGATTACAAACACCTGATTACACAAAAATCATATTTCCCATGTGCCTTTCTCCAATAAATAATTGAATTTCACCTGTAGAAATAATCAAACAAAATGTAAATTTTTTTAAATAGACCTTTGGGAGTCTTAATAAGAAAGTTGAAGGGCAGGCAAAATCAAGTATAAGGATACTTAGACCACTCAGCATTTTAAAGAGAAATCTAGGCAATAAACAAATATTTCATATAGTACTAGAAAGATTGGCAAAAAAAGACTTATATGTAATTTTCAGAGGCATACAAATAGGATCATATAAATAACAATAATCATTCTGGGAATGGAATAAAAAATAACATTTACAGTACTTTAATTGATTGGTAATAAAAGAAAATCTCAGAAATGGTACACTGATATTGGGGAGATTTATATGGAAATAAATAGCCTGACACAATTAAATAGAGAGTTGATCACCTACAATTTTAATTAAAATAAAAATTTCCAATAAATAAATCTGGCAAAGGAGTAAAACTGAATAGGACTTGACCAGCTCTACTCAAGATGAATTAAAAAAAATTGTTCCATATGAATACCTGAAGTCAGGTCTAGTTTTTTTTTAAGCTTAAGTTCTTTAAGGAGAGAGAGAGAGAGAGAGAGAGAGAGAGAGAGAGAGAGAGAGAGAGAGAGAGAGAGAGAGAGAGAGAGAGAGAGAGAGAGAGAGAGAGAGAGAGAGAGAGAGAGAATATATTCTCCTTTTAGTGCAGGGAATTTTGGTAAACTAAGCTCCAGGACCTGGTATGTCACTGTGACTTTTGTTTCAATAAATAGCTTTAAAATGTTCTGTCTTTCAGAAAAATAAACTATGAAAATAGCAGTGTTCGTAATAAACTTTGATTGATTTCAAATTTGCCCAAATTTCCTCATTTTCCATAATTTTTAGAAGACAGCTGTTCCAGTTGTTAGTAGCGCAAACAGATTATTTACAAAATGTGGAGTGCAATGTACAGCATTGGGACTATCCATCTGAGGCTGCTTTTCTACATTGTCTAGTCTTATGCATCATTTATGGAAATGAACATTTTCCCCAGCCTATGCTTAGGCAGCAGCAATAAAAGAACTTAACAGTTCTTCAGATCCTGTTTCCAGCCTCAAATGCATCAGATATATGTTAGTTCTCTGGGATTCTGCAATTCCTTACAAAGACCTTAATAAAACACAAAACCCTAACCCTAACCCAACACTTTTATTTCATTTTGTCATATAGTTATGACACTTACTATGCAAACCAATGAGAAAGCAGTGGGGTTTACTGTGGATATCTCTGGGCTGTTTGTAGTGGAGTTGAGAAGTGTAGTAAAAGGATAATTATATTTGAATCATTAATCCTATACAGTTGTTGCTGAACCACATTCTGTTGCCTTCTGTTGCCTCCACCACAGCTAGGACCATTCTATGATGAGGTAGAATAAAATCTCAAACAGACTCTGTGCATTAGTTCCAAAAAAAAAAGAAAAAGAAAAAGAAAAAAGACCAAACTATTTGTAGCTTTTGCAATCATTCACTTACAGAAGAGACTGTTGCACTCTCTGGATAACACACTTGGGCAATCCGTTCTTTATACATTGAAATAGCAGTATGAGGCCTTGGAGAACATGTAATTGAGAATAACAGTGACAAAGTTAAATAATCAAATTGCCTAGAAAATAAAATATCCATGGTTCCTTTGGCCAAGGATTTTAGAGATCTGTTTTCCTCCTCTAAAATGAAACCCTATTCTCTCTCTCTCTCTCTCTCTCTCTCTCTCTCTCTCTCTCTCTTTCTTTCTTTCTTTCTTTCTTTCTTTCTTTCTTTCTTTCTTTCTTTCTTTCTTTCCAAACATAGGTAGAATTACTTACAGAATGAAACAATCTAAAACATTCATGTGGATTTTTTTTCATGAAAGCTATTTCATGGAGAACCTCTGCTTCAAAAAATTTGGATTAGTTTTTTCAATAGTAATTTTATTAAAGGTTATAATGAAGAAGGGAAACAAAAGAATGAGTTAAAAAATAGAAAAAGAAAATTATACAACATAAAAGAGAAAATAAGAATATACAGAACGAAAAAAGAAGGCAAATATATAGCTGCCATTCCCTTGTCTTCCAGAGGGACTTCCAGGGAAGAAATTGAAGAATATTTCAATAAATGATTATTACAGCAAAATTACCATATGCACAGAGATTTAAAGATTCCATACTGCCCACTATGGAGGAATGGTGGGTGTTGACAAATTTAGCTGAAACTGATGAACTGACTTCTTTGATTAGAGAAAAGACGTTATTTCCATTAAAATTGGAAGCCTCTTATGGATTTTTTTGCATAAAAATGAAAAAACCCTTATAATTTATAGTTTTGATGATTAGATAGGAAAGATTATAGAAAGAATAATAATATGTAACTTTAAAGAGAGGGGTTAAAATATATTTGTATGAGTAACTGCTGTGAAGAGTATAAAAAGTTACGGTACTTTGTTATATCTTTTTTCTTTCTTTTCTATTTTTCTTCAACTTTTTTTTTCTTTTCTTGCACTTTTTGCTTTTTCTTTGATTTCTTTCTTTTCTTCCTTACTTTGCATTACTTGGTATTCATTTTTACCTTCATGATTACAAGTTTTAATGAAAAATCCTATCCTAAAGAGAGAAGTAAGTTTTTTTCTTTTCCCAAAAGATTTCAAAGAATTGGATAACAGAATAACAGAAAAACAGATTTGGAAGGGACCTTAGAGGTCTTCTAGTCCAACCTCCTCCTCAAGAAGGAAACCCTATACCATTTTAGAAAAAATGGTTGTCCTATCTCTTCTTAAAGACCTCCAGTGTTGAAGCACCCATAATTTCTGGAGGAAAGTTGTTCCACTGATTAATTGTTCTAATTAAGAACAATTAACTAAATCTTAATTAAAAAGAAATTAAGGAAATTTCTCCTTAGTTCTAGGTTGCTTCTCTCTTTGATTAGTTTCCATCCATTGCTTCTTGTCCTGCCTTCAGGTGCTTTGGAGAAAAGCTTGACTCTCTCTTCTTTGGGGCAGTCCCTTAGTTATTGGAACAGTGCTATTATATCATCCCTCACCCTTCTCTTCATTAAACTAAACATACTCAATTCCTGCAACCATTCTTTGCCTCCTGTCTCCAATCATTTCCCTTTTCTAATATCTCCCTCCCATTTTGCAAAATATTCCTGATTTTGGAGAGTCACTTTTCTCTCAAAACCCTAGAAGGATGCTATATAACTGAAATATTGTTTGGAATATAAAGCATCAACCCTTGCACAGGATAAATGAACTGGCTCTACTTATGTCACCAGGGGGAAAGAATAAAAAAAAAAGCTGTGGAAAATTAAAGAACTCCTGCTCAGGAAAGTGCTGAAAATTTTCACACAGGACAGGGAGAAAATATTCAGCACCACTCCTACCCTTTTGCCAACTGCAAACAAGACAGAAAGCTTCAGAGGTCATTTCCAGCAGCTTTGACAATGGACTCAACAATAACCATCTTACCATTTCCAGAAAACCAATGTCATTTGGGGAAATGTTAAGGAATTTGTTGTGCAGAGGTCTCCTTGTGCTACCAAAGAGTTGCACAGACAAGGAAGGGTACTGAGAGCAGCAAGAGTCACACAAGAGTACACTGAGTTGTAAAAGCAAAAAGTATTTTACTTTGAGGTGGTGTAAAAACAAAAATGCACAGTCAAAAATAAACAGTCCAGGTCATACACAATAGCAACGGTCCAAGAAATAATCCAAAATACAAAGTCTTCTTACCGGTCCAGAGGTCAATACACAGTTCAGGTTTACAACAGTAGTAAACCAACAGCAGAGCAAAAACAGTAATAGTAGAGATCAGTGAGTTCAGAGAGAGAAAGAAGCTACGTTCCTAGCTTCCTCTTATGGCCATGAGAACACTTACACACCCATTGGCCAATTAACTTCTTAAAGTCATAACGGAAGATTAAAGCAAAGTAAATATCCCTTTCTGAACCCGCATTGAGGAATAATGGGACAGATCTATCAGAACCCACAAATTCAAGGAAAAAGCACAGAATAGATCGATATAACCATACCAACATGCCAAGGAAATCTTTTGTCTAAAAAAAACCCTGTCAAGTAGATCCCTAGAGAAGAGTTGGACTCTCGTGTCCTTCTGCAATAGTCAGAAAAATAGTATTTTTAAAAAGATATTTTGCTGCAGAGATGCAGCGAGTATTCTAAAGAGAACATTCAACTAAAGCATTTGAGTTAAAGGAAGATACAAAAACCTTGTAAATTGGACCTGTTGTTTTAATTACCACCCCCTCATTATTTCCAATATTATTTGTCAGAATGAAAAGGAATTTCATGTACTTTCCAGAGATCTCTGCCAGGAATTAAATAGGGCTAGTTAGTTTTGCACAGTATTGTAGGATGAATTAGTAAATGTGTGATGAAAAAAAAAGATGTTGATGCTATTCACAATAATTCTTTGCTGTATGTTGAACCAAATGACTATAATTTTTTTCAGTGTTCTATAAGGAGTCACTGAGTGATGCATAAAGCTACCACTTTATAGCTACTACCCAACTAAGGAATATTAAGCAGGAATATATTTAAGTACCAATTAAAATCTCTTTAAGAATCTGCTATAATTGTTGAATAGTAGAAAAACTCATTTATTTATTTATTTGTAACTGCCACTGATTAGGCAACAAGACGGATAAAAAGCCTTATGGATTTTATTTTCCCCACTATCCTCAAAAAACTAGCCCAAAAAGCACTTTCTATTGTCTCTTACTAAACCCAAAAGGATTTATAATTTGATGATATGTGATACAACCAAGCAGCAGCAAAGCAAGGTTATTACAGAGCAGGTTATCAGTGGGAATGATTTATACTCAAGCTAGTAGAAAATAATATAAATTTCTGAAAAGAAAAATTCAGAGAGCACCCTGACACATCAAATGAAAGTTACTTGCTCCTGGGAGGATAATTCAAAAGCTTGTTTCCCAACCTACAAAACTGAATTGTGCTGTTTGTCTTTAGCTGTGAAGAGAAGATTGGAAGACTAGACTAGAATTGTTATAAGATAGAGCAACACATGTATACACACACAATACAGAATCCTTTAAAACTTGTTTATATAATTTTGAAAGTTAAGGATGAGGAGCTTTCCTGTTTGGGAAAGCCATCTGAATAGTTAAACAACAAATAGAACTATTAGTGGGTAATCATTATACATTACTAATAATTAATAAGCCACTGTGAAGTAGTGATTAAAAAATTGGTCCCGACTCCTGAGAGACTAATCTACCCTCAGCTATGAAAACATTCTGGACCATTTGGGGCCAGTTACTCTCTCTTAGCCCAACCTTCCAAACAGGTTTACTCTTGTGAAGATAAATTGAAGAGAAATCTCCATCCAGTGGGGAAAGATACAAATGTAATATATAAGCAAATGAAGCTGTACAAATGTGAACATCCTCTAGCTCCAGAATTGTTTTCATGCTGTTGTTCCAAGTCTAAAATTGCTCAAACATTTTCAAGAAAAAGAGAATATTATTTGTCCTTGATTGGGAGTGAGAAATGAAAAAAATTTTCATGCTCATTTTTCTTTATTTCCTTCCATTCTTAAAGGAGGTCCTAGTTCAAACATTGTAAATAAAGAATAAATAAGTAAGTAAATAAATAAGAAGATATCCCCAACCGTTTTAATGTGTGAATGAAGAATAAGTAAACTTTTGATGGTCAAGTGTAGCTTGGGAAATCCTAGCAAACGCACAAATCAGGTGAGGTACAGAACAAGAGCAGGGTTAGGTCAGTGGGCTAAGATGACCAACACAGAAGTCAGGGCAAAACTGTGAACCCACAGAAGACAGAAAGTTGACAAGAAAATTGTCACAGGTTGCTGTGAGAATATGACAATAAGGAAAACATTCCAACAAGAAAATGGACAGAACAACAATAGAGTCAATGTTCTCACCACAAAAGGCAATACTCTCCTAACAAAAACTTCATTCTGAGGTTATAGTAAAAGGTCAACTTTCTTACAAACATCATGACATCTATCTCCCAATAGGCATTGAGTTTTTGACATTTTGAGTTGCCCAGCCTGAAATAGCCACACAATGATTCTGAACTAAAGTACACTAAGACGGTCATCTTGGTTATATGGTTGTGTGCACATGGAAGTAGGGAACATTAGTTATGCACAGAGTATCATCTGTCTTTTATTTTAAAAAGGTGAAATAAAAATAGATGAAAACAAGCCCACTTAGCTTTGACAGTAAACAGAATAACACACTTCTTTTCTTTCTGGATCATTTTGTGCCAGCCCAGAAGTGCTTATGATATTATGTTGATGAGTTTAGAAAAGGAAAAAAAACATGGTTTATCATTCACTTCAGAAAAGAGGAAGAGAAGAGATTTGCTTCCATTTGTGTCAGTAATAGGAATTTTGCTGTCCATGCACTGGGAATGATAAATTCGTTTTATTACCTTATGTGTCACTGTCTGCTAAAATTACTGATATATTTTGTCACTAAAACAGTGTTGTCAATCACATGACCAAATTTGAATAGCTCTAGAAGAAGCGGTTACCTAATCAGAATTTCTATGCGAACTGCAGGACTGCCACATAATATGCATGAGCCATATTTAAAACTGAGGGCAATAGAAGAAGGGGATGACAGAGAATGAGGTGGCTGGATGGAGTCACTGAAGCAGTAGGCGTGAGCTTAAATGGACTCCAGAAGATGGTAGAGGACAGGAAGGCCTGGAGGAACATTGTCCATAGGGTCGCAATGGGTCAGACAAGATCCAAGAATTTCTGATAGATATATTTCACATGAGTCATACCAGCTGATCAAATTTACACTATTCCTCTATTCCTCTCTTGTCATTCTTTGGACTTCATTATTATTTGGCAGCTTCACAACAGTGGCAGAAATCTAGCCAATGGTAAACATCTGGATAGGACAGAGGATGTGAGCAATTATCTTGCAGAACCCTGCAGTGATTTACTGATGAGAGAGAAGTAGCAATAGCACTTAGCACTTATCCTTATATACCCCTTCACACTGCTTTACAGCCCTCTCTAAGCAGTTTACACAGGCAGTATATTGTCTCCAAAAAAGGTAACAGAACTTCTTTTTCCTTCCTGAAGAAAGTCCTAAAGGTGCTTTTCCAAAAGGCAACTGGACAAAAAAGTCTAGCTGCCTTTTGAAAAAAGCACTTTTAGGACAACCATGACCTGGACAGCTGAGAATCTCCATAGACATTCCTGAAGAAAGGGTGATGGCCCCATCAGTTTCGGGGGAGCTACTTCTAAAGACTAACCTCAAAAGCAAGGATTACTTTAGATTCCAAATCTGGCATGAGAATACACTGTATTTATTTGTCAAAAAACCAGATTTTTTTATTCCTTATAAAAAAGTATATAGGAAATTATTATAAAGCTGCAGAACTATAGAGTTAAGATTTTTCAAAATAATTTGTGAGCTATTATAGCATTCAAGCATGGACTATCTAGTTCAAGTAACACAATGAATCTGCTTTTCTTGAAAGGAATGCATAAATGAACTGTAACACAATTTTATTCAGAAAGAATAAAGTGAAGACAATTTCTAGAAGATAGTGGAAGAAAGTTTAAAGATCCATATCAAAAGATATGACTATTTAAAGGCATACATTTGCAACTCAGTTTGAAAAGGGAAAAAAATCTGACAAATGTATGATTCAGCTTCTTCTGGACTGCAATCTGAACTTTCCGAGATCATTGCAAAATCCTGATTTTTAAATACAAATCCGTACACAGATAAACAATAGTCTTGTTATGTTTAATAGAACCATCTGTGCTCTTGGATTGCTTAACCTTCGTACACAAAACAAGCTATAATTCTTCTGTCATACAGTGTTGTGAATGGTTGTTTTTTCTTCTTAATTGCACTTTTAAACTACATATTGTGCAGTGTTACTTCATACATTAAACTCACACAAATTAGCTCTTACATTGGACAGATATGTAAATACTGAAGGGAAGTTCTCTTCCAGTTCACCCGCACTCTCCCAAAAGTCCTGCTGTGCTGCCTCATTGTGGCAGTGTGTGTGTGTGTGTGTGTGTGTGTGTGTGTACAGTGAAGAATGCTGAGAGAGTATGCCAAGAGTACACAATTCCAGCAGGGTTACTCAAGGAGTGAAGGTCATCCCAGCTGCCCACTAGAGTAAGCAAGTACCAGTATTGGGCAGTAGTGATATAAGAAGGTGCCAGGAGGCAGATGGTCACTTTGGTGACAATGGCAAAGACACCACCTGATACTGTATGGGAGAAGGTAATGGTAAACCACTCCTATATTTTACAAGAAAATATAAAATAGCAGTTGATATAGTGTTGGATGATGCTTAACCCCTCCCCCCGCCCCAGGTTGATGGCATTCAACATGCTACTGAGAAAGAGCTGAAGGCTGTTGGTGTTTATGACATGGCTAGATTAAAGCATTTGAGATATCTAGTTTTTATTTTTTTTATTTTTATTTTTATTCCATTTATATCCCGCCCTTCTCCGAAGACTCAGGGCGGCTTACAAGCTTAGCAGTAGCCTTCATTCTATGTATATGCCTGCTTATTAGGGCGTTCACACACACCCCCAAGTGGCATTATTACAAAGTCAGCTTATTGCCCCCAACAATCTGGGTCCTCATTTTACCTACCTGGGAAGGATGGAAGGCTGAGTCAACCTTGAGCCTGGTGGGATGCGAACCTGCACTAATTGCAGGCAGCTGGTGTTACTTAAGGAGGCATTAGCCCACTGCTCCACCAAGGCTAATGTTGCCATGTAAAATAAATAAATAAATAAATCTGAAGCTTCAAAGATAAATTGACAGTGGAAACATGAAACATAAGAGACATGAGCAGGGAGAGCTCAACATAGTGAAAGATGAAGTGAATCAACCACACATTGATACATTTGGCATCAATGGGATATTCTCTGTCAGAAGGTCACAACATTTATTATACAGGACATAGAAACAAAGAAGAAAAAAAGTTAGTTTCTTAGTAAGAAAGATTATAGTCAAGACACTACTTGGTTACACTACAATCAATGGCTGAATAATATCAGTTAGACTTCATGGATAACCTTTCAGTATGACGATTATTCAAGTTTATGCTCCAACCTCTGATGCAGAAGAAAAGTAGTTTTTGACTTTTATGTTCAAATTGAATTTGAACTTGACAAAACAAGAATGAAAAATGTGTTGCTTGTAGTTGGAGACTGCCAAAGCTGGACATATTAAGGAGGAAAATGTAGCTGGATTGTTGTGGTCTAGGAAACCGAAATAAAATGGAAGAATGATTTATCAACTTCTGCCAATCCAATGATTTCTTCATTAAAACAGTCCCGAAATAACCAAAACAAGATGCATAAAGGTAGACATCCCCAGATGAAATATACAGAAATTAAACTCACTGTATTATTGGTAGGATGAAGTGGAATTGCTCAGCTATAACATCAAAAATATGGCTGGTATTGACAGTGGAAAAACCATGAATTGCTAACATATAAGTTCTAAAGCTGAAGAAGAAAAATCAGTTTCCAGAATAAGATCATGAGCATATGGCCATCATTTTCAAGGAGAACATCGGTGTTCTTTTTGAAGTCTTGAACTTTGTTGATCAGAACCAGAGGAATTTAAAGAATGAATATAAAGAAGTTAAGGAGGAATGTGAAAAAAGACTGCCACCAAAACAACAGCAAACAGAAGAAAACAAAGTGGAGGCCAAAACAAATTTAACAAGAAGAAAAGCCAAAGCCAAGTAAAAAAAAAAAGAGCTCATGAAGAACTTTACAAAGAATTTCAGGGAACTGGTAGAAGAGACAAGAAGTGGTATTACAGCAACATCTGTAAAGACATCAAAAATGAAAACTAAAATGGAAAAACAAGAAAAGTCTACCAAACATCTCTGACCTCAGAAGGATGTCCCAGCATTGAATTGGTATGTCAATGGACAGATTGACTAAAAAAAGGTCAAAGATGGAAGAAGTATACTGAAATTCTGTACACTAGAAATTTCAACATCAATTTTTCTCTACTCAAAAGAATTTCTAATACTACCATAAGTTGAAAGGCTCCATTACTAAGTTGGATGGCTAGAAACATAGGCAAGCATAATAGGACTCTCTGATCCTGATCACCTCTATCAATGGCCCAGATTTCACAAAACCCAAACATGCAATTGAGACATATGGAAGAGGCCCCCAATGAAGTCATTCTTTGCATGGAACAGGCCCCCAATTTACTGTTCTGAAAGTTTTGTAACTGCAAATACTGTAGAACCACTTTAATTTAGTTTTTTAATTTTTGTATTCGATTTTTATTGTGTATTGCCCTGTTCACCGCCCTGAGTCCTTCGGGAGAAGGGCGGTATAGAAATCAAATTATTAAATTAAATTAATCTATTTTCAAGTACAACATGAATGAAATCTAACTAAAATCTTGGCATTCACCATAAAGGACCAAAGACAATGGGAACTGCATAGAGACCATGAAGATGAACTCACCAAGTAGAATACTTAAAACAAATAAATAAAGCTTAAAACATTATTTTAAACAATGATGAATGTATTAATGTATTTTAGAGTCTTAACATGCTTTTTTTCTGCTCAAAAATCCATTGAAATTAAACTACCATAATCGGATAGTTTGCTACCAAATTTCATGAGCACAGACAACTTTGAAGGCGGGATCTGGAATGCATGCCTTTTTCCCCATTCCTATTCAAAGGACATTACTATTTCTATTATTCAAAGAATCTAGAATCAGGGGTGGCATTTTTCTGCTAGCCGCAGTACCAAAACCTGTAGAACTAAGTCTAGTAGATCAGCAAGAATTATAACATATACAGACAGATGTATAAGATAATCAAGTAATGGAACTAAATCACAGGCATGATCTAGAACAGGCCTGTTCCCTCATAGCAGCAGGAATAACAATGAATCAGTGTATTGGGATTCCTAATCCTATTTCCATTTGGATTTGCAATGAAGGGATAAAACAATTGGAACACGTCTGCTTAGAAAATAAAAGAAAATGAAAGTTAGGATATTTAAGGTAATAATTTAAATACCACATGTTCTCTATCTGGTGGTAGAAGGCAGAAGAATATGGGCTGCAATCTGTCTAAAGCAGGTGGTCTGGCGCCCGTCCATGGCCTGTTAGGTATTGGACTGCGCAGCTGAAGGTGAGCAGCAGGTGAATGAGTGAAATCGTAACCATCCCTCACTTGGTCTGTGGAAAAATTGTATTCCACAAAAGTGGTCACTGGTACTAAAAAGTTTAGGGACCACTGGTCCAAAATATACATATCTTCCCTCAGCAAGAATCTTCTAGAAATCCAAAACCTTTACTAAATTAAAAAAGTCTATTTAGTATTAAAATATGTGTTTATTTTTAGATCACCTTGTAAAATGTCTCCAACTGGTTCAAGCAATATTCTTAGGGTTGTCTATTTGCTTCCTTTGTGACTTCCATCCTCAGGCTCTTAGTTGCAGATATGTTGAAGTAACTTAGACTTTCTGTTTGCTACATTTATTTCCTAAATAAAGCTTTTTTAAAAAAAATCTCTCTCTTTCATATCAAGACTACTTTATTTAAAAAGTTATCCTCTTAATGTTATTGGTTTCCTCTCCATATGTTCATTTCAACCACATAAGTCTCTCTGTTATCCAAGAGGGAAAATGGTGACAGAAGCATTCATTTAAAAAAAGATAATTAGAAAGAGCAAGTTAGATTTTTAATATTCAAACTCAGAAATAAAGGATCTTTCAAGATTAAAGGTTTGTGTTTTATCATTGTTGGATAAGCTTTTAATTTTACCAAATGTACAAATGAAAGTGAGCGCTCGATATCTTTGCATATCTCCAAAGCATTTCTATTCCAAGCCAAGAAAGAAAGAAATCTTTCACAATCCCTTTGAAAAGGACAGTTTCAAAAGTGTTATAAAATCTTTGGAGATGCACTTGTATAAGATATTGACAGAGCCCATTCTAATTTATCTGATCAAAGAGCAAATGGCAATAAGATTTGATAAGGGCTTGCATAAGCAGAAGCCTGATTTGAAATGACTGCCTGATCAGACAAGAATTCTTCCCCCCCTCCAGAAAGATATAGTAGAAGAATTCAAACTGGGAAAAAGGGAGAGTATTTTTAGCCTTTGAAAAAACTCTTATCAAGAGTAGGAAGCTTATTCATTATCCTTTGATAATTTGAAGCAAAAGTGCTTTTCTCCCTTGGAATATATAATGAAATGGTGAATACAGATTTGTGTCCCCCCCACCACATTAGAATCAGAGATCGTTAAAGTACACAGTATGTTTAATTTATTTTAAGAGGGAGGAACAAGAAACACAAATGCTTCCTATAACTCACTCTGAGTATCCTAAAAACACATCCCATAAGCAAGCATATCATATTTTCCTGATAAAGGGGCAAGTTCATGTAAAATGTAAATATCCCTCCCTTCCCTCCACAGGGAAGTGGAAGCAGAAGCATAGAAGAAGACATTTTTACATCTGACTCCCTCTGCTGTTTTTAGGCACATGGAGCTGCAATTTGTATTTATCTTTAGCAACAATTTACTTGAAATACAAATAGTCCTTAATTTATAACAGTTCAGTTAGTGTCCATTCAAAGATACAACGTCACTGAAAAAATTGACTCATGACCATCTTTCACACTTATGACCATTCCAGCATTTCTATGGCCATGTGATCAAAATTCAGACAGTTGCCAACTGACTATTTATGATAGTTTCAGTGTCCCAGGGTCATGTGATCACCTTTTGCGACCATCTGACAAGGAAAGTGATTGGGGAAGCAAGATTCACTTAACAACCATGTCACTAGCTTAACAACTGCAATGATTTACTTAGCAACGGTGGCAAGAAAGGTTGTAAAAACGTGCAAAATTTACTTAAGAAATGTCTCGCTTAGCAACAGAAATTTTCGGCTTAATTCTGGTTATAAGTAGAGCACTTACTCGTATGAAGTTTTTCACCCAAGCAAAAATGTTAGAAATGGTTTTAGAAGCAAAGAGAGGTGGTTTAGAGCTTCTCCCCACTACTAAATTGACATGCTTGTCATCATTCTCACATTGCCAAAACAAAAAAGCAAACAAACAAAGATAAAACATCTCACTGGCTTCCAATCATCTATTTTCCTGCTAAGATAATGAGCTAAGAAAGCTGAAGAGACTTTATATACTTTGAAATTACCCTTGGACCCTGATAGAATACAGAGCAAAATGTTACTTTAATGTGGTACTGTTAAATCAATGTAAGCTTCTTTTAATCATGGACCGAGGTTACATTGAAAGCAACATTGGGCACGTTTGTCATGTTTTTACCATGGTTACATGCAAGTGGGAAAAAGTCTTCAGTTCCTATGTTGGTAGAATTTTTCCAGTGGTATTTTATCAAAAGACCTAATTCAAGACTATTGAAACCAAGTAAACTTTATTTTAAACTACAAGTTGAAAAAAACAAAGTTCAGAACTGTTGCAAAACAACTGTAGCCTGATGGTACAGCATCTGCTTTTTGTGCAAAAAGTCTGAGGCTCAACCTCTAGGTAGCACTGAGAAATAAATATGTTTGAAACTCCATATAGTTAGATCCAGTCAATGTGTATCATGAGTTATATACTCAATAAGGATCATTAAATATTATTTCTACTATTGTCCAATTTTGGTATGACCCTTTTGCCATCTAACTGGTATAGAAATTAAAACAACTTGTATTGCTGAATAAGTAGAAAAGGCAAACATTTTTTAATTTTTTTTTACCATAACAAGGGTTATATTTTTTTCTTTTAGCTTTTAGTTCCATGAAAATTCATTTCCAAGATCAATAGGTAAAAGTGGTTCAAAGCCCAACTGGTTTCTAGAAACATTCAGTGCTTCATGCTAACTGCAGCATAAACATGTCCTGATAAGATCAGTCCTCATAACATAACACTGCTTTTGCTGCCTCACCAGCTTAAACACAGCTGATGCAGCTTAAACCCAACCTTAGTTGTTCCAGTTTTACAATAGTGGTCTCCCTCTTATTCCAACATAACTTTGCTATGGACACAATCTAACACACTTCATTAACAATGTAGTTATTGAAACAGTCAGGAGCTATGTTCTGCCCAGTTTTATTTTAAGCAATTAAGGTTAGTCCCCTCTACTCTGATTATTGCTTTCTATGATCATTTTGATTTGGGCTGCAATACAGGCTGGAAGGAGAGATATCTGCATACGTAATGCCTGGCCGGGATGTTCTGAAGAACTTGTCTAGTTTTATGATGGTTATTCTGTACTCAGATTTAGTGCAATTTTCAAAGAGTGCAATGCCTTTTTTAAAAAAGTAAAATAAAATCAGAGAATGCTAATCTGGTATTGACTAATTTAAACTGGGAAATATTGCTAGGCTGTGCCAGCTTTATGTGTTGATGGGTTTTATGACTAGTGAGTGCATTAGAGGTTTTCTGATGCTTCTGATGACTTTGGTTTTGCACCATTTTGTTACTCCACGGGCTATCTCTGGATCCTTAATGAGAACCCTGCAATACCTTTGCAGCTATTTGATTGGGTTATTTGCCTGGTTGGGATCCTAGCTTCCATAACAAACCCATGGAGATAAAATGTGATAGTTTGGTTTAAAAAAAGAATAACTGGTCCAAAGTTATTGAATCAGTGGGGACTTGAACCTGAGTCTTCCTGGCCACTTCATAGCACATTAAATTCTGCACTGTACCAGTTTTGTTAACAAGCAAAGAGTGATACCGCAAAGGACAGCTGTTAGTATTAGGTCAGAAGGAAATAATTACATTTGTCATACAGATGGCACTCAAATGATTCTACAACAAAAGGCAGACAAAATCCTTCCAAGCGAAAGGCTGTAACATCTAGCAATCATCTGCCTGTTGCTAGAGAGTCAGAAGAGATGCATTTTTAGATGTGTCTGTTTTTAAAAGATAAGCAGCACATTAAAAGTTTAGATAAAGAAGTGGCAGAGGATGTAAAAACATAATGCTGTAGTGTTAACTTTAAAAGAACATTTTTTTAAAATAATAATAATAACAGGCTTTCTCACACAGCATTTTGGCATTACAAATTCTTGATGTGTTTTATCAATGAGTCATTTCCAGTGGAGAAACCATAATGAAAACTATTTGGAAAAAGCCATAGTGACTAAAAACTTTCCAGCGTGCAAGTTTTATGCTGTGCCAAGATTTCCTTCTATTGTCAAAGAAAATATCTCCAGGAGGAAAGGATTAAAAGTATCATGTAACATTATTAATGGTTAAACTTACATAGATAACCTGAACATTTCAGACCCACGAAAAAGAAGGTTATTTTCAACCATAGAGACCCATTTATCAAGGGAGGGTCAACAAGCTGAGACCTCTCCCTTTATTGGTCTTTCTTCTTTTGCCCTAGTGCAGGGGTAGGCAACCTTGGCTCTTTTATGACTCATGGACTTGAAGTTGAAGTCCATGAGTCATAAAAGAGCCGAGGTTGCCTACCCCTGCCCTAGTGCTCAGAATAGGCTCATAGATGCAAGGAGATGATGTGATTTCCAACCACCACAAATTCAGGATTTTTCTGAACTTATAGGCCTTAGGTTTTTCGTCATTCTTACCTCTCAACTCCTTCCTTACCTATAATACAATGTTTATATTGTTCTACTGAAATTATACAAACAATTAACAGGGCTAGTTCTTTAGTGGCTACCAGTCTGATAAAGAATGAGACGTGTCTGGACTTTATATCTTGAAGCAGAATAGAGCTGGAAGGGACCTTGGAGGTCTTCTAGTCCAGCCTCCTGCTCAAGCATGAGATCCTATACCATTTCAGACAAGTGGCTGTCCAGTCTCTTCCTAAAAACCTCTAGTGGTGAAGCACCCACAACATCTGAAGGCAAGCAGTTCCACTAGTTAATTGTCTTCACTATTAGGAAGTTTCTCCTTAATTCCAGGTTGCTTCTCTTCTTGATTAGTTTCCATCCATTGCTTCTTGTCTTGTCTTCTGGTGCTTTGGAAAATAGGTTGACCCCTTCCTCTTTGTGGCAGCTGTCCACCCAGTCCTTCTTTTCTCTAGACTGGCCATACCCAAATCATGCAACCATTCTTCATATGTTTTAATCTGCAGACTTGTAATCATCTTAGTTCTTTGCACTTTTTCTAAAGTCTTAACATCTTTTTTGTAATGTGACCAAAACTGGATGCAGTATTCCAGGTGTGGCCTTACTAAGGCTTTATAAAGCCATATTAATACTTTATGTGATTTTGATTCTATGCCTCTTTTATAGAACCCAGGATTGTATTAGCTTTTTGGCTACTGTCACACACTGCTGACTCATGTTTAAGTGATCATCTACTAGGACTCCAAGGTCCCTCTCACAGTTACATTTTTTGAGCCAGGTTCTTGTACTTGTACCTTTCCTGCCCAGGAGTAAAACCTTGCTTTTCTCCACAATAAATATCATTCTGTTGTATAGGGCCTATTGTTCAAATCTCTCAAGATTTTTTGGATCCTGAGCTTGTCTTCTGAGGTCTTGGCTATTCCTGCCAGCTTACTGTTATCTGCAAATGTGATGAGTTCCCCTTCTATTCTCTCATCTAAGTCATTTGTGAAGATACTTCCCTCCATGTAGATGTAGCAACATTAAGGACTACTCGTTGAGTACAGTTTGTCAGCCAGTTACAAATCCATCTGGTGGTGATACAGTCTATCCCACATTTTTCTAGCCTACCAAGAAGTAAAGCAGACCCAAACTTTAGCACATCGTATGCTCCTCCTGAACCACATCTAATTTCACAGAGTGAACTAAATGACCTGGTCAGGGATTGGGAATTGGCTAAGAGTAAGGCAGAGCTACTGGGCTCCAGATTACAACAGTGATGTTAGAGCGTGTCAGTTTTTCATGCAAAAAGCATGAAAGTCTTACATGAAAAACCAATAAATGAATGGAAAGTTATGTTATTGGTATCAATAAAAAGATAAATTTATAATGATTGGTGTGGCACCAATTCTCACTGCTATATCATATTTTGCAGAAAAGATGTGGAGCATAATTACACATCCCCCTCATAATTTTGAATTATTTTGATGCAACTTTGACCTGAAGCTGTATGTTGGAAACTGGAGCCAATTAATACTCAGGACTTTTTTTTTATTAGTGACCCAATTCTGGTAAAATTAAACTACTTTCATTTCCAAGGCTTTCTCCTTGTAGACCAGTGGAATGAGTTAAGCAGCTCTGCTTTCTCTCTACTGCCTGTTACTTCCTTGCCATCTTTTCTCTTTAGTGGACCGACTGTTTCCTTGACTTTTTTTTATTATTTATATGTTGAAAGAAACTTTCTTCTTATTATCTTTGACTTTTGTTGCAAGTCTATGTTCATTCTGAGCCTTTGCTTTCCTGACTTCATCTCTGCAGATTTGGGCTATCTGTTGATATTCTTTGTTATGTGTTCCTCTTTCGAATTTTTGTAGTTATCCTTTTGTCTTTCAGTTTATCAGAGTTCTTTGTGTGTGTGTGTGTGTGTGTGTGTGTGTGTGTGTGTGTGTAAACAAACTAAGCGAACACTGGGATGGAATAAGAAAAACTAAAACAGTTTTTATTGCTAAAAGATCAAGCTTTTGTTGGCTAAATGCCATGTCATTAGGATGGAAACACTGGGGTGGGGAGATCACATTTATACTGTTAGTGTCTGCACTCCACTCATGGAGCGCATCACCGGTCTGTTTGTTGAGGCCAGCCGTATTCCTTTGAGTTGTCGAGCATCTGTTTTTGGGGGATGTAGTTGTCTCTGGGTGTCTGTTGTCAAAAGTGGATTGCTGACAGTTCCATGTGTTATAGCCATAGCTCTAGTCATTGCCTGTGTTCTTATACCAGAGGTTCTAAATAGTTGTTTCTCTTCTTCCCTGTGTTCTACAATGCAGGGTGGTTGTATGTTTGTCCAATCTTGATTTTGATACCATGAGGTGCTCTGTAAGTGCTTGCACTGTTTGCCTCCATATTGCGCACGTCGTTCCTCTTCCCAATTCCTTAGTGCCTGGTATGCAGGGGGGAGGTCTATGTGCCAGTTGATAGAGGAGTGATTTGAAAACCAAGCTTTTATTTTTAGTGAAAACTAGATCCGTCAGCATAGAGGAGGGGTAGATCATGGTTTCCTATGATGTCACTTCCCTATTCACCTCAATTCCACAAGACTTAGCACTTGTTGTAATTGGGGACTGCTTGCAACAGCAGGGAGTGGGGCAGCATCAAGATTTACTTAGCAATGAAGATCTGCTTCAGCTTATGTACCTATGCCTGAGAATGTTTTTTACGTTTCAAGGCACCATTTATGAACAGGTGAAGGGTACCCCTATGGGGTCCCCCATCTCCGGTGTCATTGCAGAGGCAGTCCTGCAACAGTTAGAGACCTGGGTGATGTCCACATATCACCCCAAATTTTGGGTGTGATACGTGGACGATACCTTTGTGATCATCAAAAGGCAGGACAAGGACAGGCTGATGAGGAAGCTCAATTCCATCTATCCTGGTATCTGTTTCACTGCGGAAGAAGAGACCAATGGGGCTTTGGCCTTTTTAGATGTGTTGGTTAGATGTCAACCTGACAGCTCATTACACACATTGGTCTACCGTAAATCCACCCATATGAACAGGATACTTCATTACGAAAGTAATCACCCCACAACCCATAAGGCCAGCTGTATTAGGACCCTCTTTAGACGTATAGACATGCATTGCAGCATGAATAAGGCAAAAAGGGAAGAAAGAAGGCACCTTTATCGTGTCTGCAGAAACAATGGGTATCCACCTAACTTCTTTAGACAATACAGCAGGCCAGGTGAACCTACCCACCATCAATGTGAAAATGCCTTAACAACACGGATAACACTGCCTTATATCCACGGTGTATCCAAGGCCACAGCGTGCATACTAGCCCCTCATAAGGTTTGTGTGGCCCAGAGACCTGATCGGACTTTACGAGCTTGTGTCATGTGCCCTAAAGATCCACTCCCCAATGAAGAAAAATCCTTGGTTGTATACAAGATGTCATGCCAAAATTACAATTGCAATTACATTGGGGAGACGGCAAAATGACTGAGGAGTAGAGTGCATGAACACAAGCTCGCTATTAGAAGACAAGAACAACATTCACAGGTGTGGGCACACATGGCTACACATAACCATGTCTTTAATCTAACAGGGACCGAGGCAATTGCCAGTGACAACACTAAAGGCGGCCACTTGTTTAAGGAAGCTTGGTTTTCAAACCACTCCTCTATCAACCGGCACATAGACCTCCCCCCTGCATACCAGGCACTAAGGAATTGGGAAGAGGAACGACGTGCGCGATATGGAGGCAAACAGCGCAAGTACTTACAGAGCACCTCATGGTATCAAAATCAAGATTGGACAAACATACAACCACCCTGCATTGTAGAACACAGGGAAGAAGAGAAACAACTATTTAGAACCCCTGGTATAAGAACACAGGCAATGACTAGAGCTATGGCTATAACACATGGAACTGTCAGCAATCCACTTTTGACAACAGACACCCAGAGACAACTACATCCCCCAAAAATGGATGCACGACAACTCAAAGGAATACGGCTGGCCTCAACAAACAGACCGGTGATGCGCTCCATGAGCAGAGTGCAGACACCAACAGTATAAACACGATCTCCCCACCCCAGCATTTCCGTCCTGACGACATTGGCAGTTAGCCAACGAAAGCTTGATCTTTTAGCAATAAAAACTGTTTTAGTTTTTCTTATTCCATCCCAAAGTTCACTTAGTTTGTTAATTTTAATATGCCTGGGATTTGCATTTTTAATCTTATCAAGGAATATATTTATATATCAGAAGGGTATGGCTGACTGATGAGAACAAATAAGTTTGAAATGATCATATCGGTCTCCCTTTATTCTTTGTTAGCAAGGCAAAAAAAAATTTACACAAATATGAGCTGCCTCTGCTGTGGCTACTGCCTGTTGATGGCCTTGGGCTAGGCTGAAACAGGAAATAAGATTTGTCCCGTGTCTGGGACTAAGCAAGTGTATTCTGAATGCTTAACAAACATTTAACGCACACACACACGCACACACACACACACACAGAGACATATATATATATATATATATATATATATATATATATATATATATATATATATATATATGCATCTTTGGTTATTCGGGTTTTTCCCCGCGTAGAACTAAAGGTGTAGGGGCGACGTTTCGACGGAATCCCATCCGTCATCATCAGGCTGGTGGCTTCTGCTTCCTTCTTCTGGGAGAAGCATGTGGCTGTTTGTTCCTCTTTTTTAAACTGCCAGAGGGGGTGTGTTCTGTGGGTGGTGTGCTCTGATTGGGTGGGGGAGTAAGTGTGTTCTGATTGGGTGGAGGTGTGTTTTGAATGGTGGGTGTGTTCTGATTGGGTGGGGGTGTGTTTTGAGTGGATGGGCTGGTCTCAGCTGCCAGCCTTAGACCTGAGCTGGTGAGTTGTGCTGCTTTTGTTCGGCTTCGTGTTTGTGGTGGTGCTATGTTTTTATAGTGGGTGTCAGTTTGCTTATTGTGTGGTTTGGAGGGGTTTAAAGTGGCTGATGTTGCAGCTGTAGTTAGGTTTCTGTTTTGTGGTTGTGCCTCGTTATCATTGTGGGTTTGGATTTGCTTTTTGAATGGTTGTGTGGTGGTGATGTCATGTGGTGTTATCATGTGTTTGGGTCTATCATTCTTGGTGGTTGGGACTCGTCTGTCAATCAAGGTGGGTTTCCAAATGGTTGGTAGGCGAGAGGTATCATCTCGTTTGTTTATGCTGTGGGGGCGTTTTTCTATCTCAATGGCTTCTCTGATTATTCTGTTGTTAAAATGTTCAATTTTGGCGATAGTTTTGGTTTTTTTAAAATCAATTTCATGTCCCGTGGCTTCAAAGTGTTGGACCAGGGATGAAGTTTGTTCTCCTTTTCTGAGTGAGTTTTTGTGCTCTTCAATGCGTGCACTTATTCTTCTGTTGGTCTGTCCGATGTATGTGGTGGGGCAGGTGGTGCATGGGATTTCGTATACTCCTTGGTTTTCTAAGTCAATTATGTCCTTGGGGTTTCTTAGGATGGTGGATATTTTTCTGTCTGTGTAGAATGCTGTTTTGATGTTGTGTTTTTGGAGGACCTTACTGATTCTGTCTGTGGTCCCTTTTAAGTATGGGAGGAGGGCTTTGCCATTTTCTTGTTCTCTGTCTTGGGTTTTTGTGGGTGTCTCTCTTCGGATTAAGTTGGTAATCGTGTTTCTTTGGAATCCATTGGCTGTTAGTACATTAGTGAGAGTGTGTAGTTCGGTTTTTTGGTGTTGTTCGTCAGCTAGGTGTTTTGTTCTGGAGATGAGTGTCTTGGCTACGGAGTTGATCTGTGCTGGGTGGTGGTGTGAGAGTGCGTTCAGATAGCGGTTTGTGTGTGTTTTTTTATGGTAGATAGTGTGTCCTAGGGAGCCGTTGGATTTCTTGTAGACTAAGACATCAAGGAAGGGAAGTTGATTGTTAGCTTCTGTTTCCATAGTGAATTGTATTTTGGGGTGTAGGCTATTGAGGTGTGTGAGGAAGTCATCCAGTTTTTCTTTGCCGTGTGGCCAGATTACGAAGGTGTCATCTACGTATCTGAGCCAGAGTTTGGGTTTGTGGTTGGATTTTTTTAGAGCGAGGGTTTCAAAGTGTTCCATGTAGAGGTTTGCGATGACAGGTGAAAGGGGTGATCCCATGGGTGCTCCTTCCATTTGTTTGTATCTTTGTCCATTGTAGATGAAGTATGTGTTAGATAGGCAGTGGTTGGTCAGATCTAGGATGTGTTTTGGGGGGTTGTATTTATTTAGGATAGCTGTCAAGGCTTCTTTGATTGGCACTTGGGTGAAGAGGGATACGACATCGAAGCTCACAAGTAGGTCACAGGGCTGTAAGTTTTGTTTACTTATGATCTCTATGAATTGGAATGAATCTTGTACATGTGAGGTGATGGAATTTGCGTAAGGCTGTAATTGTTTGGCAAGAAATTTGGCTAGATTTTGTAGAGGTGAGCCTATGGAGCTGACTATGGGTCTGAGTGGGGTTCCTTCTTTGTGTATCTTGGGCAGACCATAGAGCTTAGGACATCTGGATGATTTTTCTCTGGGAATGATTGTTTTCTGGATCTCTTCACTGATGGGGGTGGCTTTTATTTTGGATTTTGTGGTTTTTTCCAGGTAGGTGGTAGGATCTGTCTTGAGGAGTTTGTATGTGGAGTCTCGGAGTAGGTTGGATAATTTGGTATGTCTCCCTTTAACTCTTTGTCAGTCACAAAATTTTGTACACACACACACAAACACACACATATAGACATGAGTTTCGTCTCACCAAGTTTCATTAATTATTAATTAACTATTCATTAATTATTAACTATTATTATTAACTATTTCATTAATTATTAATTAACTATTCACCCAAGTTCACCCTGTTTATTCCCTAAATTTTGAACGTTAGTATATAGACATCTGAGTCCTTTATTGGTCTTGAGTATGTTTCTTGTAACTCCTATTTTGTAACTGGGATTTCCATCCTTTCCATTACTCATTATTTCATTATGTTTTTCTTTTTTTATTTCTTTTTTTTCTTTACTACCTCCTTATGTGATTGATTATATAGTGGGTTTTGCTTGCAATTAGGTTCTATCGGTCATGAAGTTTGGTCCCCCTCCCACCTCATTTTTAGTTTAAAGACCTTTTGATAAGATGAGCTGGTTGTTTTTTTAATATATTCTTTCCAGTTTTTGTGAGGTGCAGTCCATTTCTTGCCAGTAGCCCTTCATCTAGGTCAGTGGCTCCCAACCTTTTCTATACTCTGCACCACTAGAACTTCTGATATATTCTCGCACCCCTTACAAAAAATCAAAATAATGGCAACAAATTATGCATATATGCTATAATTTTGAAAACCCAAGTTTTTGCACCCCCTGCCTGGAATATCGTCTCGCACCGCTGGTTGGGAACCCCGATCTAGGTAATGCAGCTGAAGTTCTTTTTTGTATATCTTTTCTATATATCTATATATTATTGTACCATATTGCTATACTAGTGCCTGGAGTCTTGATTTAAAAGGTTAATGCATCTATGTATTTAAATAAATGGTATGAATTCTAAATTAATGGTTTTTTGTTGCATTCATCAGTTTTTTGAATAAATATAGCAAAGCTTTATAATTTATCAACATTATTAATGGTCTGAAACCCTTGCACTAAGAAACCATCTGCCACCCTCAAAATGTTAGCTTTATTGAGATCAAAACAAGTATTTAAGCAGGCATATGCAGGAAATAGAAAGTGGCCTAGTTTAGCATGTAAGGTAAGCAAAATTCTCTCACACATTGTGCTTGATTGCTGGTGGTGATGTGCACATTATTCTTTGCGTAGCAACAATAATGGGAGTGACTTGCTAGTGTCTTCTTCCAGGATGTTTCTTGACTTCTCTGTCTGGTCTAGACTTCTTGAATTTTCTGCTGGTCTCCCATTTAAATACAAACAAAAAAATGGCTAGAACTTTTTGAGGTCAGACAAAATGACTTGCTTCTCCACCATAGTCTGAATTATTTTAAAATAAGAGATATTTATGGACAGGATTTCCTGTACCCTGTGCTTAATGGGAGCTGAAATTTTTATACCATCTCAGATTCCTTTTGGCTATATAATATATACATAAAAACTTGTATATTAAAAAGGAGAGAACATGCCTACAGATCCTACCCTCTAAGTGGTGGGATTCAGCCAGTTTGCACCAGTTTGGCAAAACCGGTAGCTAAATTTTGCTGAGTTCAGAGAACCAGCTGAATGCACACTGCTTCCAGAAGCCCAATCTAGAATGGGATGGCATGGACACCACTTCCGGAAGTCCGTTCTAGGCCTCAAGGCCCAGGCCTGCATCCAATAAGAGAACCGGTTGTTCAGGTATTTGAATCCCACCACTGTCTCTACTTCTATCTGTTGGTGTCATCAAAAATAAATTGCATAGCAAAACAAAGCTGACAATGGTCGAATGACTACAACCTCATCCTCACTTTGTAAGCATTTCTTAAACAGCACCATCAGTCAAAAAGTTTCCTTTAGAGACACACATTGTTGCTTCTCTTTATATTCTGGTTTGCAAAGATCAAGAAATCACACAGCTAACTCCAAATTTTTTAGTTATATACTTAATGTACTCTATTTGTATGCATTTAATCTAAGTACCCAATCTTTTGGGAGAGCAAGCAAAGGGAGAAGATGGCTCTATTTACCCCCCCTTGCTTTAATGGTCACTGAATGAGGAGTGTATGGACTCATGAAATGTATTTACTTGGAAAGCTTATAATACTCACATTAGATCTTTGTTTCATGTAGATTGTTTCAGTGGAAAAGAACAAGTACAGAAAATGTGTGATTTGATAATTAAATAAATGTATAGTACTGGAAGCAATTTGTCTGCTTCTACCAATATCTTTTTTTTAAATTTAGTATTTTGAAAAACGCCAGAAAAAGATATCTTGTGTACAATCATCAATTATACAGTACAAGTACATATGTTGGACTATATAGACAAGAATTGGTTGATACCATTTACTACCAGAAATGGGAGGGAGAGAGTTTTTAACTTCCCTGTGTGACCCAAAAGATTGGGATGGAACCCAATGAACCAACATGGGTGCCTCTTTCAACTCACTTTGCAGTAACCACTTATTCCTTGAGATCAATGCAAGATTGGCTGGCAGCCCTTGGTAGACAAAACAGAAATCCATTATTTGTTGATAGACTGGTTTTTATTGCTAAGACATTCTTACTCAGCACAGAATTCTGAGTATGCAGAATGGTGAAGGCTAGTCATTTAAAGTGATTTCTGCAATTAGGAAAGATATATAAGAAGAGCCCCATGGCGCAGTGGTTAAAGTGCTGTATTGCAGACAAACTTTGCACACAGCCTGGAGTTCGATCCAGATGGGGCTCAAGGTTGACTCAGCCTTCCAATCTTTTCAAACATGGTAAAATGAGGACCCAGATTGTTGGGGGCAATATGCAAATAATGCTTCAACATTGTAACTACCAAGAGAGTGCTGTAAACCTATATGGGAGTGGTGGCGAACCTTTTAGAGACCGAGTGCCCAAACTGCAACTCCAAACCCACTTATTTATCACCGGGTGCCAGGATGGCGTGGCCCACTGGGTGTGTGTGGCTGTGGTAGTCATGGAAGATTGGGTGGGTATGGCCAAGGTGGGTGTGGTCACCTCAATGTTGCTCATGGGGAGGGGCCCCTTTGGGGTGTGGGCAGGGTTGGGGGAGCTCCAGGAGGTCTCTGGAAGGTGGGGTGGTAGGCAGGAGACTCATCCTGTGGGGTGAGGCGAGGCAGGGTGGGGGTGCCATTGCCATGGGGCAAGGTAAGGGCTGGGGCAGCTACTGCCTGACACCATTGGCCCCCACACACAGAGGCCAGCGAGTGCATGGGGGCCAATGGTGTCTGTCAGTAGCCACATCCTGCCGGTCCCTTGACAGGCACACTCTGGGGCTCTGCAGCCCATCGCCAGCAGTTCAAAGAAGCCGCCTCTGAGATGGATGGTCAGCCAACAGCTGAGGAGGTGATGCAGTGGGTCGTGCCTAGGAAAAGGAGAGCATGCAAGGCCAGGAGGGATGGAGGGGAGGAAAAGCAGCCATGCCTGGATGCATTCAGCCACGTGGGACCTTGGCAAATTAGCAGGTGGCTGGTTGAGGAGGGACAGTTGCCACCTCCGGGGCATGGTGCAGGTGCCCACAAAGAGGGCTCTGAGTGCCGCCTCTGGCACCCGTGCCATAGGTTTACCACCACTGCTATATGGGCTGTATATAAGCCTAAATGCTACTGCTATATAGGAAACTGAGGAGGCAGGGATGTTAGTGGTAAGTATTCTCAGACTATAAGACCAATGGACAAAATCCTTTTATCCTTTGTTTTTCACTCCCACTGAGTGGCAGAGGGTGCCTTTCTAAAACTGCCTTACTCACCTTGGATAATGACTTAGGGAATAGTTGAAGACAATGACTAGATTTTTTTTCTTGAACTGGACACTCTCAGCTGAACAATTCATACACACATACATGCACACACCTTGATATCATACCTCTTAACTTGAAGGGAACACTGCCATCTATATGTAAGCATGTAAACACAGATATAAATATTCTTTGATCTAGATTTTATTTGCCAACATTCAGGATGATTGGCTCTAAGGTATGATGGTCTTGATTTGTGGGATCCACATGAGTAGCTCACTGCACATAGTGGAGAATTTTCCCCTAGAAATAACTCAATCAGGCTTCACATGAAAACGTGTTTTCCATAACAATGAGGGATATCAGCCTTAAATTATAGCCACAGATATGCAAAATGATAGTCTCTCAAGGCTTTTATATGGTTTACTCATACTAATGATCCTTGATAGTCTTTGAGCTTGAAATTATTAGCTGGAGTATAAGCTATTAGAAACAAGTTGATGATTTGAAATACAGTACAGAGAGAATTATTCTATGTTAGGGGACTGCATAAGTCAACAAATTATTTTTAAATGCAAGAAGTAGCTTTGAGTAGCAACCTAATGCTTGGGGAAAAAAGAGTTCTGTATCTTGCCGATATACAATCCAATGTAAGATAAATTATATTACTGGTAAGAACATGCACATGCAATTATGTATGCATATCACATATATATGATATTGTATTTTTAGATATAAGCTAAATATTATTTGCTGGAAGACTCCTGCGAGTGCCTTGGACTGCAAGGTGATCAAACCGGTCAGTCCTAGAGGAGATCAATCCTGACTGCTCTTTAGAAGGCCAGATCCTGAAGTTGAAAGTCAAATACTTTGGCCACCTAATGAGAAGGAAGGACTCACTGGAGAAGAGCCTAATGCTGGGAAAGATCGAGGGCAATAGAAGAAGGGGACGACAGAGAATGAGGTGGCTGGATGGAGTCACTGAAGCAGTAGGCGTGAGCTTAAATGGACTCCAGAAGATGGTAGAGGACAGGAAGGCCTGGAGGAATGTTGTCCATAGGGTCGCGATGGGTCGGACACGACTTCGCAACTAACAACAACAAATATTATTTTTGCAAAGCCAGTGTTGTCTGATGCCCGCTGTACTTGCGACATATGCATGGAAGAGATGTAGGTTTGCTGTAAACTGATTTTATTGATGAGTACTGGAGCAGAAGTTGCAGAAAGAGCTCAAACAGAAAAGGAGGGTATAAATAGGCAGCTTGCACCAACTCATTTCCTTACGTGTACCTTCCTAGCTCATTACAGCTATGCAACTCACATCTTATTAGTTCCTGGATGGGAGATCACTCAGTACTATTGATTACACAGTGAGCTTGGGAAAAAAGTTCTTAGAAAGTGGTCCCTGGGTTCTCAATAAAATCACACAGATGTGCCGAAAAGGTAACCAGGACTTAGTTTCAAGGGTCTTTATATCTATCTATCTATCTATCTATCTATCTATCTATCTATCTATCTATCTATCTATCTATCTATCTATCTATCATCTATCTATCTAGGTACAGATACAGATACAGATGCAGACAGTGTTTTTTTGTAAAAGAAAAAGGTGCCAGAACTCACACATGTCATACAACCTGCCTTGCCTATCCTACAAGGTTCCATCCAAAAAAGGTGCCGGAACTCCATTCTGAGAGTTCTATGAGAAAAAAAGCCCTGGATACAGATACAGATACAGATAGATACAGATACAGATACAGATACAGATACAG
This sequence comes from Vipera ursinii, assembly GCF_947247035.1. Classification (NCBI taxonomy): domain Eukaryota; kingdom Metazoa; phylum Chordata; class Lepidosauria; order Squamata; family Viperidae; genus Vipera; species Vipera ursinii. Next base: position 94,955,872 of record NC_139512.1, read on the forward strand.
ATACAGATACAGATACAGATACAGATACAGATATAGATACATTCTGGATTACGTAGAGAAAGGAATCTCTGCAGCAGGATTGACATTTGATAGCAATGTAAAAACCTGAGGAAAGTTTGCAAGATTTTTTACTGAAGATGTAGAGTGGGGTTTGCTTGTTTATTTCTTTGACTTAGATGCTGCCCACCAATGGATGATTACATCAGTTCTGGATGGTTCACTGCAAAAAAAAAAATAAATTAAAAACTATAGGTAGTCTTTGACTTACAACAGTTCATTTAGTGACCTTTCAAAGTTATAATGGCACTGAAAAAGCGACTTATGACTTTTTCACACTTATGACCATTACAATATCCCATGGTCATGTGATCAAAATTCAGATGCTTGGCAACTGACTCATATTTATGATGGTTGCAATGTCCCAGGGTCATGTGATCACCAGATTTTGCTACCTTCTGACAAGCAATGTCAATTGTAAAGCCAGATTCACCTAACAACTATGTCACTAACTCAACAAATACAGTGATTCACCTAACAACTGTGGCAAGAAAGGTCATAAAATTGGGCAAAATTCACTTAACAAATGTCTCACTTAACAACAGAAATGTTGGGTTGAATTGTGGTCCTAAGCTGACGACTACCTGTATACAGTAAGTGTAGACCATAAAATAGTCAACAAAATGGCAGATCCAATCAGTGAAACAAAAGCAGATTATATGCCTGGTAATGGGCTCCAACTACCTCATCCCAGAGCCCGGAAGATGAGCCTATTCTTTGAAGTCTTCTGGAAACTCATGAATCTCAGGAAGAACTCATTCCAGAGGGCAGGCGCTACAACAGAGGAGGCAGATAAGTATTCAGTGCAAACAATCTCTGGAAATATTAAAACAACTCTGATGTATAAAGAGTGGAGCCTACTTGACTTATTTATTTCTGTCTAACGAGCTGAATCTGCAAAAATGAGTGCAATTTTAGGAGATTACACAACTGTTATTAAATAAAGAATAGGCATTGATGTCTTTTTGGGGAAACAAAACAAAACACTCTGTAGGTGACTTTAAACCAGGGATAGGTCCAGAAAATTACAAGTGGCTCCAGCATCTTTATTTGTCAATCCCCCAAGCCCCACATAATCATACTTGCTGAAAATTGGTGGTACAGTTTGCTGTCAATTTGAGGACAACAATTGTAAAGTACAGTAAGATCTAAAATATATTTCACACTGCATTTCAAACAAAACTCATTCTCCTAATCTGCAAATCCAGGAAGTAGCCCTAGAGCTGCTCTTAAATGTGGCCTATCCTTGGTACTAGAATATTTGCAATAATCATTTTGAAGCAAGGCACACCAAAAGATGTACTGAAGGAAATGGCTAACTCTTTATTCACTGGTTCAGCACTCCTGGTCATTTTTTCGAATGGGTGTGCATTGGATTCAGACAAATCTTAAATCAAATGTAGCCATTTGAAGAGAATCAGAATTAGAGGAAAATCAGAATTAATCTGGAGTGAATTGCTCTGCAAATTTTTTCCTTTAAAGATTGGCAAGCAATTTGCAGAATCAGAGGGAAATGAAATCTGTCATGTTCTATGCATTTTCTCATATGCTCGAAGATAAATGTCTACTGTAAGAAATTGTATCATTCTTGGTTTCAATTGTATCATTCTTGGTTTCATATACTGCAAGGTTTGGGAATGTGCAAGAAATTTATTTAGTAGTAATTTTAATACAAAAAAGTCTCATTGCTAATTCCTGAGCCAATACAAGAATAGAAATATTGCTGCATTTCTGGTGACATAAAATATATAGGTGAGTAAAAGTAGGTCCTAGAAATACATAACAAGGAAATTTGTTTGCAATATTTATAATATATGGGTAGAGACAAGGTAGACCTGCAGGTGAATTTTTGATGCAGATTTTTATACTTTGCAAAAATATTTGCAAATATTTCTATTCTTGTATTGGCATAAACCTAAGGATAACATGAATCTGAAAATAGAATTGACAGATTTGCACACTCCATGTGTTGTTAACTATATGTGATTATTATAATTTTCTGAATGATTTTTTTAAAAAAATATTCCAGTTCATACATAAATACCTTCTCTTTTCAAATCAGTAAAACAACTGATTCAGGAATTAAATGAACAAAAGTTTATGTCAATAATTAATAGGTATGAAGATAATTGATCTCCACAGCTTTTGAGACTGAAAATTTTGAAAATTGGTGTCAAGCAGGTTTCATTGTTCTAATTGGATACAAAAAATCAACACAAGAATACTGTATGTTGCTTTGTAGCATCCTGATTTAGCTAATTAAACTCCATCTTCTGACATTGTCTGGAAATGAACTGAGACTTGCAAAAAAATGTCAATAATAATAATAATAATAATAATAATAATAATAATAATAATAATAATAATAATAATAAAGTTTCTTTCAATGTAGGAAAAAAGTATCAAGGAAACAATTGGTCCATTAATGGAAGAAGAATGGCAAGGAGGTGACAGGCAACAGGGAGAATTGCTTAATTCATTCTTTTCAGGGGGAAAAAACAGTACAGCCTATTTAAAAACAGTACCATAAAAGCCAGAGTAGGAATACAAGTCAAAATAGGCAAGAAAATGGCAAGGCAACACCTATCCACTGTAGATGAATTTAAATCCTTATGACCAGATGGACTACCACCCAAGGTTATGAAGGAACTGGCAGGTGTGATCTCAGAATCATTGAACTATATCTTTCAAAGATCCTAGAGCACCAGAGAACTACCACAGGTGTCAGAACCCCTAAATATTTTGCATTTCTTTCTTATGCTTTCATTTTCAGGTTCTGCCATTCTAACGAGCAGGAGGGGTGACCTAGGGGGTATTCTGCAGTATGCTTCATTTGCTTTGTTCTATCTTCTTTGCAGTATCTTTCTTGGGGTGAGAATGGAATGTGCCTCCAGCCATTTGCCTTATCTCCAGGCGGAAGAAGCCGCAGGAAAACCTGATAGTCTTGAGAACAGTGCCTTATCGGTTCTTTCCCACAACAATTTGACACCTATGGATTGGCTCATTTTGAAATAGCTGGATGGACAGTTGGGATGGGGTTTGAAAAGGTTCTTTTAATGTAATATTTCACCTGGGAAACCCTCAGATCTTGCCTTGCTATCCTGCTATCAATACCTTCCAATACAAGTTCTTGTTGAGACAATGCAAGTTTCAAGAGTTCTGCTTTCTTGGTTGGTTTAACTGAGGCAGGTCCTTACAACAGGATTGTAAAGGAGCTGATGTGGTTCCCATCCTCAAAAAGGGAAAAAAGTGGATCCAGGAACCTACAGACCAATCAGTCTGACAGTGATAACTGGGAAAATCCTGGAAAAGATAATCAGGCAATGGATCTGTGAACAACTAGGAACAAGCAAAGTTATTACTTAGAAGCCAACCAGATCATGCCAGACAAATCTTATTGCATTCTTTGACAAAGTGACTAAATTAATGGACCAGTGAAATGCTGTGGATATAGTATACTTGGACTTCAATAAGGCATTTGGTAAAGTAGACCACAACCTACTTTTTGGTAAGATAGAAAATATGTGGGCTAGACAGCATCACTACCAGATGGATTTGTAACTGGCTGACCAACTGCACTCAACATATAGTCCTCAATGGAAGTACATCTATATGAATGGAACTACATTTATATGAAGCCTGCAGTGGGATACCTAGTACTAGTACTATTCAACTATTCAACATCTTCATAAGCTATTTATATAAAGGGATAGAAGGGGAGCTCCTCAAATTCTCAGATGACACCAAGCTGGGCAGAAGAGACAATATTTTAGAAGATAAGCTCAAGATCAGAAGGATCTTGACAGATGTGAATACTGGCTTATCCATGAAAATGCAATTTAGTGGTGAGAAAAACAAGTTTTTACATTTAGCCAAGTAAAAATAAATGCATAGATATAGAATAGGTGGTACATGACTCAACAGCACTAACTGTGAGAGGCATCTAGGATTCCTAGTGGACAACCACTAAAATATGAGCCAGCAGTATGCTGCAGCTACCAAAAAAGCATATAAGTTAAATAGGCAGGGCGACAGTATACAGCCTTGCCAGACTCCTTTCCCAATTTTGAACCAATCAGTGGTTCTGTGTCCAGTTCTCACTGTTGCTTCTTGACCTGCATATAGGTTTCTCAAGAGACAAATAAGATGGTCTGGTACTCCCATCTCTTTAAGAACTTGCCACAGTTTGTTGTGATCCACACAATCAAAGGCCTTAACATAGTCAATGAAGCAGAAGTAGATGTTTTTCTGGAACTCCCTAGCTTTCTCCATGATCCAGCGTATGTTGGCAATTTCATCTCTAGTTCCTCTGCCTCTTCGAAATCCTGCCTGTACTTCTGGTAGTTCTCGATCCACATACTGCTGGAGTCTAGCTTGTAGGATTTTAAGCATAACTTTACTAGCATGTGAAATGAATGCAATGGTGCGATAGTTTGAACATTCTTTGACACTGCCTTTCTTTGGAATTGGAATATAAACTGATCTCTTCCAATCCTGTAGCCACTGTTGAGTTTTCCAAATTTGCTGGCAAATTGAGTGTAGCACTTTTACTGCATCATCTTTTAAGATTTTGAATAGCTCAGCTGGAATACTGTCACCTCCACTAGCTTTGTTGTTGCTCAGCTTTTCTAAGGCCCACTTCACTTCACATTCTAGGATGTCTGGCTCGAGGTCAGTGACCACCTCATTGTGATTATCAGGGACGTTAAGCTCGTTTTTGTATAGTTCTTCTGTGTAATTTTGCCACCTCTTCTTAATCTCTTCTGCCTCTATTAGGTCCCTGCCACTTTGGTCCTTTGTCATGTCCATTTTTGCATGAAATGTTCCCTTCATCTCTCCAATCTCTGGTCCTCCCTATTCTATTAAAAGGGAAAAAAGGGAAAAAAATAGATCCTGGAAACTACAGATCGATCAGCCTGACCTCAATACCTGGGAAAATTCTGGAAAAGATAATCAAACAACAAATCAGTGAACACCAAGATGCAAACAAAGTCATCACTAAAAGTCAACATGGGTTTGTCAAAAACAGATCATGCCAGACAAATGGATTCCAATGGATGGAAACTAGTCAAGGGGAGAAGCAACCTAGAACTAAGGAGAAACTTCCTGACAGTTAGAACAATTAACCAGTGGAACAACCTGCCTCCAGAAGTGGTGAATTCTCCAACACTGGAAGTTTTTAAGAAGAGACTGGACAGCCATTTGTCTGAAATGGTATAGGGTTTCCTGCCTTAGCAGGGGGTTGGACTAGATGACCTCCAAGGTCCCTTCCAACAACTTCTTCTTCTTCTTCTTCTTCTTCTTCTTCTTCTTCTTCTTCTTCTTCTTCTTCTTCTTCTTCTTCTTCTTCTCCTCCTCCTCCTCCTCCTCCTCCTCCTCCTCCTCCTCCTCTTCTTCTTCTTCTTCTTCTTCTTCTTCTTCTTATTATTATTATTATTATTATTATTATTATTATTATCATCATCATCATCATCATCATCATCATCATCATCATCATCATCATCATCACATTCTTTGACCAAGTGACAAAATTAGTGGACTAGAGGAATGCTGTAGATATAATTCACTTGGACTTCAGTAAGGCATTTGATAAAGTAGATCACAACCTACTACTTGATAAGATAGAAAAATGTGGGTTAGATAGCATCACCACCAGATGGATTTGTAGCTGGCTGACAGGCTGTACTCAGCGTGTGGTCCTCAATGGAACTGCATCTACATGGAAGGAAGTGTGTAGTGGGGTGCCCCAGGGCTCTGTTCTGGGCCCAATGCTCTTCAATATCTTCATTAACAATTTGGATGAGGGGATAGATGGGGAACTCATCAAATTTGCAGATGACACCAAGTTGGCAGGAATAGCCAATACTCCAGAAGATAGGCTTAAAATACAGGAGGAGCTGGACAGACTCGAACACTGGGTGCTATCTAACAAAATGAAATTCAATGGTGAAAAAAGTAAGGTTCTACATTTAGGCAGGAAAAATCAAATGCACAGGTATAGTATAGGTAGTACCTTGCTCAATAGTAGTAACTGTGAGAGGGATCTCGAAGTCCTAGTAGACAATCACTTCAATATGAGCCAGCAGTGTGTGCAGCTGCCAAAAAAGCCAACACAGTGCTAGGCTGCATTAACAGAGGGATAGAATCAAGATCAAGTGAAGTACTAATACCACTTTACAATGCTTTGGTAAGGCCACACCTGGAATACCGCATTCAGTTTTGGTCACCACGATGTAAAAAAGATGTCAAGACTCTAGAGAGGGTACAGAGAAGAGCAACAAAGATGATTGGGGGACTGGAGGCTAAAACATATAGGGAACGGTTGCTGGAATTGGGTATGTGTAGTTTGACGAAGAGAAGAGTGAGGGGTGACACGATAGCAGTGTTCCAATATCTCAGGGGCTGACACAAAGAAGAGGGAGTCAAGCTATTCTCCAAAGCACCTGAAAGCAGGACAAGAAGCAATGTATGGAAACTAGTCAAGGAGAGAAGCAACCTAGAACTAAGGAGAAACTTCCTGACAGTTAGAACAATTAACCAGTGGAACAACCAGAGGTGCTCCAGTGCTCCAACACTGGAGGTTTTTAAGAAGAGACTGGCCAGCTATTTGTCTGAAATGGTATAGGGTTTCCTGCCTGAGCAGGGGGTTGGACTAGATGACCTCCAAGGTCCCTTTCAACTTATTATTATTATTATATTATTTTCTTCTATTTCTTTTCACTGTTTATTTAAGAAGGCATTCTTATCTCTTCTAGCTATTCTCTGGAATTCTGCATTCAATTGGGCGTATCTTTCTTTTTCTCCCTTGCCTTTCACTTCCCTCCTTTTCTCAGCTATTTGCAAAGCTTTCTCAGACAGCCATTTTGCTTTCTTGCATTTCTTTTGCTTTGGGATGGTTTTAGTTGCTACCTCTTATACAATGTTGCGAACTTTTGTCCACAGTTCTTCAGGCACTCTGTCTATCAGATCTAATTCCTTAAGTCTATTTGTGAACTCTACTGTATATTCAACCGGGATATGATTTAATTCATACCTGAGTGGCCTAGTGCTTTTCCCTACTTTCTTCAGTTTAAGCCTAAACTTTGCAATGAGAAGCTCATGGTCTGAGCCACAGTCAGCTCCTGGTCTTGTTTTTACTGACTGTATAGAGCTTCTCCATCTTTGGCTGCAGAGCACATAGTTAATCTGATTTCTGTGTTGACCGTCTGGTAATGTCCATGTGTAGAGCCGTCTCTTGGGTTGTTGGAAAAGAATGTTTGCTATGACCGTCATATTCTCTTGACAAAATTCTATCAGCCTGTGCTCTGCTTCATTTTGCACTCCAAGGCCAAACTTGCCTATTATTCTGGTTATCTTTTGGCTTCCTACTTTAGCATTCCAATCCCTCATGATGATAAGGACATCAATTTTTGGTGTTAGTTCTATAAGGTGCTGTAGGGCTTCACAGAACTGGTCAATTTCATCCTCTTCAGCACTGGTGGTTGGGGCATAGACTTGGACTACTGTGATATTGAATGGTTTGCCTTGGATTCGAACTGAGATCATTCTGTCATTTTGGGAATTGTATCCCAGTATTGCTTTTCCTACTCTTTTATTGACTATGAAGGCTACTCCATTTCTTCTGAGGGATTCTTGCCTGCAGTAGTATACCTGATGGTCATCTGAATTAAATTCACTCATTCCTGTCCATTTTAGTTCGCTGATTCCTAAGATGTTGATGTTCAGTCTTGTCATCTCTTGTTTGACCACGTCTAGCTTGCCTTGATTCATGGATTTTATATTCCAGGTTCCTATGGAGAAAAATTCTTTACAGCATTGGTCTTTCCTTTCACCACCAGATACATCCACAGCTGAGCATCCTTTCAGCTTTGGCCCAGTCACTTCATTCTTTCTGGTGCTACTAGTACTAGCCCTCTGCTCTTCCCCCATAGAATATTGGACACCTTCCGACCTGAGGGGCTCATCTTCCAGCGTCATATTGTTTTGCCTTTTGGTTCTGTCCATAGGGTTTTCATGGCAAAGATACTGGAGTGGGTTGCCATTTCCTTCTCCAGTGGATCACATTTTGTCAGAACTCTCTACTATGACCTCTCCATCTTGGATGGCCCTGCATGGCATAGCTCATAGCTTCATTGAATTATGCAAGCCCCTTCGCCATGACAAGGCAGTAATCCATGAAGGGGAAATGTCTTCTAAGATTACTTAAAAAGAGAGCAACAAAGGAGCAAGTGACCTAGGGATTCCACCAAGCTGTCCCCATAACCAGGGGTCTTCAAACTGGGTCCTTTTATGACTCATGGACTTCAGCTCCCAGAATTTTTCAGCCATCATGCCTGGCTGAGGAATTCTGGGAGTTGAAGTCTATGAGTCATAAAAGGGCCCAGTTTGAAGACCCCCCCACCATAAGCACATATATACTGTTGAAGGGGAAGAAGCTAGCAGTATTTTAAGTATTAAAGGCATTAAAGAGAAGAGGTGCCCAAACACCTCCCAGTTAGTATGATTTTTCAAATATGAATGCTGAATATATCCATCTTCCATAATCTCATGGGTAGATTCCTCTTCAAATTTCCTAAAGTACAAGTTGGATGGCCATTATGCCAGAATACAATAACAGCAGATGACAATGAGCAATCAATTTAATTTAAAAGGGGAAAGGAAGTATTGTATTGGGGAAATTAACTTCTTACTTTATTCAGCTTAATTTACTTGTCAATTGATTTTTTTAAAGGTACATTTTAGGAGATAATTCATTTTAAACCTGAGAAATTGATTTATTTTTCAAAGATGGAGATCCACTTATATTAAAGATGGGATATTTAATTAATACAATTTAATTGAGTAGATTTGGAAGGCAAAGAAAGAACTAGTCAAGCCTTATTTTAGCAGACTATTTGGTGGATGGTGAGGGGGAGATCTGTTATGCCTGGATATCAGTTAAATACAGCAGGATATTATTGCACTAATTTATATATTTTTTCCCAATAGCATAAAATTAAGATAACATTAATATATAACAGTCTCGTATGGATTGCTTCAAACTTGTCCATTATTTGGAGTAGCAATACGTAGGGTTGAATATCTAGGGAAATTTCCTCCATGGCATATGAAGTTCATTAAATGGGGTTCCGTTAACCAAAGTTTCACTGTGTTTAATTCATTTCATTTTTAAATTCACTTTTGTGTCCTGGCCTTAGCATCTTTTTTGGTATGCTAGCCATGGCTCACCATTCAAAATTTCCAGTGCCCCGCAAAAGATTTTGTGGCCTTATTGGAGATTGACAGCAGCAGGAAAAGGTCTATTCAATAAACAACATTCTTGGTCCCACTCAGTTGCTAGGGAATGCAGAACAACCAATATAAATGTTTCAAGACTCCGAAGAAATGTTAATTCACAGTTGTTACTTTCTTGGTATTCTGCCATGTCATTGCTATTCTATCCCGGATCACTATGGAATTCTCTGTCAGAAGAGAGAATAGATCAGACATGTCAAACACAAGGCCCGGGGGCTGGATCTGGCCCGTGAAGTGGTTTCATGTGGCCCGCGAAGCCATCCTGGAAACAGTGAGGGAACGGCCCCCACTGCCTTGGCCCTGGCCCAGAGACCCTCCTTCTTCCAGAGACCCTCAGATCTGTCCCACTCCTGCCCAGGCCCCCATAGGCACCCTTGATGCGAATGATGTAGAGCTGGCCATGTCCACCCAGTAGGCCATATGCACTCTAGCCACGCCCACTCAGTAGGCCACACCCACCCTGGCCATACCCACCCGGCCCCCTGAGGGCAACCGCAATACTGATGCGGCCCTCAATGAAATTGAGTTTGACATCCCTGGAATAGATGATCTCTGAGGCTTTTTCCAATTCTGGAATTCTAGGAAAATAAGTCACTTAAATGCTCAACATTTATCAGAATGGCACAGCAGGGTGATTTAGAACTGGACTGCATATTTGGGAAGAGGTAGCTTGTTAACCTGTTTATGTTTCACAGACTATATTTCTATAAAGGTACATGGGAAAGGCCTTGAGAGACAGGGCAAAGAGGTGCTGACCAGGGAACAGTGAGATAATAGACAGGATAGCCCACAGTTGGATAATGGGCAGGGCAAGAGGCTCAGAAAGGACCCTCTTTAGTTTTTCAGGTTGTAAAGGAGATGGCAGTAATTAATGCAGCAGTCCCAACTAGATGAAAGTAGAACAGTGATTTCTTGCACCACACTGTTTTTAATGTATAACCTTACCTAGAATCACACATCTAAAATAGCAGGATCAAGTTGACATTTGTGAGCTGAATGCAAACATCAGTCATTATTTACCCTTTCACCTTGGGAGGGTGTGAATAATAGTTTTTGAAACATCTCATTATTGCAGATTTAGTGTAATTCGACTCAAAGTCAGAAGTTGTGGAGGGTAAAGGACAATAAGGAAGTGGCCTTGTGGATTACAAGGTTGTTATATCATAACCTCTCCAGGAGCGGGATGCCCAAAGGGATTACTTGACTATTTCAACACTCACCTTCCCTGTAGCTCAATTGATTTTTCTGAGTTCTTTTAATTCTTTGTTCACATATCATCTTTAAACCCTTGGCCACAAGGTCAGAATTTGTTAGGTAGGCCTTGCCACATAGCAGAGCTCTAACGTTTTATGAATACTGCTAAAATGCAAGGAACTAATTACTAATGTAGGATTATAAAAGCATTCTGAAGATGGTTCCCTGCAAACAGTTCTCCCTTCCTGAATTTACCAGGTGACATATATTGGAAGCCATTGGAGATGGCATTTCTTTTTAGAGACATTTAAGATGATTAAAATGATTACCATACTTGGACAATAAAGTAATACCAGAAGCAGATCTTCTTTTGATAGGGTTTGATAGGGTAGAGCAAACATGTCAAACTCATGACGTCACATGATGTCATGCAATGTATTGGGACGGTTTTGCCATTGCCAGCAGTGGGATGGGCACGGCTTCCGGATGATGCCTTCGGCCCGTGAGCCAGCAGTTTGACACCCCTGGGGTAGAGCAATTACAATTTTTCCCAGAATGCCTTAGACATAGCACCAAAGGGATTTATGTGTTAAGGACAAGTACACATTCTGAGTGTTGTGTACTGGGTTCGTTGCGCAGGAATGAAGACGAGGTGAGTGAGTTCAGCAAAGATCATGGTTTATTGCTTGCAGGATCTGAACTAGAGAACAAGGCTGCAGATGCAGCAATTTATACCCTGGCCCCTAAGCGGCAGCCAATAGGTTTGAAGCAACCTATTGCCGCCTAGGGGCAACCAATAGCAGTGTTGGAGACGGGCTGTCTGAGATACTGGGAGCCGTTAGCTAGCTCCCTGCTCCAGCAGCCTACCAGTCATTACCACATGGTGTTAACAAGCAAGCTCAATACACTCCTCCCCCCCTTAGAACAAACAGCACTATAGCAACAATAGAAAGTAATTACAGCAATACACTTTACAAAGACTTAACACTGGTGTGAATAGGTTCCACTTAGCAGCACAATAAAGTACTTACAACATTATAGCTCCATTGTCCATTACAATCTTGTAGGTCAGCATTAAATACAAAGGTACATACAACATTATAGCTTTATTATTTCAGAACAAAATCTTGCAGATAAGCAGGAGGTTTGTGTGGCCTTGTGGAATGCCTGGGGGACCCAGGCACGTCCTGGCCTACCAGCTTGTCCACTGGGCTGGGTAGACCAGTGTCTCTTAGTTCAAGTGATTCAGAGTGACTCGGTGCTCTCTGGCTGGCCTTTCCAGGATGGCCCATCCCAGAGTCAGTTTGTTCAGCAGAGTTAGCACAGAGGATGAAGCCATCAGGTTGGCTTTCTCCATCAGGGGACCCATGTTGCACGTCCGAGCTCCCCTCCTCTACGGCCAACTCCTCGTTGCTTGGGCTGTGTGAGCCTTCAGAGTCTATGCATGGGCCAGCTTGGCTGTCAGTTTGTGGACTGTGGTAAGGACTTGTGATGAAGTCTTCACTTTGTGGCCATTCTGGGAAACGATTCCTAAGCTGATCGATGTGGCGCTGGACAACTCTCCCGCCCTCCAGCCCCACTTCGTAAGAGAGGGGGCCTGACATTTTAGTAATTTTTCCAGGTACCCACAAATTCCCATGCCCATAGTTCCTGGCCCATACCCCATCGCCAACTTGCAGCCCCCTCGGGGGTTTTCGGTGCGAAGCTTCTGCTGCCACCCTATCTGGATGCAACCTGTCCAGTTTCATGATAGGTTGCCTCCCCCAGTGCACCTCTGCTGGGCTTTACCCTGTAGCTGTGCAGGGCGTGGAATGCTGGCAAAGTAAAAAATCTGCCAATCTGTGATGCCAGTCCCCAGTCACTATACGCTTCGGTGACTCTTTTGTGGTCCGGACCATGCGTTCGGCTTGACCATTAGAAGAAGGGTGAAACAGGGCCGACATTGCGTGCCTGATGAGGTTTGCTCTCAGGAATGCCTGAAATTCTGGCGCTATAAATTGGGCTCCATTGTCGGATACTATGACGTCTGGCAGCCCATGTGTGGCAAAGAGTTTCCTAAGCACCTGTATGGTCCTAGAAGTAGTCATGTTAGCAACTGGAATTACTTCAAGCCATTTAGAGTGGCTGTCGACCACTATAAGGAAGAGCTGTCCCTGAAAGAGCCCAGCGAAGTCTATGTGAATTCTAGATCAGGGAGTGTGAGTTTCCTCCCACCTGTGAACTGGAGCGTGTGGCATTTCAGGCCTTGATTGTTGGCATGTGTAACATCCATGCACCTGGGCTTCAATGGCCTTGTCTAAACCTGGCCACCATAAGTAGCTTCTAGCTAAAGCTTTCATACGGACAATACCCAGATAACCTTCATGCAGTGACTGTAAGAACCTGTCTCCTAGTGAGGTGGGGACTATGACCCTGTTCCCCCATAGGATGCAACCCTTGTGAGCTGATAGCTCATATCTTCTAGTAAAATAACTCTGAAATTCAGGGCCTGGGCTTTTATCCAGCCACCCTGTGTGCACCCAAGAAAGCACTCTACTTAGTGTCTTATCAGCTGCTGTTTCTGCAGCTATGTCCCCAACGCGGAGGGGAAACTCTGGCAAGCCCTGAATGGACAATATGCAGACCACTGGGGCCAGATCTGGTTCAATTTGTGGCAGTGGAAGCCTACTCAGGCCATCTGCATGGCCTATTTCTTTAGTGGGTTTGTGAATCAGCTTAAACGTGTACACTGATAAAGAAATAGACCATCTCAGCATTCTAGGGGATAATATATGGGGTGTCTGTTTGTCTGTAGCAGTTTGTGGTCTGTGAAGACCATGAAGTCCCTGCCATATAAATAGTCATGGAATTTTTTAACTCCAGCTACCATGGCCAATGCCTCTTTGTCAATTTGAGCATAGTTACGCTCAGCACAGGACAGTGTCCTCGAATAAAATGCAATGGGAACTTGGGTTCCATCTTTCTCTAAGTGACTCAAGACTGCACCCACCCTGTATGGGGATGCGTCACATGCTAAACAGACTGGTTTAGACTCCCTGAAATGAGTGATAGTGGAACTGACTGACAGAAGTGCCTTCAGGTCCTGAAAACTTTTTTTGTGAATGCTGGTCCACTTCCAAAAAGCTTTTTTTATCTAAGAGCCTGTGAAGCGGCTCTGCCACTGTGGCCTTGTTAGGAAGGAACGTGTGGTAGAAGTTGAGCAGGCCCAAGAATGCTTGCAGCTCTCCTTTTGTTTTAGGGCTAGGTGCCATCTGAATGGCCTTCACTTTGGACTCAGCTGGGTGGATGCCATTAGCATCAATGCAAAACCCCAAAAATGCAGTTCATGGAACCCCAATTCTGCATTTGCTCTTTTTTAGTTTGAGGCCTGCTTCATACAGCCTCTGCAGGACAGCTCTGAGCCTCCTTGCTAGCACCTCTGTGGATTCTCCGGCAATAAGCACGTCATCAAAATAGGGGCAAACCCGTGGAATGCCCTTCAGTGTGCATTCAATGATTCCCTGAAAAATGCCCGGGGCTACACTGTCTCCAAATTGCAAGCGCTTTATTCTGAAAGCCCCCCTATGGGTCACAATTATCTGTGCTGCGGCTGTGGCCTCATCAACAGGTAGTTGCTGATAGGCCTGTTCCAAATCTAATTTCGCAAAAGTGGAGCCACCCTGCTAAGATGCCAGGATGTGGCTCACCACGGGGACTGGGTATGTGTGCTGTTTAAGGGCCCAGTTAATTGTGCATTTATAATCTGTGCATATTCTGACTTCCCCATTGGCTTTAAGTGGTATTACAATAGGAGTTTCCCACTCCCCACCATCTACTGGTTACAAAACGCCCTGTTCCACAAGCTTGTCTAGTTCTGTGTCTATTTTGTGCTTGAGGGCAAAGGGGACCCTGCGAGGCTTAATCCTGACGGGAACCATGTTTGGGTCTAGTTTGAATGCTATTGGCGGGCCCATGTAAGTTCCTAGGGCTGAATCAAATACGTCTGCGAAGTCTTCGCAAACTGATGCTAGACTCGCAACTTGTGTCCGGTTGATACCAGTTACTTGGATGCCTAGTGCATCAAACCAATCGAGCCTAATTAGGCTCGTTCTCTGTCCCCCTACTATGACAACATCCAGGTGCCCTGAAAACCTCTTAAATTTAACGGCCAAGGTGGCTTCACCCTTGACTGTGATCTTTGCGTTCTGAAAATCTGTTAAAAGTATGTCAGAGGGCCTCAGCTTGGCTCATCTTCTACCGTGACTGCATACGAAATTAAATGTGTCCAGAGAAATAATGGAAATGGCAGAGCCTGCGTCCAGTTCCATCTTACAGGGGACCCCTTGCAGCTCCACCTGAAGTCTATACTTGGGTTTAAGGGGGCGTCGGGCCCCGGTACGGCAGACACTTCTACAGCTTGAGCAAAACCCCATGCGGAACAGCCCCGGGGCCCAGGTACCTCTCCTGGTCAGATCTTCCGACTGGCGATTTGATGGCCGGTCCCTCTGGTGACCTCTGCAAACTTATGCGATGTGGCCGGTTTTTCCGCAGGCCTGGCACATGGCTGTCCGGAACCTGCAGTCCGAGTGTTGGTGGTGGCTGCCACAACCTGGTCATCTAGGCAAGAGATCTGCCTTGTGAGTAGTCTCTTGCTGCTTGCTGCTGCGGAAGCTGCTGGTCGGGTTGTCTGTGCAACTTGTCGACTTTGGTGTTTTCTTCTGAGTCCTCGGTGAGTTCTGCGTCTTCGTGGTAGAAGGCTTCTTCGCATTGCATTGTTTTGGTGGGCCGGATCATTTGGACGGCTCCACTGGCATCTTTGTCCACCATGATTTCGTTCTGGGCATCTGCAAACGACAGGACCTCTCTGGCAAAAAGTCTCTGCTGCAGCTCTCTGTTGTGGAGGCCACAGATGAGCCAGTCTCGAAGTCGCTCTTCAATGTCTGAAAATCGACAGAGGTGTGCGGCCTGCCTCAAGGCCGCAATGTACTCGGATGCAGTCTCTCCCGGCTGCTGTATTCGTTGTTCGAAGGCGTAGCGCCATGCAATCACCATCATCTTTGGTTGGAAATGCTCTCCGAGCTTCTTCTTCAGTTCGGCGTAGGAGACGGATTCCAATGGTGTGGGCGCAAACAGGTTTTTGGCCAGATCGAACATCGCTGGGCCACACACACAGAGCAGCATGGTGACCTTCAGTCTGTCCTCTGCGACCTGGTTTGCCCGAAGGTAGTTCTTGACCTGGGACAGGTACGATGGCCATCCTTTTGGTTGCTTGATGTCGAATTCTCGCAGCCTTCCAACCTTGGGCATTCTGCTGGTCTTCGCAGCTGGATCTCCGCGTCTTCGAATCCTGCCTCTCCATTGCCCAGGGACTGGTCCTCTGAGTGCATGGTCACTAGCGTGGCTTAGCTAGCCAACCGTAGGGGGGGGAATTTTCTTTTCCTGACAGGTGAACATTGCCTCTCCCCTAGTGACTTTCAGCTTCGATGGAGAAGCAGGATCCCACCCTCATCACCAATGTTCTGTACTGGGTTCATTGCGCAGGAATGAAGACGAGGTGAGTGAGTTCAGCAAAGATCATGGTTTATTGCTTGCAGGATCTGAACTAGAGAACAGGGCTGCAGATGCAGCAATTTATACCCTGGCCCCTAGGCGGCAGCCAATAGGTTTTAAGCAACCTATTGCCGCCTAGGGGCAACCAATAGCAGCGCTGGAGACGGGCTGTCTGAGATGCTGGGAGCTGTTAGCTATCTCTCTGCTCCAGCAGCCTACCAGTCGTTACCATGTGGTGTTAACGAGCAAGCCCAATACATTACACTGAGGATATTGTTACAGCTACATTTTTTCTTTTCTTTTCTTTTCTTCTTTTTTTGGATTAAATTTATACGTCACATTTCCTCCAGAAGCTCAAGATGATTTATTTCATGTTTCTCCATTCCTAACTTTTTTCTTAACAGCAATCATTTGAAAGTCAGTTCAAGTGACTGAAAGAGCATACAAGTTTAAAAGTCACCTTTTGTGCTTAGGGTTAAGGAGGAATTTGAACTTGAGTCTCTCTGGTTCTAACCTAACATTTCAGCCATGGCAGGCTTCTTAATTATTTTTAAGCAATATTGTCTTGGACCAGCAAGTGTGACTACTATCAGAAACTAACTTGAAAGATTTTCTGCTCACTGGAGAAGGAAGTTAGCCATAAAGAACAGGCATCAAGGCTGGGCTTATTGATGTCCCCATCTGTATCACCCTCTCAACACTAATGGAGACAGGCCACCATGAATTATGGTACAAGAAAAACAATAGCCAGCAACTGATGTTACATCTTATGAACCAGTGAAATACTTTTGGTCATTTCTTCACTTGCCAAGCAAAGGATTTCAATTTGTCAATCAAAATGCAAGAGCCAATTTATGCTGTCTCAGCTAGGATAGGTTTGTAAGATGAGGCTGCCTAAAACTGCCACCCAAGACAGTTCAAGTACATGTTGATCTAAACAACTGCCCACGTTAGGTATATATAGCAGAAAGAAAGATTACAGTCATCTACATGCACCATGAATTTTCAGTCAAAATGACACAAGAGCAAACACAACAGACTTTGGCTCAGAGTCCCAAGTTTGAATGCCATAAGAAAATATATTCTGCTGTCCACAGAGGTTTATGGCTCTGTTCTTTTAACCTACATTGAGTGAAGGCTTATATAATATGTCCCCAAACAAACACTTCTTCAATCAATGATCCATAACTGAAGCCAACTAAATATAAATTGATGTATGGAAAGTTGCTTAACTTCTGGTCTTTGTTGATACAAAAGGACTTTAACTGAACATAATAGTTCTAGTACCATTTTGCTCAGAAAACGTTTTAATTACAAGCAACTGAATGCTCAGAAAAAGATCTGCAACAGTAGCCTTGGTTGCAGAGAAAACAGATACAGAGAATATAGACCCTTTGTAGATGCAAAGTCCCAATCAATCGTAAGAATGCATTCATGAGCACATAGATTAGTTTTGGATAAAACAACAGAAATCAAGACAGTGGGCATAACCCTCCTTTTCCTATCCATTTGTTCCAATCTGATCCCAGATATATATATATATTTTGAATTGGATATGTGTCAATGGGAACAATACTGTATGGATGCCCATCAGAGTGACAACAGATCCCAAGATCCTGCTCTGGATTTTTCTTTAATGCTCCAAGGTCAATTTGTACCACTATCATTGGCCATTGTTTGTGCCACTGTGACTATCATTTTGATATAGTGGAAGAGGAGTAGTAGATGAGAAATGGTCAGTGTACTACTTACTGCAAGTATTTGGAATGAAAAATGATGTTGTAAAATAAATAAAGCAGGTAAAAAGTATTAGTCATCAAAGAGTAATCAAAAAGAGCCTTGGTGGCGCAGTGGGCTAATGCCTCCTTAAGTAACACCAGCTGCCTGCAATTAGTGCAGGTTCGCATCCCACCAGGCTCAAGGTTGACTCAGCCTTCCATCCTTCCGAGGTAGGTAAAATGAGGACCCAGATTGTTGGGGGCAATTAAGCTGACTTTGTAATAATGCCGCTTGGGGTGTGTGTGAAAGCCCTAATAAGCAGGCATATACATAGAATGAAGGCTACTGCTAAGCTTGTAAGCCGCCCTGAGTCTTCGGAGAAGGGCGGGATATAAATGGAATTAAAATAAAATAAATAAAATAATGCTTCCAACAGCATATCACTTTCTTTTCAAAGGAAAGCAAAACTTTCTGGCAATAATTGTTCAGAGAAAATTTCTTTGTTAGTAGGGAATATTATTAGTATCTTAATATGCATTGGATGTTGACTGTCTAATGTGATCTGGCTCCTTAAGTTACAAGCACTTATGAATCAAAAATGTGAGAATTTCATTCTGTGCACATATTTCTCATTCAAAATCCATTGGCATTTGAGTGCTTTTGCACTGATGAATCACTACTTGGCATTCACAAAGACAGAATTCAATAACTTATGCCTGTTTTATTGTAACCTGACAGATCCCATAAGAGGGAGTAAATAGTTGGCTGGAGTTTTTGAAGAAGATTATGCAACCTGGAGGAACTCTTCAAGAGTGAAAATCTGAATTCAGGAACTTGTGATAGGAAATAAATATTTAGACCTGTTTTTTCCCCTCAAGTGCTGCCTGTTCCAATTACATTATTTGCAGCAGAGATGAAACCCTGTGAATATATAGAGTATTTTGCAAACAATGACATATAATTTGGCAAAACACACATATATCTGCACAATAAAAGTGTTTATCAGAAGTCTATATAATCGGAGCATTAATATTTATGACAGCAAACATGTAGGTTTTCAAAGCTTTAAAACAGTCTAAGGGTAAATATTTATTTTTGAAATATGCTTCATTTTGGGTCAGCTCATGGTACATTTGTTAGAAAATTGCAGTTTTTAAAGTAGACTTAGTGAAAACAGATGTCTTGGTAACTGTTCATTATTATTTTTCAGTAAGGATCAACCAGCTTGTTAATACTGCAGATTAGAAATGCTACCTACTTGATCCCATATATCAAAGCAGAATCACTGTTTAACCTTTAAATGATATAAATAGCTCATCTATCTGTTTGTTCCCTTTATATAGTTCATTTACCTTGTTTATGTATTTATCTTCCAAACTATTATTATTGTAATAGATATTTACAATATCTATATTGTACAATACAATACTAATATTTTTGTATTGTCTACCTCTATTAGATATGCTGGGAGCTAAGAAATAAAATGGAGGCATTTATAGTACATGAAGTATACTGTAGTCACTTAATTGGGAAATAACTGTACATCCAGTATGCATCTAAAAAAAGGACACATACATAATTATAGTTTCCAATCTCTTACATATTTCTACTTGGAGTTTATGACACAAAAGCACTGTGATTTGGAACCAACCATTCCTATCTGAGATGGTCTCCCTTGCTTGTTGTTAAATAACTATCAGGTGGCTGCCTCTATCTGGGTTGAATTGATGAGATCAAGGTGAAAACCTTGTCCAATATAAACCCATTTCTTAATAAATATGTAGACATATCAATGCAATTTTCTTGTAAAAATAGGAAATTTGCCATTTCCTTTTAGATATGTTCCTGATTGTTTTTGATGGTGTCTCATTGAGGTGAGAGAAAGAATTTCAACCTTTGCCACTACTGATTTACTAACATACTTTTCCCTAACCTTGTTAATGACCCAAGAAAGAAAAATAGCCTTTATATTTCATATTTTTTCATGAAAGTAAATAGCTAACATGCACAGAACTTCAAGAGAAGCATTTCCCTCTCCAAGAGAAATCAGCCATTTATCCCATCCCATTGCTATCACTTAATAAATAAAAAGGAGCAAGTACAAAATAAAATAAAAGTTTAAGATTGCATTTTATTTGGCCTAAGATGATGGACTGTAAGGACAGGTAATTATTGGACCAAAGACCATGGGAAAAACACATCAGCTATACAGTCAAGAGTTATAAATAAACAATTCCAAAAGAAATTAAATAAATGAGACAAAATGCAGACACATTCAGAATCAGCTGAAGATCTAGCCTTTACCCAGTGCATAATTAACATCTGAATTTCATTTCTATAATGCAAGCTATGATGATATTTAAAAAGTGACTGGACAAATCTCTGTCTGATAAGATTATGAGAAATATGAATAGTGATGAATGTATGCTGTTTCTTAAATCAAGGCAGTGTCCTGCTTATGAACTTCCTGGCCATTGTTTGACATAGAATGCTGGACTGGAGAAGGGAAGAAAATTATAGAATGATCTGTTGTGATAAACTGGCATCCAAGTGCTGTGAAGATGTCGTTTTACATTTAGAACATATTCCTACCACTCTGCCTTCTTCAGAAGCAATTCCCACTGAGTTTAGGAACACTAGTCTACAGCAGGGATGTTCAACCTTGGCAACTTTAAAATTTCTGGACTTCAGCTCCCAGTATTCTCCAACCAGCTATGTTGAAGTTGAAGTCCACAAGTCTTAAAGTTGCCAAGGTTGGATATCCCTAGTCTACATTTATCAGTTTTCCAAAAAATTAGCCTCCTCTAGAAGTGTGTGAGCTTCCTCTTACTTGCATGACCACCACTGAGAATTCTAAAAGTTGAAGTTCATATAGCTGGAGAATGCCAAGCTTGAAGAAGCCTAAATCAGCTTCTCACCATCTACTTTTCCTATTTACATCCCAACATGGATGTAAACATGCTTTATTTTTCCTGCCATGTCTCCATGATATTATCATTCTTTCATTCCCAGCCCAAGAGTGAAACAGGCTGATTGCATCCTCAGCTAAACTAATACTTCATCCTTATACTGACAGCATCCAAGGGCATCAGTTAAGCTTTGTCACCCATTATCTTGCAGGGAAGTCAGGCAATTAACCTAAGAAGAAATACAGTAGAAGCTTGATAGAGATCAGTAATGGGGAGAGCAAATATTATTCTGTTATAGTTCTCTGTCGACTCATGTATGCAAGGACTGTTCTTCAACTCAGGAGTGGTAAAAGGCCCATGTGGCCCATAGATCATGTGGCATAAAATTATCTGTAAAAACAATTCAAAATGATCTGATGGGGTCTAGTTAATTAATAACAGAAATTTCTACACAGCATTTTAAATTTGGAGTTATTGTTTGACTGAGTTGTTTTCCTTCTGAAAACTACTGCTTCTTTCTTCTCAGAAAATGGAAAGATAATTTATAACTGGCGCCAGTGGGGAATGAATCATGATTCAATTCCTGTCCAGAAAGTGAAAAAAAAGTTGCCAGTTCATAGACAGAAAGTTGTTTCATTTTGTAAGGCTGAGATTAGTTAAGGTGCTGGAAATATGTGATATCCCTTGCAAATACTTTGCCAGGCAAAAGCCAAGCATTCTGGAGTGTAATGTCAATTTAATAAGCATTTACATAGCCATTCCAGGCACAATGAATTGCTACAATAATGAAGTTTCATTGTTTGAGATAGATCTTGGTTTCATTGTCATATAGTCTCATAAAACCAGCGTTCTGGTTTTATGAAGTAAGATTCTGAAACAACTATACTAGAGAAAATAGAAAATCAACTATAGCTATTTATCTTTTCTAACAGACGTGAGCAGGATTTACCAACATTTTGGATGCATTTCTGTGAAACAATGGACGATTTAGCTACTAATACAATTTTAATTATAATATCTTCAATTCACATGAAGGAGGGAAAGAAGAATGGGAATCCTACTGCTAATAATCATCTGCATTTTTCCAGTGTTTCAGAACAATTTACTGAATTAAAAAAAAATAGAAGGATTATATTAAAACAGACCAAAAGGCTGATTTAATTTAGGAAGTTGGTAGTCTAAACAGCACTTCCATTTCCAATAACTGGCATTTAAAGCAAAGTTCCCCACCTTTCTAGCTTTGTGGACTGGTGGGGGGGGAGTGGGGATAGTTCCGTGCAAGAGGTGGGCAAGTATGTGCGTGCACACTCTATTTGCTCAAGCATCAGGTGTGCATGCTTGCCATTCACGCAAATGGAGTGGCACATGAGTGCTTGTCTGCTGCTCACGCAACTGGGGTTGCACCCCTGTGCACCCCACTTCCGCGGCCCAGTTCGGAACAGCTCAAAGCTTGGTAGTGCTTCTAAATCACCTGATTTAAAGGAACTTTATTTCTGATTCTAAGAATATTAAATTAAATATTAAAATATTAACAATAATTACAAAACTGTGAATAGTGATTATTGTATGTTCCATCCTGGATATATGGAAGTACATATTTTAAACAATGCAATAGCAATGTTCACATGAAATATCACGGGGAGAGAAAGAGGGAAAGATTCTAGAACCAACATGGATTTAAATTTTATCTCATTTATTGTTGAGGCAACATCATCAGTAAATTGTGGGGAAGCTGTTAATGCAATATATTCTGATTTCACTGAAGTAGTAGATAGTATTCCCCACGAATTTCTGAAAGCAAGGTAGTTAAATATTGGTTGAATAATGTAGCAAATATATGTGTTGTATCCAGAAAGGGCATATAAAAGGTACCTGTTGAAACTGGACTGAGATTACCACAAGGTTTAATCCTGGGCCATGTAATACCATTTTTACTAATAATTTGGATGAAAAAGTAGAGGGAATGCTTACAAATGTGAGGAGGTTACAGAATTTCAAGGTCATAGTGTCTTGGCTTGGGTGCAGCTGTTTTACCTCTCAAAAATGTTGGAGTTTTGGAGATGAAAGAGTCATTCAGACTGAATGATCCTTTAAAGAATTGTGACAAGGAAGTGAAATAATTTGATTGGATACCTAAAACTCTGAAAAAGGTATAAAATCAAAATGTAGATGAGAAATAAATTAAATTTATCAGAATAAATGCAAAATTTTCACTGAGGAAACCAAAATCAAATGTACATGGAATAGAATGGCAGTTATCTGACTTGGTAACACTATTTATGAAAAGGTTTTGGAATTGTATTGATTGAGAACAGAACATAAATCAGCTGGGTGATATAGTGGTACAAAATATGAGTGCAGTTTAAGCTGCATCAACACAATTAAAGATTCTAAATCATTAAAAGTAATTCTATGTTGAGTAGTTTGTTAAAAACTATGTTGAGTACTGGATACTACATTTTTAAAAGGATTTTAAAAATTGCCAGAAAATCAGAGAAGAGCAACAAGAATCTTCATGAGACTAGAAATAAGTCCTCTAAAATGAGATTGAAGGAATTGATAATTTATAGCTTTGAGAATTCTGAGGAAAAACAACATTCAAAAGAAACTCAAGACTTGTTCACCATCATGCTGGAGTACGTGATAGAATAATGAATTTAAGTTATGGGAAAGGCCAATTCCATCTGAATGTCAGAACAAAAATTAACTCATAGCTATAAAAACAGTTGAAGAAAGGAACCAATTTGCCAGGTATGTTGTGGCCTGCTTTTCACTATATGTGCCCATTTGTTCCAGGTGCTTTTATTTGGATTTATCAACTGAGTCGAAAATTTAAAGTTCATCATAAAATTCTTCAAACATTCCTTTCTCGGGGAATTCTGCCCCACAGAGTTCATATAACAAGGAGAAGAACCCTCTCCGTGTTAGTCCTTAGATAGTGTGGAAGTACAACCAGTTCCTTATAACTGCATACCAAACTTTCGTGCACTTCCCTCACCCTAGTAACCCTCATGTTACTAAGTGCAAATACACGTAAACAAAAAATCAGAACTGCCAAGGACAGGCAATTTCCTCCCAGAGTATTTGGAGTAGGTAAATATACTTTAGGGTCAAGATGAGTTTCTTAAAGCTTTTGTATTTGATGTGGTTAACTGAATACCTCGCAAGGATTTAATGACTAAGTCAGTTCTGTGTACCTGACCTTCTATAGCAACATTCAAGCAAAGAAAAGTGCCTCTGAAACAGGTTTTCTTCAAGTGCTAAGACAGAAATAGTTCCTCTGAAGAACGCTCTCTAGCAGGCAAGCTGAGATCATCTGTATCTATTTTGGTTTTCAAATTCCTTTTGCCATTCCTTCCTTGACAAGGAATGTGTGTGCACATATATGTATACGTATATATGTATATACCCCTCATCAAGGAAGGAATAGCAAAAGGCAGTATATATATATAGATGTAATTTTTTGTGCTTGCTAACAAAGAATAAAGGGAGACCAATATGATCATTTCAAACTTATTTGTTCTCATCAGTCAGCCATACCCTTCTGAGATTTGAACCTGGGCCGACTGCATCTTAAGCAGTTGTGTATGTGTGTGTATGTGAGTGTGTGTGTATATATATATATATATATCTACCAGCTAACCAAGACCTACGAAAAACTCGAAGTACGAAGAGCTTCCATTCTGTGTGACCTCACATTCCTACGCAACTGCCGAGATCAAAATTTAATCCCCACATCCTTCCAATTGAAATTCCACTCCAACTCTGCAGCCATCAAACGCATCCTGACAAGAACAGAACTGGCCCTAATCAGAAACGAACTCCACACAAAAAGATTCCTCCTGGACCGAATCAACAGAGACCTCCTCACACTTCACCTCAAACTCAGCAACAAGATCCACCCCACACTTTGGGACAAATTCAAACAAATTGCTGTCTGGAGAGCTGAAACAGAGACTGCCTACAAAACAGACACACACACCAATAAACTCCGAAGACTAAAGGAACGCCAGAAACAAACCCCTCCTCTCCCACAGCAACACATGAAACAAACTGTGCACAACATCTCAGATAGGATTCTCACCAAAGCCGAAACCAACGTCCTGTCTAAAGGATTTAATTTTGCAGTCACTCCAAAACACATTCCCACGGAAACCATTATATGCGGAGTCGAATCCAGCCTGACCAAAATTAACCCTGATGACGCCAACAAAATCAGACTCGAAGTTACCAACATCCTCTGCACCAGCAAACCACCCAAAAGCAACTTACCCAAAGAGGAACAGACAGCACTACTTAACCTAAAAAATGACACCAGCATAATCATTCTGCCAGCAGACAAAGGCAACGCCACGGTGGTAATGAACTCATCTGACTACCATACCAAATTATCCAACCTACTCCGAGACTCCACATACAAACTCCTCAAGACAGACCCCACCACCTACCTGGAAAAAACCACAAAATCAAAAATAAAAGCCACCCCCATCAGTGAAGAGATCCAGAAAACAATCATTCCCAGAGAAAAATCATCCAGATGTCCTAAGCTCTATGGTCTGCCCAAGATACACAAAGAAGGAACCCCACTCAGACCCATAGTCAGCTCCATAGGCTCACCTCTACAAAATCTAGCCAAATTTCTTGCCAAACAACTACAGCCTTATGCAAATTCCATCACCTCACACGTACAAAACTCATTCCAATTCATAGAGATCATAAGTAAACTAAACTTACAGCCCTGGGACCTACTTGTGAGCTTCGATGTTGTATCCCTCTTCACCCAAGTGCCTATCAAAGAAGCCTTGACAGCTATCCTAAATAAATACAACCCCCCAAAACACATCCTAGATCTGACCAACCACTGCCTATCTAACACATACTTCATCTACAATGGACAAAGATACAAACAAATGGAAGGAGCACCCATGGGATCACCCCTCTCACCTGTCATCGCAAACCTCTACATGGAACACTTTGAAACCCTCGCTCTAGAAAAATCCAACCACAAACCCAAACTCTGGCTCAGATACGTAGATGACACCTTCGTAATCTGGCCACACGGCAAAGAAAAACTGGATGACTTCCTCATACACCTCAATAGCCTACACCCCAAAATACAATTCACCATGGAAACAGAAGCTAACAATCAACTTCCCTTCCTTGATGTCTTAGTCTACAAGAAATCCAACGGCTCCCTAGGACACACTATCTACCATAAAAAAACACACACAAACCGCTATCTGAACGCACTCTCACACCACCACCCAGCACAGATCAACTCCGTAGCCAAGACACTCATCTCCAGAACAAAACACCTAGCTGACGAACAACACCTAAAAACCGAACTACACACTCTCACTAATGTACTAACAGCCAATGGATTCCAAAGAAACACGATTACCAACTTAATCCGAAGAGAGACACCCACAAAAACCCAAGACAGAGAACAAGAAAATGGCAAAGCCCTCCTCCCATACTTAAAAGGGACCACAGACAGAATCAGCAAGGTCCTCCAAAAACACAACATCAAAACAGCATTCTACACAGACAGAAAAATATCCACCATCCTAAGAAACCCCAAGGACATAATTGGGTTAGAAAACCAAGGAGTATACGAAATCCCATGCACCACCTGCCCCACCACATACATCGGACAAACCAACAGAAGAATAAGTGCACGCATTGAAGAGCACAAAAACTCACTCAGAAAAGGAGAACAAACTTCATCCCTGGTCCAACACTTTGAAGCCACGGGACATGAAATTGATTTTAAAAAAAACCAAAACTATCGCCAAAATTGAACATTTTAACAACAGAATAATCAGAGAAGCCATTGAGATAGAAAAACGCCCCCACAGCATGAATAAACGAGATGATACCTCTCGTCTACCAGCCATTTGGAAACCCGCCTTGATTGACAGACGAAGCTCAACCACCAAGAATGATACCAGACCCAAACTCATGATAACATCACATGACATCACCACCACACAACCATTCAAAAAGCAAATCCGAACCCACAACGATAAAGACACACAACCACAAAACAGAAACCTAACTACAGCTGCAACAGCTGCAACATCAGCCACTTTAAACCCCTCCAAACCACACAATAAACAAACTGACACCCACTATAAAAACATGGCACCACCACAAACACGAAGCCGAACAAAAGCAGCACAACTCACCAGCTCAGGTCTGGAGCTGGCAGCTGAGACCAGCCCATCCACTCAGAACACACCCCCACCCAATCAGAACACACCCACCATTCAAAACACACTCCCACCCAATCAGAACACACTTGGTCCCCTACCCAATCAGAGCACACCTCCACAGAACACACCCCCTCTGGCAGTTTAAAAAAGAGGAACAAACAGCCACATGCTTCTCCCAGAAGAAGGAAGCAGAAGCCTGATGATGACGGATGGGATTCCGTCGAAACGTTGCGCCTACACCTTTAATTCTACGCGGGGAAAAACCCGAAAAACCAAGGATCCACATATATATATATATATATATATATATATATATATATATATATATATATATATATATATATATATGTATATATGTCAAATGTTAACTATTTAGATTACCTTGCTAGGCCCCAAACATGGGGCAAATCTTTATTTCCTGTTTTCAGCCTATCTTGAAGGCCATCGAACAGGCAGTAGTCACACCGGACAGCTCATATATTTGTGTAAATTACTAACAGCTTATATATTTGTGTAAATTAGTTTTCAAGAGGTAAAAACAACTGCCTAATGTGCAATCAGCCCAGGTTCGAATCTCAGAAGGGTATGGCTGACTGATGAAAACTAATAAGTTAGAAATGCATTTCAGTCTCCCTTAATTCTTTGTTAGTAATTTACACAAATATATATATATATATATATATATATATATATATATATATATATATATATATATATATATATATATATATATATATATATATATATATATATATATATATATATATATATATATATATATATATATATATATATATATATATATGTTTTCTGAGGTTTTCGCGGGTGCCTGTATGTGGATCCTTGGTTTTTCGGGTTTTTCCCTGCGTAGAACTAAAGGTGTGGGCGCAACATTTCGACGGAGTCTCATCCGTCATCATCAGGCTTTAGCTTCCTTCTTCTGGGAGAAGCATGTGGCTGTTAGTTCCTCTTTTTTAAACTGCCAGAGGGGGTGTGTTCTGTGGAGGTGTGCTCTGATTGGGTAGGGGACCAAGTGTGTTCTGATTGGGTGGGAGTGTGTTTTGAATGGTGGGTGTGTTCTGATTGGGTGGGGGGGGTGTTCTGAGACCAGCCCATCCACTCAGAACACCCCCCCACCCAATCAGAACACACCCACCATTCAAAACACACTCCCACCCAATCAGAACACACTTGGTCCCCTACCCAATCAGAGCACACCTCCACAGAACACACCCCCTCTGGCAGTTTAAAAAAGAGGAACTAACAGCCACATGCTTCTCCCAGAAGAAGGAAGCTAAAGCCTGATGATGACGGATGAGACTCCGTCGAAACGTTGCGCCCACACCTTTAGTTCTACGTGGGGAAAAACCCAAAAAACCAAGGATCCACATATATATATATATATATATATATATATATATATATATATATATATATATATATATATATATATATATATATATACACAGTATATATATATGTGTGTGTGTGTGTGTAATGGTATAAAATCCACAAACTCTGAGATAATAATCAAACAGCTGTTTATTGTTTAAAAGCAGTAAAACAATAAAATCAACCATTTATAAAACCTAAAAATCGACTGTCTTAGCTGAAATGCCTTTTGCCATTCCTTCCTTGACAATGGATGTGTATGTATATGTATATGTATATGTATATGTACATGTACATGTATCTGTACCTATGACCTTTTTTCACACTTACAAATATTGCAGCATCTCCGATTGGTCATGTGATCAAAATTCAGACACTTGGCAACTGACTTAACCAACGGTTGCAGCGTCCAGAGGTCATGTGATCACCTTTTGGGATTTTCTGAGAAGCAAAGTCAATGTAGAAGTCAGATTCACTTAGCAACCATGTTACTAACTTAACAACTACACTGATTCATCTAACAATTTTGGCAAGAAAGGTCGTAAAATGGGGAAAAATTCATTTAAAAACTATCTCGCTTAGCAACAGAAAGTTTGGGCTCAGCTGTCATTGTAAGTCGAGGACTTCTTTATAGAGAATAATAGATAACAGAGTAATAGTTAATAACAATTGAATAGAAATACTGTACAGTACAGTATAAACATTGTACAAATAGTAATTGAAGTTAATATATTTTAATAGTAATTATCACAGTAGGAATATAGAAAAAGTTGTAGAATAGAATAGAATAGAGGAAGAAATCACATATCACTTTTATATGTCTGTTTTTACAGCATAAAACATCTCCCCAAACCTTAAAGGGAGATACAAAAACCACATGCCCAGGGTCCAGTACTTTTGTCTCTCTTTCTTGAAACTGGTCAATCTAACTGGGATAGAGTTTAAATAAGTAGTGCCCACATGCCATTTCTTTCTTACCCAGCTTGGGCCACCTCATGATGCCTCCTTTGTAACAAACTTTGCTTTGCGTGCCTTATCAAGATATTAAGGCAAGATAAAAAGTGAAATAATAAAGTGCCTTGGTTGTGACTCATAAGTCCTGAGACCGTCTTCTTACCAAACTCTTATTGGTAGTTGACTTCCCTACTCCTGCTTTTCATTTTTGGATAGCTCCAAGAAGGCCAATGGAGCCATAGGTTCATTTTTTAATTTAAATATGGAAATATCCTTAAATTTGTGTGGTTATGAAGGTGCTTGGTGCCATCCCCTTTTACTTAATCTCTCTTTCTCTCTGTCACGGGCACATGACACATGCACAAATATCTTTCCAAAACGTTTCGGGTGTATCAAGTTACTTTTCCTTTTCTTTTCCACCCCCACCCTGGTGTCCTTTTTGATTTCAAGATTGCTAATTCAGTGCAGACTTTTTGTGTGACATCAAGCAGATCACAAAATCTGATGCATTTAAATAAATGAGCCAGTCAGAAACATTTGCTACTGGCAAATCAGCAGCATCTGATTTCAAGCAGATGCATTGAAGTATCCAAATGACTAAAATAAATAAATAAATCTAGGGTGGGGTTTGAATGATTTCATCTTGATTTAAAATCAACATTTATTTACATAAAACTAACATCTTTGCTACTTTCATTGCCTTTACATTAAGATATGCGAACTAAAATTCTGTTCTGGAGTCGGGATCTGTGCAGAAATTTAACGCTCTAGACTATAGGAGCCGAATTCATATTCATCTTTTATATCTTGCAGAGAAATAGATTTACAAATACAGGCATTCCTTCACTTGCAATCATTTATTTAGTGACCATTCAAGTTACAATGGCACAGGAAAAAAGTGACATGACTGGCACCTACAACCATCGCAGCACCCCCATGATGGCACATTGTAAAAATTTGGGAGCTTGGCAGCTGGTGTGTATTTATGACAGTTGCATGGTTCTGGAGTTAGTCCCAGCCAGCTTCTGAAAAGCAAAGGCAATGAGGGAAGCTGGACTGCATAATTCACAAAACAACTGCAGAGAACCTGCACTTAAGAACCATTGCGAAAAGGTTGTAAAATTGAGTATGACTCATTTAACAACTGCCTTGCTTAGCAATGGAAATTCTGGTCCCAATTGTTGTGGCCATAAGTTAAGGACTACCTGTATTATTTCTAGACTAAAGTATGGCTGCATTCTTAGCAATTCAAAAAGAGAAGCTTAGCAAACAAAATGTTGTTTTGCCCGCAGGTAATTCTTCCTTGTCCAAAGCAGCAAGATGCATGGCTGTGGTTATCAATATAAGGAACACGGATTAAGCTTCATTTTGAGACATATACGAAGTGAATAATATAAGCATCGAGAGTCCTCTGTCTTTGGCAATTTATATGCACATTCTGATGTTAGGTGAAGGAGGCAGAGTTCATTGTCTGCAAACCCCAAGAGCTATTAACTCCTCTAGTGGTTTTCATGAAAACAAGAACCACTTTGTAACTCATACATATGTAACTACATTTTGAATAAGCATCTGTCTTCGGGGACATGAAATATATACATGAAATGATAGGAAACTGAGGCTTCTGTCATAATAAACACAGTTATCCATGAAGGCTATAAATAGTGGAGTCTTTCTCCACGTTCATTCTTAAGGTAATTCTGTAATATATGGGAACTGCCTTTTTTAGCCACCACACTACAGAACTTAGTGTCAGAAAAGCATGGGGTTTTTAAGCATCTGGGAGCAGTGTTATTTGTGTCACAGGAGGCAAAGAGGATTTTTGTCTGCAATGAGATCTGGCTATACTACAGGTCAGTGCTCCACTGAAGTTGATTTAATTATCAGATGACTTGCAGCTACTGAAAACATCTGGGAATCAGTGTCAGCCACCGACGTTCTCACATGGTTCAGGCAGTCCTGCTTTGTGATTAGCAATGGGTCCTGCTACAGTTCAGCAAGGTTTAAGAATGTGTTTCAGGGCTTCATCCTGAGTGAATCTTGACCTCAGTTGTCCTGTTTGCAGCATGTTGTTTTAAACTCCCTTGCACTTCCCTTTGGTGTTATTGTTCATTCTGTGTGATTGTCCGAACATGAATATATATATATAGGTAATCTAAATAGTTAACATTTGAAACATATCTTCCCTTGCAGAAAAAAAGCTAACAGAGCGAGAGAGACCTTGTGGCTTAGAGGCAAATAACACTGCCTCATATGCAATCAGCCCTGGTTCGAATCTCAGATGGGTATAGCTGGCTGATGACGACTAACAAGTCAGAAATGCATCTCAGTTTCCCTTTAATTCTTTGTTAGTAATTTACACAAATATATGAATTGTCCGGTGTGACTACTGCCTGTTCGATAGCCTTCAAGATAGGCTGAAAACAGGAAATAAAGATTTGCCCCATGTTTGGGGCCTAGCAAGGTAATCTAAATAGTTAACATTTGAAACATATCTTCCCTTGCAGAAAAAAAGCTAACAGAGCGAGAGAGACCTTGTGGCTTAGAGGCAAATAACACTGCCTCATATGCAATCAGCCCTGGTTCGAATCTCAGATGGGTATAGCTGGCTGATGACGACTAACAAGTCAGAAATGCATCTCAGTTTCCCTTTAATTCTTTGTTAGTAATTTACACACACACACACACACACACACACACACACACACACACACACACACACATATATATATATATATATATATATATATATATATATATATATATATATATATATACATACATACACACACATACACATATACATAATTCTTTGTTAGCAATCCAAAAAAAATTACACAAATATGAGCTGTCACTACTGTGACCACTGCCTGTGGATGGCCTTGGGTTAGGCTGAAACAGGAATAAGATTTGTCCCATGTTTCGGGCCTATTATCTGGTATTCCTATTTTTAAAAAATAATTCTGTAAAATAATTTCATGATCTGCTTCACTATGCTAGTACATCAGTAGCACTATTTTCTAGGCATGCATACCCATGACCAGAAGATCCCATGAGGACCTCAAAGACATGCATACAAATGACCAGAACCTCAAAGCAGCCACATTCAGCCTTCAAAGCAGCTGCAGTCATTTTGTAGTTTCAAGGTGTGGATCTAAAGATGTGCTTTGCTCACTTAGTGGCTTATACAGTCCAACTATTCTGTATTGCCAAAGTGCAAGCCCATACATAGTTCACCACTAAAAAAAAATATAGCAACACAAAAAGCAGAGATGGCCAATGACTAAAGCAACAGTAATGAAAGCACAAACAGGAATACCAATTTCATAGTTCCTATCAACGGACTGAAGTCACAATAAGGTACATTTTAGGTGAACCCCAGACACATCCTCAACTTAATTTGCAATGGCTCATCACATTATTTTATATCATTCACAGATTATTTTTAATTTTCAAAGAAAAAAACAAGGCTGTTCAAAAAAAAAGAAAGAAAAAAAGAAAAGAAAAGAAAAATCAAGCCATACCTACTAAGCAAAAGATTGGTTTTGATTACTGCTTACAAGGAGATATAATTGGAACATTCAGTGATCTTGGATTTACTGAAAGAAGAAAGGAAGAAAAAGATGGGAATTGGGAGGGCCAGTATATCATAATGCATAAGGTATTTGAACAGGGAGACTCGGGTTCAAATACGTACTTGAATATGGTATTTAGTAGGTTATGTTTGAACAATCACTACATCTTACTTTAACCCATCTCTGAAGATTGTTATGAAAATAATATGGACAGGAGAGGATTATATAGCCTTTTTGAGGTTCTAGAAGTGGGAAAATCAGTGTAATAAATACCACCATCCAGGTGGTAACATTATGTTTATGGAATCAGCTGCCGGTTGAGCTCCGGATGGCACTTGACCTTCGCTCCTTCCGACGCGGCCTGAAGACCTATCTATTTGAACAAGCCGGCCTGGCCTGATGGGGGATGTGTTGGGGTTTTTATTGTGGGTTTTTTATATTATTCTATCGTTTTAGCTCGGGCTCCTATTTAATTCTTTTTTAAATTTTTGTACTCTGTATTTTTATATGTGCCCTGTTCACAGCCCTGAGTCCTTCAGGAAAAGGGCGGTATACAAATATAATAAAATAAGAAATAAAATAAAAATAAATAAGAATGTTGCCCAACCATGTAGTGGAATTTGGTGCTCAGCTACAATTCAGTAATTGCTGAGTAAACAGTCTAACCAAGCTTGGTCAATTTAATTATTTTTTAATTTGTATTCTGCCTTTATAATAATTTTTACAAATACCTCAAGGTGGTGAACATATGCCATTCTCCTCCTATTTTCCCACAACAACAACAACCCTGTGAATTGAGTTGGCCTGAGAAAAAGAGTGACTGGCCCAAGGTCAGCTAGCTAATTTCATGGCTGTTTTTAGAGGCTTCCCATAGGGCAGCAAAATCATGGCCAGTTGAACACTGTGTGTTGGGGGGAGAGAGCACAGGGGGAGGCTCAGCTAATCTCAATGTACACATGTTGTACTTTGACAATAAAGGTTTATTATTATTATTATTTATTTGAACTGTTGTATCTTAATAGCACCATTATGGACTATTGTGGGGTCCACCCTGTATGGGTAGGTGTGTAGAGTAAGCTTTCCTAGCATGAGAAATGTTGAAGAGGTAGTACAAGTATTGGTGAAATGAGATTGGTTAGAAAAAGGTTGGCTTCAATAATTAGATAAAATACCCAGAGATTTAACTATTAAACAAAGCAAGGAACCAGAAGAGCAACAAATAAAACATTTTCTTTTGGTATTCCTTGCATATGTCAAAAATACGTTTTTTCTCTCTCTCTGAGCAACCAGTCATTTCAGAAAAGAGTTTATGATCTCTTTCTGTTTCCAGTTGCTGATCTGTACATTTAAATACTGACCACGTAGAATTTGTTTACTTTTTTTTTGTTGGACCAAATATCTCTATTGATCTAATAAGCTGTGCATTCCTCCCTGCAACAGCCTAAATAATGAATTAACTCCCCTTCATCGTAAGCCAAATCAATCAGATAAAAGAATGTTATAAGCATTTAGCAGTACCAAACAAGATGCCTAAGGCTACAGATACTCCAATGATAGATAAGGATGCATCCTTTGGTAAAACAATCCAGATTCATTCTAATAAATCAAGCTGCATTTTAAAAAGTTAAATACCAAATGGCTAAACATCCATTCTCCAGGAAAATAAACATTTTTCAACTCTATCTAACTAAAAAATATGACTTTATACATTTTGGAGTGCGTTTTTGTAATCAGTTAAATGGTTAATGTTGACCTTCTAACACATATATTTATTTACTTAATTATTTCATTTTAATGTCAAATTGTATTTTGATAACCTCAAGGGGAAAAAACTGAAATAAATCCATTCAACAATGCCAGTATACAAACAATTGTAGCTGACAGGTTTCCTTCAATGGATTTGCTAGATGGGGTAGGCAGTTAAGGCAAAAGGTTGCATGCAAGGAAGTGGAAAGGACAATTGTCCTAGCAGGAACCTATTAGTATGACAAGTAGTTAAGCAAACAAGCAAGCCCTTGTTATGAAGGGTCAAATGCTAGATGAGAAAAAAAAACAAAAACCCTCTTACTGTGGTTTCCAGATTTCTAATTTCTGAAGCACTTCACTTCATGTGTGCCATTTAGGTTTTTATGGCTGTTATTATGTTGAAGAGTTTAAAGACTATTATACACAAATGCTTCCAGACTGAGTTGAAGAAAATGTGTGGACAGATTCAAACTGAGCAAAATTTGAAAGCCACCTGAAATCAGAACCATAATAGAGCTGGAAGGGACCCTCAAGGTCTTCTAGTCCACCCCCTGCACAAGCAGGAGAATCTATACTATTTCAGACAAGTGACTGTCTAGTCTCTTCTTAAAACCTCCAGTGATGAAGCACCCACAACTTCTGATGGCAAGCTGTTCCAGTGGTTAATTGTTCTCACTGTTAGGAAGTTTCTCCTTAATTCCAGGTTGCTTCTCTCCTTGATTAGTTTCCATTCATTTGGCATTTTTGGTTGAAGATTTTGCCATACGGCTATAGTTTGAAGAAAAACATTTACACTTTAAAACAGTGTATTGCAGTCTATATATACATCCACACTTAGGAATTCTTGAAGAGTCTAATAAAATCAGTAGGACTTAAACATAATTACTTTTAAGTCTCATTAATTTCAATGGCTCTGCCATAAGTATGATCAGATCTAGATCAAAAACCATTTGTTCCCATCTTAAATTGAAGTCTAAAACAACAAGCATATTATTAATGAAAGGAAAACAATTGATGTAGTGAATGGGTAGGCAAGACCCAGCCCCCACATTCATTGCTTGCCAGCTCTTCATATTAGATAGCAAATTGTTGGTCCAGACATAGTCAATAACTCCTCTAGACAGCTGCTTGCTCTGAGTTATGTGCAAAGTCAGCTTATCCAAACACTTCCCATTCTGCTAGAGAAAAAAAAGTTCATCTCCTGTAAAAATAAAAAGGTTGATGGATGAGAGGTTGGAAATCAGAGAATGTTACAATCTGCCCGCAGTCTCAGATGTAAGGTAGAATTTACAGGAAGCAGGTTTGTCCAAATATCAGAACTGGCAAGACCTAACAGCTGTTGTCTGTTCCCTCTAGGACAGGGGTGTCAAACTGCTGGCCGGTGGGCTGGTTGCATCATGCAGAGGCTGCGCCCACCCCAGCTCCGGCAATGTGAAAAAAGTCATGATATGTCATGACACGTCACATGATGCGGTGAGTTTGACACCCATGCTCTAGTCTAGGCTATAGAAAACGTTAGTTAGGAAATGCACTGTTTAAGCCCATTTTATTGTCCAACACTGGCAATTATGATATGCTTCCTGTGGAGACATATTTGGTCAATTTCACCCTACAAAGGATGAAAAAATTTAAAGTGGTTTTTATGACTTTATGTGTAGGTCAAGGGAGGCTTTTGCCTAAGGAATGGATTGTGTGTGTGTGTGTGTGTGTGTGTGTGTGTGTGTGTGTGTGTGTGTGACCTGGATTGTACATCCTCCATCACAAGGAAGAAAAAGGGTGAGTTTTATTCTCAAAGAATTTCTAATAGGGGAAATCCAAATATTTCAATCTTTTTACCCTGTAAACTCAGTCCTATTACTCTAAGAGGATTTTTATTTTATCCAAAATATAGTTTATATCAGCAGTGGCATTAAGAGAAGTGACCCAAAATCCTGTTAAAGGCAGGATGGCTGTCACTATCTTTCACTGTTAGATTCATGCAGGTGTGTGAGCTGGAAATTTAGATTCTGAGATGAAGTAAGATAATTGGAGGGATTCTTTTTTGACATTTCTTCTGAGTGCAGTGAGTAAGCCAAAGCAGATATGGCAACCTTTGATATTGCAGAGATAGATTGACATGTGGTACAATAGCCTGGTTCTAAGTCTCAGTGGATACGAAGGAGTTTATGTCTGAGTAATGATTGTTATATATCATAAAATGAATGTAGATGCTTTATGCCATAGAAATTATACTTCTATGGTATTTGGAAGACTCACAGACTCAGACCATCAAGCTTGCTTTTGCAGGCCAGTTATTCATTTCATTCAGCATGCACAGTTTCATAGCTATAAGTACCTGATACGTATTCTGATCATGATAAAAACATTTTAGATGCAACTGTATCAGAACTTTGCAGCAACCAACTGACTTCATCCTATGTATCACTTTTTTCAGAACACTTTTAACATAATTATTATAGATTCTGGCGATACTTTACTGCAGTGTACACAAAAGCCAGTAAATAACAAAACATCACTATCTATTTGTGCTTTATACAATGCTTCATTTTTCTAGCAGTTTTCCAGATGACTGATTGTCCAATCTATTAAAATCAACATAAGGGCTTCAATGTGCAAATGACAATTCACATTACCAGTTTACTACCAATAATTATATTTATGTATTTAATACCACCACCAAAAATAATAATGCTCAGAACACATGAAAAGATGCCCTTTCTAGCGAAAGCCACAAGGGATTTGATTACCATATAGAAATTCACAATAGAAATTTTCAAACCAGAATACTAGGGACAGTGATTAATTACTTACAATAGCCTAATTTATTCCATTGAAGGGAGCTCCATTTTGCAATTTATTCCTACTGTGTGAAGGTATTACATAAGACAAAAAACTGAAACTAATTTGATTTTCTTTTTTTCCGATGTCTCTTGCTCTTTTTTTAATCCTCTATATGTTTCTTTTTCTCTTGCATTACTACTGAGAGCAAATTACTGAGAATCTTTATTTCAGAGTCTCAATTTCTTTATTTTGATTCAGAATTCGCCTAAGGTTTAAGGGAACACATCTCCTTAATAAGACTAAAAATATGAATCCTGTGTGTGTGCATGTTAGAAAGAAAAAGAATTGAACACCAGGATAGAAATGTAAACAAACTGTTTAATATGCAAAACACTTAGCTTTTGTCAGCCAAACTGCCGACGTCGTCAGAGTAAGAATAGGAGTTCCGGGAGTTTGCTTATATAGCCGGTTGTTTTAAATGATGTTGCTACAACAGTGATCCCCAGGAAGGATGACTGTCAGGACCCACCTCAATCCACATCTTAGGAAATAAGAACTCTTGGATGCAAGTTTAGTCCAAAAGGAAAATGTTTACTAGGATGGAATCGATTGTGGGAATATAAGACGGAATCTAACAAAAGTTACATTTCAATCCTGTATAAAGCATTCCCATTTCAGCCCCTCCCCTCATCCATTTGGTCAGGCTGTCATCAGTTACTAGGTGTCAGGTCCTTCCATGGGAAAGGGAACTCTCCTTGGTTTTATGGTTATTGCTTTCCTTTTCAGTTGTAAATGAAGATACAATCCAGACCTGTCTGTCCCCCTCCTTCCCCCAGTTAAAACATCCCCTTTTGTTTGAAAATCGCTTTAATGCAGAAGATCTTTAAGCAAAGGATAAAGTTCTGTCCGCAATTGTTTTTGTTGGGCATAATTACAGATGCTACTGTTGTGGACACTAAGTTGATGTTGAACTTAATTACAGCAGCAAGGCTTTTAATAGGTCAATATTGGAAGAAGGAGGAGCTGCCGACTATAGAAGAATGGACTCTAAAGGTTTCTGACCTGGCGGAAATGGCAAAGATCTCGGCTTACTTGAAAGAACATTCGCAAGAACGTTATATTATGGAGTGGAAAAAATGGATTGATTATATCCAGAACAAATATGGGACCAAAAAGTTTCATTTAGCATTTGAATAAGTCTTCCTTTCTTTTTTCTGTTTTCTTTCTTTTTATATGTAATATTAATATTGCTTGTAGTTATCTTATATGAGCTAGAGAGCGATAGATTTAAGAGTTTATTGTTGTTAGCATAGGGATGTTTATGATTGTTCTTTGTTTTTATACCTTGTACTTAGCTCTGGGAAGTCCGGGGGGAGGGGGAAATGGGGGGAGGGGCAGGGAGGGATAGGTAGGGGTGGGGGAAGGGGGGATTGTGAAAGATAAAATGTATTTTAAAACTTTTCAATAAAAAAAAAGAAAATCGCTTTAGTAACCATCCTCTCCCCCCCCCTCGGAGAGATGGCAGAATCCCCAAAAATACAACGTTGTTTTACCAATACAATTATGAAATGTGATATAAATGGATTCTGACAGATGAATCCACAACGTCCCTGGTGTTAGACCTTGAGACAGAGGCTCAGGTTCGACCAAAGAAGTGGGGGGAGGCACGAAACAAGAGCAGCTGGATAACCGGCTCCCTGACGTTTACACGCACATCAGGAGAGCGACCACAAGTGAGAAAACAACTCTTGATTCTGCAAGTATGCAAAGAGACGCGGGACTATTAGGAACGTTATGGCCGATTGAGGTGAATAGACCGGTGACCCGCTCACTGAGCAGCGTGCAAAAGCAACTGGCTTTATAAGCAAACTCTTGGAACTCCTATTCTTACTCTTATGACGTCGGCAGTTTGGCCGATGAAAGCTAAGTGTTTTGCATATTAAACAGTTTTTTTACATTTCTATCCTGGTGTTCAATTCTTTTTCTTTCGAACACACACACACACACAAAATTGGCAAGTCCACCCTCCTCCTTCCTTCCCACCCCCACCAACGGAATTCCATTTGCCTCCAACCCATTATTTAAATGGCCATTTCCATCATGTTCCAAATTCTGATGTTGTGGAGCAGTTTCTTATCTGTCTTGATTAAATGGGAAAGATGCGGTGAGAAAGAGAGATAGGGGGAAGAGAAAATGAACAGTCTGGGTAGGGGCTGACCACCACAAGTTGGAAAACACACCCACTTTGAATAAACCTTTTCCCCTTTCTCACAAACTCTCTTAAACATCTTTTCTCTGGGCCTGTTATGGGCGCCACCCAATCCATACACAGTATTTGAACGAGTTCAGGTCTTTGCTGCTAATCAGATGTTAATTCTGCACTTATGGGGACAAGAAGGATAGCATTAAACTGATTATCTCGACCCGTACCAATTGGGTTTCAGGCCCGGGCACAGCACGGAGACGGCATTGGTCGCGCTGGTGAATGATCTCTGGTGGGCTTGGGACAGGGGTTGTTCCTCTGTCCTAGTCCTATTAGACCTCTCAGCGGCTTTTGATACCATCAACCATGGTATCCTACTGCGGTGTCTCAGGGGGTTGGGAGTGGGAGGCACCATTTTACGGTGGTTCTCCTCCTATCTCCTGGGCTGCTCGCAGTCGGTGTTGACGGGAGGGCAGAGATCCGCCCTAAGGCCTCTCGTTTGTGGAGTCCCTCAGGGGTCGGTTCTCTCTCCCCTCCTGTTCAACATCTATATGAAGCTGTTTTGTAGTCGAGGGAAGACCAGGAGACAGCAGGCATGGTTTTAACGATTTATTTTGGGATAGTGTCCTGGGCGAGGCACCGCTGGGATTCCCTGTTATTTATACTCTAACACTGTAAACGTTTAACCAATCAGCAGGTGGTGTTCTCCCGCCGCGTGGCGGCAGCCAATCCGGTACGGTCAGCTGCTGCAGCCGCGAGCTGTCAACAGGCTGTTGCTCCGGCCAGCTGGCAACTTCTGACAGCTCCGTTCGCTCTGCGCATGCGCGGCCCAGGCAACTTTGACAGCTGTCAGTGAGCTGTGCCTGCGCGGCAGCTTGACAGCTGTCAAAGTCAGCCGCTCGCCACGCCTGCGTGGATGAGAGGCGGCAACCCTTTTGACAGCTGTCATCGGGCTGCCGTGTTCTTCCTCATGAACGTGTGAGGAGAGTAAACAGTTTAACAGTCAATATATAACAGAAGCCGCTGGCCGAGATCATTCATGGTTTTGGGGTGGGGTATCATCAGTACGCTGATGATACCCAACTTTTTTTCTCCACCCCGAACCAACCCAGTGATGTCCTCACCGTGATGTCCCGTTGCCTGGAGGTGGTCTGGGTTTGGATGGGGAGAAACAGGCTTCGTCTCAATCCTGACAAGACTGAGTGGCTGTGCATACCGGCATCTCGGGTTGACCAAACTATTCCATCGTTAACAATGGGGGGTGAGGTGTTACCCCCCGTTGATAGGGCTCGCAACTTGGTTGTCCTCCTGGATTCACGGCTCAGTTTTGAAGACCATATAGGAGCTGTGACCAGGGGGGCTTTTGCCTAGGTTCGCCTGCTGCACCAGTTGCGACCCTATCTGGACCGAGATGCCCTACGCACAGTCACTCATGTGACTGTGTAACACTTCCATGTAACACCTCTGCTCCGCGAGCTGCATTGGCTTCCAGTTGCCCTCCGGGTGAGATTCAAGGTGCTAGTGATGACCTATAAAGCCCTAAATGGCTTGGATCCGGGATATTTGAGGGAACACCTGCTGCCGGCATCAAGCTCCCTTCATCCTGTGCGCTCCCACAGGAAGGTCCTTCTCAGGGTGCTGCCGGTGAAAGAATGCCAGCGGATGACACCCAGGGGGAGGGTCTTCTCGGTGGGGGCGCCTGCCCTTTGGAACCAGCTGCCCGTGGAGCTTAGGACTGCCCCCGACCTTCGATCATTTTGCCGAGACCTGAAGACCTGGCTCTTCGAGCTTTCTGGCTCAGGCTGAGTTTTAATTGGGGGTTTTAACTGGGGTTTTATGTTTTTTCAGGGATTTAGTTTAATCTTTTTAAATTGCTCTTAATTTTTGTATTGATTTTTTTTATATATACCCTGTAAACCGCCCTGAGTCCTTCGGGAAAGGGCGGTATATAAATTTAATAAAATTAAATTAAAAATTAAAAATTAAACTCAGTAACAGTCCACACATTGGTAATGGCCTCGGTCCCTCATGTACTGTTGCATAGCCTTAGGATCTCCAGTATCAGTTCCTCTCAGAGAAAGGAATTAGTGGCCTCCTAGAGGTTGCTGAATGACAATTCCCAGCAGCCATAGCTGACATGGCCAATTATGAGGGATGCTGGAAGTTGTCACTCAGCAGCTTTTGGAGCTCCAGGAGGAAAACTACTTTATTCATGCATTTGCAAATATTCAGAGGCTTATCAGGAAACTGTCTGATTCAGAAGAATTGAACAAAGAAGCACAAACTCCAGAAACTTCCCAGTTTCAGATGATGGTCAGTCAGGGAAGTTCCCAGGGTTGAGCAACGAAAAGATTTTGGGTCTCATCAGAAGGCTACACAGAGATGAATGCCATCTTCAGACAAATGTTGAGCCACTGCTGGTCAAACACTAAGCTTATGTGGAATGAACTGGAATGGAGAAGTTGCAAAAATGCTAAAGTATTCATCTACTGCAATCTCAGAATACCCAGTAACAAAGAATTTTGTATGCAGACTTTGGGTCAAAGAAGCCTCATTTCTGGAATCAAAAGACATAAATTCTTCTTCTGAAGTTCCTGTTATCTTCTTTCCTTGGTACTTGAAGTTTTAGTCTGGTTTATGGCTTGCATTGCTGATTTATGTTTCAGCTTTTTCACTTGGTCTGTTACTGAAATCTGCTGGCTTTGACCTGTGCCTTTTTTATTGACTACCAAAGCCTGGTTCTGCTTCCTGACTGTAAAATTCTGGCAGAGACATTCAACCTTACAGCAGCATATTGGCTTTCACTGGTTTGTTCTTTATAAATCACCTCAGGCATTCAGTAAACAACAATTATTTAGTTTATTCAGAATAGCAGAAATACATAAACTGCTTGCAGGCCTTAAATTGTTTGTCTAAGTAAAAAGCCACATTTTGCAGGTAACCTTTGCTTATTTTATTTATTTATTTATTTATTATTTATTTATTTTATTTGTATACCGCCCTTCTCCCGAAGGACTCAGGGCGGTGAACAGGGCAGTACATATTAAAAGACAAAATACAAAAATTAAAAAAATATTAAACAAAATGCCCATGAATAAGTTAAAACACATTAAAAAGTAGGTTTTCTCTCTGCTTCTTCCTTCTCTAAAGTATTGCCAGCTCATTCTCTTGCACATTAATTAGAATCACATCCCATCACTCCATATATATTGGCCCTGAGATGTCACTACTTCTGATTATGCTTTTTCATCTTATTAAAACATGCTTTCATTTGCCTCTTTGTATGAACCGACAGCAAAATCTAAGGGTTTGTAAACCCATTGGAAAGCACATCTATAGTGAAGGGTGGAAAAGGTTCAAATACAAAAGCAGTGAAGGCTCTTTAATCTGGACCTGCCAATCTGAGAGTGTGCAGAGATTGCGAAGATTGGGATGCTCAACCTCTGAACAAGCAGTCAGGAGCAAGAAAATTCCCTCAGGAAAAGAGGAAGGAGGAAGTTACAGTTTTACTTTGTTTATTTGCCTTTCATCATAGGAGAAGGTGCCTGTGGTACCGAGGAAATTGGCTTTAACCAGATAAGGAACTACTCCTAAACATTGGTTGGCAAATCAGAAGAAAATAGCCATCTAGAATGTGGGCGAATATAATCTGGATTCCCGGGAGGGAGGGATTGCTTTCCAGAGAAGCAAAAGACAATGAAGTTTGTGTGGGAGGAAGAGAGTTAGGACTTTTCCTCCCTAGAAATTCTGAGAGTATATTTATTTATTTTATTTATTTTTAATTCCATTTATATCCCGCCCTTCTCCGAAGACTCAGGGCGGCTTACAAGCTTAGCAGTAGCCTTCATTCTATGTATATGCCTGCTTATTAGGGCTTTCACACACACACACCCCAGCAGCATTATTACAAAGTCAGCTTAATTGCCCCCAACAATCTGGGTCCTCATTTTACCTACCTTGGAAGGATGGAAGGCTGAGTCAACCTTGAGCCTGGTGGGACTTGAACCTGCACTAATTGCAGGCAGCTGGTGTTACTTAAGGAGGCATTAGCCCACTGCTCCACCAAGGCTTAATGTTTAATGGTGCAAGCAGTCTGCTTTAGTTTGGCAAAAAAAATTCTGTTTGTAGGTGAGAAACAATAAAGGAAAATGCTTAGTAGAACTTCAATGGGTCTTTCTTGGTTTTTGGAGCCTGACAAGGAAATGTTGAAGTTGGATGGTTCTTT
Source organism: Vipera ursinii (assembly GCF_947247035.1). Taxonomy (NCBI): domain Eukaryota; kingdom Metazoa; phylum Chordata; class Lepidosauria; order Squamata; family Viperidae; genus Vipera; species Vipera ursinii. The sequence goes on from NC_139512.1 coordinate 94,999,662, forward strand.
TCCTGAATTGTTTTATGGATTGGTTTGAATTATCCCTTTATCTTCTGAGTCCTGAGCTACCTCCAAATGTTATTCATTGCACTGGACGTATTAAAAAAAATGTTTCAATCTCTTATGTCTAGGTATTCCTGAATATTCCCATTGATGTCATTTTCCTTAGTTCTGACACAATTTCATTATATGTTAATATGCACTGTAAGTAGTATGGCCCTTTTCTTTGAGGATATTAATTCTCAAGACTATGCAATGCCATGGCTGGATTTACATTATGTGCTACACTATGGTTGAATTAGTCACAGTGACTGAGTTTACACATCTAGGTAAACTATAAATTATTTATTTATTTATTTATTAATGGGATTTATATCCCGCCCTATCTCCCAAGGGACTCAGGGCAGCTAACAACAACAAAACTTAAAGGTCTCTGTGTAGTAAATTAAAAATAAAATTTGAAATAAATTAAAATAAATTAAAGAATAGAGTTAGAATTGTAAATATAATTAAAATCCCTGTCAGTCTAGGTCAGCCAGGTGGAAAAGGAGTGTTTTGAGGCTGCGGTGAAAGGACTGGAGATCTTGGGCCATCTGAAGCTCAGGGGGGAGCTGGTTCCACAGGGCTGGCGCTCCCACAGAGAAGGCTCTTCCCCTGGGGGTCGCAAGCCGACATTGTCTAGGTGACGGTACCCTGAGGAGGCCTTCTCTGTCTGAGCGTACTGGGTGATGGGAATTCGTTCCCGGCAGCAGATGGTCCTGCAAGTATCCTGGGCCTAAGCCATGTAGGGCTTTAAAGGTAAGAACCAGCACCTTAAATCTCACCTGGAGGGCAACAGGTAGCCAATGCAGCTCACGCAGGAGGGGTGTAATATGGGAGTATCAGGGTGCTCCCATCACTACCCATGCAGCTGCACTCTGCACCAGTTGAAGCCTCCGGGTGGTCTTCAAGGGCAGCCCCATGTAGAGAGCATTACAGAAGTCTATACGGGAGGTAACGAGTGCATGGGTGACTGTATGTAGGGCATCTCGGTCTAGAAAGGGGCGCAACTGGTGTACCAGGTGAATCTGGGCAAATGCCCCCCTAGCCACGACTCCAATATGATCTTCAAAACTGAGTCGTGAATCCAGGAGGACGCCCAGGTTGCGTGCTTTATCAATGGGAGGTAATATCTCTCCTCCAATAATCAAAGATGGAATCTCTTGAACTAAACGAGATGTCGGTACGTAAAGCCACTCAGTTTTTGCCGGGTTGAGCCAGAGCTTGTTCTTTCCCATCCAACGGGACATCACATCGAGGGCATCACTGGGTTGGTTTGGGGTGGAGATGAACAACTGGGTATCATCCGCATATTGGTGATACCTCACCCCAAAACCATGAATGATTTCACCCAGCGGCTTCATATAGATGTTGAACAGGAGGGGCGAGAGCACCGATCCCTGAGGCACCCCACAACTAAGGGGCCTTGGGGTTGACCTCTGCCCTCCTGCCAACACAAACAAATTAGGGTTTGGAAACCACATTGAGTAAATCAGTGTGATTTACAAACCCAAATTTATGGTTTACCTTGATGTGTGAATCAATGAGGCAAGTTCAAACCAAGTGATCAACATTATTGGTTACAATGGTACACAATTCCAATACTCTGGGAAAAAGCAATGATCAGTTGAAATATAAATTGCAATCTTTATAATTCAGTGTCTACCTTGTCAATATAACTTAGAGGGTTTGGTCTTTTAGCTACAAATAGAAAGCTTCAGTTTGTGAAATCAGCTGAGCTAAACCAGTGACAATTTCTTAGGCAAAAGTTAAACTTTTGCAAAGAGGAATGAAACAATTTATGTTGAGTTTTAATTTAATTAATCTTTTCAGTATTAGATTATATAGCTGTATGACTGAAATCATTACCATTTTTGAAAATCAAATAATTCAAGAGCTTTTATTTAGCACAACATCAAACAGTAATAAGAAGAAAATGTAACTAGTGTCATTTTGATATTTGTTATGTATTAATATAGAGATAAGATTTATTTTCCAATCTGAAGAACAAACTAAGGAAATAGGGAGGGAGGGAGGGAGGGATAATTGAGCAAAACAAGTTCAGATGTATCTAGTTTGAAGACTTGTTGTTCTGGGAATTGAGAACTGTTACAGCTTTCGTCAGATTCAGAAACAATTTTTCTCAGGTAGATTGTCGTATTTGGGCCAAAATCTGGTCTCAAGCACTTAGAAAGAATAGTGGCTCTGTCAAAATCTCTAAATCTCTCAGACTGTGTTTCATTAATTTACATACATTTGGCATGACAAATGGGCAACAACTATTAACTGTGCCTAGATACTGTCCAGGTTACCTCAGTGGTAAAAATGAAGTTTTAGGGTAAAAATTGCATTTTTAGTGAGGTGGGAATTATCTTTGAACACTGTATTTTAAAAGTCAAATAGCAATAATTCTAGACCATTTTGGGGGGGAAATGGGGGTGGATGGGAGACATAACAAAAATATTGCTCTAAGGTCACTGGCAGATTTTTGCCAGCTGACAGATGAAAGATAAATATATAGTATGTGTCTGAGTAAACCTGGCACAGCAGAGATTTCCCTGATAAAGATAACTTCAGAACATGATGGGAAGTAGTTTCAACCTTGAGGATTTCATAAGAAATTTTGCACCCTGTGGGGCTCATTCTAATACTTTTAAAATCTAAAAGGAGCTTCATTCCTAGGTCTTTTCCTCCTTTGCCAGATGAGGTTAGCTGATAGATACTATGGAAGACAGGCAGCCCTTTAAGTAACCATGCTGTGCCATGTTTATAATTAAACAGCAAAAAGGAGGAGAAAAAAGAATATATATATATATATATTTCCCCCGCGTAGAACTAAAGGTGTAGGAGCGACGTTTCGACGGAATCCCATCCGTCATCATCAGGCTGGTGGCTTCTGATATATATATATATATATATATATATATGTTTTCTGAGGTTTTCGCGGGTGCCTGTATGTGGATCCTTGGTTTTTCGGGTTTTTCCCCGCGTAGAATTAAAGGTGTAGGCGCAACGTTTCGACGGAATCCCATCCGTCATCATCAGGCTTCTGCTTCCTACTTCTGGGAGAAGCATGTGGCTCTTGCTCTTTGTTCCTCTTTTTTTTTTTTATTTTATTTTTTATTTTTTAAACTGCCAGAGGGGGTGTGTTCTGTGGAGGTGTGCTCTGATTGGGTAGGGGACCAAGTGTGTTCTGATTGGGTGGGAGTGTGTTTTGAATGGTGGGGGTGTTCTGATTGGGTGGGGGTGTGTTCTGAGTGGATGGGCTGGTCTCAGCTGCCAGCTCCAGAACTGAGCTGGTGAGTTGTGCTGCTTTTGTTCGGCTTCGTGTTTGTGGTGGTGCTATGTTTTTATAGTGGGTGTCAGTTTGCTTATTGTGTGGTTTGGAGGGGTTTAAAGTGGCTGATGTTGCAGCTGTAGTTAGGTTTCTGTTTTGTGGTTGTGTGTCTTTATCGTTGTGGGTTCGGATTTGCTTTTTGAATGGTTGTGTGGTGGTGATGTCATGTGATGTTATCATGAGTTTGGGTCTGCTATCATTCTTGGTGGTTGGGCTTCGTCTGTCAATCAAGGCGGGTTTCCAAATGGCTGGTAGACGAGAGGTATCATCTCGTTTATTCATGCTGTGGGGGCGTTTTTCTATCTCAATGGCTTCTCTGATTATTCTGTTGTTAAAATGTTCAATTTTGGCGATAGTTTTGGTTTTTTTAAAATCAATTTCATGTCCCGTGGCTTCAAAGTGTTGGACCAGGGATGAAGTTTGTTCTCCCTTTCTGAGTGAGTTTTTGTGCTCTTCAATGCGTGCACTTATTCTTCTGTTGGTCTGTCCGATGTATGTGGTGGGGCAGGTGGTGCATGGGATTTCGTATACTCCTTGGTTTTCTAACCCAATTATGTCCTTGGGGTTTCTTAGGATGGTGGATATTTTTCTGTCTGTGTAGAATGCTGTTTTGATGTTGTGTTTTTGGAGGACCTTGCTGATTCTGTCTGTGGTCCCTTTTAAGTATGGGAGGAGGGCTTTGCCATTTTCTTGTTCTCTGTCTTGGGTTTTTGTGGGTGTCTCTCTTCGGATTAAGTTGGTAATCGTGTTTCTTTGGAATCCATTGGCTGTTAGTACATTAGTGAGAGTGTGTAGTTCGGTTTTTAGGTGTTGTTCGTCAGCTAGGTGTTTTGTTCTGGAGATGAGTGTCTTGGCTACGGAGTTGATCTGTGCTGGGTGGTGGTGTGAGAGTGCGTTCAGATAGCGGTTAGTGTGTGTTTTTTTATGGTAGATAGTGTGTCCTAGGGAGCCGTTGGATTTCTTGTAGACTAAGACATCAAGGAAGGGAAGTTGATTGTTAGCTTCTGTTTCCATGGTGAATTGTATTTTGGGGTGTAGGCTATTGAGGTGTATGAGGAAGTCATCCAGTTTTTCTTTGCCGTGTGGCCAGATTACGAAGGTGTCATCTACGTATCTGAGCCAGAGTTTGGGTTTGTGGTTGGATTTTTCCAGAGCGAGGGTTTCAAAGTGTTCCATGTAGAGGTTTGCGATGACAGGTGAGAGGGGTGATCCCATGGGTGCTCCTTCCATTTGTTTGTATCTTTGTCCATTGTAGATGAAGTATGTGTTAGATAGGCAGTGGTTGGTCAGATCTAGGATGTGTTTTGGGGGGTTGTATTTATTTAGGATAGCTGTCAAGGCTTCTTTGATTGGTACTTGGGTGAAGAGGGATACAACATCGAAGCTCACAAGTAGGTCCCAGGGCTGTAAGTTTAGTTTACTTATGATCTCTATGAATTGGAATGAGTTTTGTACGTGTGAGGTGATGGAATTTGCATAAGGCTGTAGTTGTTTGGCAAGAAATTTGGCTAGATTTTGTAGAGGTGAGCCTATGGAGCTGACTATGGGTCTGAGTGGGGTTCCTTCTTTGTGTATCTTGGGCAGACCATAGAGCTTAGGACATCTGGATGATTTTTCTCTGGGAATGATTGTTTTCTGGATCTCTTCACTGATGGGGGTGGCTTTTATTTTTGATTTTGTGGTTTTTTCCAGGTAGGTGGTGGGATCTGTCTTGAGGAGTTTGTATGTGGAGTCTCGGAGTAGGTTGGATAATTTGGTATGGTAGTCAGATGAGTTCATTACCACCGTGGCGTTGCCTTTGTCTGCTGGCAGAATGATTATGCTGGTGTCATTTTTTAGGTTAAGTAGTGCTGTCTGTTCCTCTTTGGGTAAGTTGCTTTTGGGTGGTTTGCTGGTGCAGAGGATGTTGGTAACTTCGAGTCTGATTTTGTTGGCATCATCAGGGTTAATTTTGGTCAGGCTGGATTCGACTCCGCATATAATGGTTTCCGTGGGAATGTGTTTGGGAGTGACTGCAAAATTAAATCCTTTAGACAGGACGTTGGTTTCGGCTATGGTGAGAATCCTATCTGAGATGTTGTGCACAGTTTGTTTCATGTGTTGCTGTGGGAGAGGAGGGGTTTGTTTCTGGCGTTCCTTTAGTCTTCGGAGTTTATTGGTGTGTGTGTCTGTTTTGTAGGCAGTCTCTGTTTCAGCTCTCCAGACAGCGATTTGTTTGAATTTGTCCCAAAGTGTGGGGTGGATCTTGTTGCTGAGTTTGAGGTGAAGTGTGAGGAGGTCTCTGTTGATTCGGTCCAAGAGGAATCTTTTTGTGTGGAGTTCGTTTCTGATTAGGGCCAGTTCTGTTCTTATCAGGATGCGTTTGATGGCTGCAGAGTTGGAGTGGAATTTCAATTGGAAGGATGTGGGGATTAAATTTTGGTCTCGGCAGTTGCGTAGGAATGTGAGGTCACACAGGATGGAAGCTCTTCGTACTTCGAGTTTTTCGTAGGTCTTGGTTAGCTGGTAGATTTCCTCCCCGTAGAGGTAAGATATTTGTTTTCTGAGGTTTTCGCGGGTGCCTGTATGTGGATCCTTGGTTTTTCGGGTTTTTCCCCGCGTAGAATTAAAGGTGTAGGCGCAACGTTTTGACGGAATCCCATCCGTCATCATCAGGCTTCTGCTTCCTACTTCTGGGAGAAGCATGTGGCTCTTGCTCTTTGTTCCTCTTTTTTTTTTTTATTTTATTAAATAAAAAAAATAAAAAAAAAAAGAGGAACAAAGAGCAAGAGCCACATGCTTCTCCCAGAAGTAGGAAGCAGAAGCCTGATGATGACGGATGGGATTCCGTCGAAACGTTGCGCCTACACCTTTAATTCTACGCGGGGAAAAACCCGAAAAACCAAGGATCCATATATATATATATATATATATATATATATATATATATATATATATATATATATATATATATGGGACGCGGTGGCTCAGTGGGTTAGGACGCTGATCTTGTCGATCAGAAGTTCGGCAGTTTGGCGGGTCAAATCCCGAGTGCCGCGTAGCAGAGTGAGCGCCTGTTACTCGTCCCAGCTTCTGCCAACCTAGCAGTTCGAAAGCACGTAAAAAATGCAAGTAGAAAAATAGGGACCACTACGGTGGGAAGGTAACAGCGTTCCGTGAGCCTTTGGCGTCTAGTCATGCCGGCCACATGACCACGGAGATGTCCTCGGACAAGCGCTGGCTCTTCAGCTTTGAAACGGAGATGAGCACCGGCCCCTAGAGTCGGAAACGACTAGCACACATGTGCGGGGGAACCTTTACCTTTTATATATATATATAAAAAAAAGCTAACAGAGCGAGAGAGACCTTGTGGCTTAGAGGCAAATAACACTGCCTCATATGCAATCAGCCCTGGTTCGAATCTCAGATGGGTATAGCTGGCTGATGACGACTAACAAGTCAGAAATGCATCTCAGTTTCCCTTTAATTCTTTGTTAGTAATTTACACAAATATATGAATTGTCCGGTGTGACTACTGCCTGTTCGATAGCCTTCAAGATAGGCTGAAAACAGGAAATAAAGATTTGCCCCATGTTTGGGGCCTAGCAAGGTAATCTAAATAGTTAACATTTGAAACATATCTTCCCTTGCAGAAAAAAAAAAGCTAACAGAGCGAGAGAGACCTTGTGGCTTAGAGGCAAATAACACTGCCTCATATGCAATCAGCCCTGGTTCGAATCTCAGATGGGTATAGCTGGCTGATGACGACTAACAAGTCAGAAATGCATCTCAGTTTATTTATTTATTTATTTATTTATTTATTTATTTATTAGTTTTTATAAACCGCCCTTCTCCCGAGGGACTCGGGGCGGTGTACAGAGGAAGGGAAGGTATACAGACCGAACAATAAAATAATAAGAAACACTAATGCACACAAACTGGGACCCCAATTAACGCTATCATGCCAGGCCAGCCTGCTGGAACAAAAAAGTTTTTAAGTCGCGACGGAAGGTACGGAGGTCAGGGGCCATCCGGATTTCGGTAGGTAAGGTGTTCCAGAGGGCTGGCGCACCCACTGAGAATGCCCTCCCCCTGGGGGCCACCAGCCGACATTCCTTGAGCGGTGGCACCCTGAGGAGGCCCTCTCTGTGGGAGCGCACAGGACGGTGGGGTGCTGACATCGGCAGAAGGTGCTCCCGTAGGTAGTCCGGACCCATGCCATGTAGGGCTTTGAATGTCATTGTTAGCACCTTGAACTTCACACAGAAGGCAACCGGAAGCCAGTGCAGCGCACGGAGGAGAGGTGTGATATGGGAGTATCGGGAGGCTCCCAAGAGTGTCCGTGCCGCCGCACTTTGCACCAGTTGAAGCTTCCGAGTGGATCTCAAGGGCAGCCCCATGTAGAGAGCGTTACAATAGTCTAGGCGAGATGTCACAAGGGCATGGGTGACTGTACGTAAGGAATCCAGGTCTAGATAAGGCCGTAGTTGGCGAACTAGTCGAACCCGGGAGAAGGCCCCCTTGGTCACAGCTCCAATGTGGTCTTCCAGGGAGAGCTGCGAGTCTAGGAGGACACCCAGGTTGCGGGCCCTATCAGCCGGGGGAAGTAACTTGTCCCCAATGTTAAGCAGTGGGACGTTCTGACTCTCCTGGCTTGCCGGTACGTACAGCCATTCAGTCTTGTCCGGGTTCAGTTGAAGCCTGTTTCTCCCCATCCATTCCCGGACCGCTTTCAGGCAGCGGGACATCACGTCTAGGGCATCACTGATATTGTTAGGAGTTGAGATAAAAAGCTGGGTGTCATCAGCATACTGATGGTACCCTACTCCAAAACTGCGAATGATCTCACCCAGCGGTTTCATGTTTCAGTTCAGTTCAGTTTCAGTTTCAGTTTCCCTTTAATTCTTTGTTAGTAATTTACACAAATATATGAATTGTCCGGTGTGACTACTGCCTGTTCGATAGCCTTCAAGATAGGCTGAAAACAGGAAATAAAGATTTGCCCCATGTTTGGGGCCTAGCAAGGTAATCTAAATAGTTAACATTTGAAACATATCTTCCCTTGCAGAAAAAAAAAAGCTAACAGAGCGAGAGAGACCTTGTGGCTTAGAGGCAAATAACACTGCCTCATATGCAATCAGCCCTGGTTCGAATCTCAGATGGGTATAGCTGGCTGATGACGACTAACAAGTCAGAAATGCATCTCAGTTTCCCTTTAATTCTTTGTTAGTAATTTACACAAATATATGAATTGTCCGGTGTGACTACTGCCTGTTCGATAGCCTTCAAGATAGGCTGAAAACAGGAAATAAAGATTTGCCCCATGTTTGGGGCCTAGCAAGGTAATCTAAATAGTTAACATTTGAAACATATCTTCCCTTGCAGAAAAAAAAAAGCTAACAGAGCGAGAGAGACCTTGTGGCTTAGAGGCAAATAACACTGCCTCATATGCAATCAGCCCTGGTTCGAATCTCAGATGGGTATAGCTGGCTGATGACGACTAACAAGTCAGAAATGCATCTCAGTTTCCCTTTAATTCTTTGTTAGTAATTTACACAAATATATGAATTGTCCGGTGTGACTACTGCCTGTTCGATAGCCTTCAAGATAGGCTGAAAACAGGAAATAAAGATTTGCCCCATGTTTGGGGCCTAGCAAGGTAATCTAAATAGTTAACATTTGAAACATATCTTCCCTTGCAGAAAAAAAAAAAGCTAACAGAGCGAGAGAGACCTTGTGGCTTAGAGGCAAATAACACTGCCTCACATGCAATCAGCCCTGGTTCGAATCTCAGATGGGTATAGCTGGCTGATGACGACTAACAAGTCAGAAATGCATCTCAGTTTCCCTTTAATTCTTTGTTAGTAATTTACACAAATATATGAATTGTCCGGTGTGACTACTGCCTGTTCGATAGCCTTCAAGATAGGCTGAAAACAGGAAATAAAGATTTGCCCCATGTTTGGGGCCTAGCAAGGTAATCTAAATAGTTAACATTTGAAACATATCTTCCCTTGCAGAAAAAAAAAAGCTAACAGAACGAGAGAGACCTTGTGGCTTAGAGGCAAATAACACTGCCTCATATGCAATCAGCCCTGGTTCGAATCTCAGATGGGTATAGCTGGCTGATGACGACTAACAAGTCAGAAATGCATCTCAGTTTCCCTTTAATTCTTTGTTAGTAATTTACACAAATATATGAATTGTCCGGTGTGACTACTGTCTGTTCGATAGCCTTCAAGATAGGCTGAAAACAGGAAATAAAGATTTGCCCCATGTTTGGGGCCTAGCAAGGTAATCTAAATAGTTAACATTTGAAACATATATATATATATATATATATATATATATATATATATATATATATATATATATATATATATATATATATATATGTCAAAGTGCCTATAAATATGAAGTTTCCACTTATTCTGGTCTATGACCACAATAACATTTGATTGGATTTGAGTTTTCAGCTATTAAGAATGATCACTTCTTTTTAGCCAGACTACATACTATACAAAACATACAGAGTCAGACTAAATATTACACAAAACATACTTCTGAGAAAGATACTTAAGGCTCTCCTTTGAAGAAAAACAACAACAACTGTATGGAGTTTCAGATAAAAACAATACATATTTTTAAAACCGGGATCATACCATTTCTTTGTTCTCTAGACGTATCCCATCTACCTTTGAAGACAATCTTTGTAGTTCAGGATGTATTCGGCTGTCAGAAGGTTTATTTTCTACCTCTTTCTTCCAAGAGAAAGAAACAAGTCAAAGTATCTGCTCTTCCTTCAAAACTGAACAGGGCCAGTCCAGCCATTTTTTTTTAAAATTAGAGTGTTAGTTTAATTTGACTCACTTACCGCAATTTACTTCAAAGTTTACTTGTTGATGCTACAATGAACAGAGGGAAATGAGATCTGACTTTTAATAAGGTTTATACAGAGAAACGTTTAGTGAATTTTGCCTTTTACTAATTAGTGACATTTGCACCTTAGGCATCTCCTGATTTGCTGATTTGCTAACCACTACTTCAAACCTAGAATTACCTGGACTTTAAGAAACCTTTTCATAAAATAACTTCAATAACTTCAATGCATCTTAAACAATGAAGTATTTAGTGAGTGGAACCAAGAGGAGAAACCTAAAAATCATTTAAAACAGTAATTATTTTGGTGGTCTGCTTGGGAATAGCTTTGATTGTTACTAATTAATACTGAAGAGTCAATTAAGCTTTATTCTGAATTATAATCTTGATTCTGCTTTTTTATTAGAAAAAAACCTAAAAATTAATCTTATCGGAAAGATAGCCAATACTGATTTGACTTGAGGACAAGATGCGCATTGTGTTGCCAGTACTCCATATTCTGTTCTTCATTTTTAAAGGCCAGGGGTAGAACTAAATGGCGAACACAACTTTCATTAATGTAAAGTATCATTAACTGATTCACTTTCAGCTGTGGATTTATGATTACCTGCTGAAACCTGTGTCATGTATTTCATTTCATTTTTACTGGCCCTTGTTTCAATTTTGCTAACAATAGCTAGTGGCAATTTGCAGCTTTTGTTCAAATTTAATCTAAATCATCTGCTATCTTTTTCTTCCTTTCCATTTTCTCCCAGAATAAACAACAAGAACTCTGGGCTTCCATTATATATAAAGTATCAAATGTAATTCAGATTTGGTTGTCTTGATTTGTACCACATGGAGAATAAGTGGCACGGTATCTTACCTCTTAGGACAGAGCATTTGACGGTGTGGATGACTTTTAAATATAAGCATTGATCAACATTTTGCACCATAAATCAGAACAGCTCATCCTCCTTCAGGATAAATGTGAAGTTTACTGCATAGCAATTCAACTGTATCCTGGATTGAAGAGAACATTTCTTTCCCCTTAGGCTGCCAGCTTTTAAAGACATATGATAATTATGTTTTTACAGCAGGGATCTCCATAACACTCATCAGATGAATGCACTGCATGATGACTTTCATTAACCTCTAAGAAGAAAAACAAATATAGGCTACTAGAATATATGCATATATTCTAAGCAGGCGAGCTAATAAAACAACACTGCAAACCAAAATACTCAATGTAAAGATTCTAAGGAAAAGACATCTAGAAAGGTTGACCTGGTGAAGTCATAAATTAATATATACTTCCAGACAACTGGCTGCTCTAAGTCTTCTGATGTCAGAAGGGGAATGAAGTAGGGCTTGAATAGACAATTCTGATATTTAGACATGGGCAAGTTAATTTCTGCATGCAACACGTGCAGAATCAGTGAGAAGGTTTCTAAGCCCTTCCTAGCTAACAGATAGCACTGAATGACAGACTGATCTCAGCCTGAAACTAAATATATTGTCCTCTCTTCTCAGCTTCTTGCTGATAATCAAAGTCTTTCCCTAAAGAAAGAAAGTAAATTGCAGATTTTTATTTGCCCACCAGGGTGGCATATCTTCTGTATTTTGGCTCTTTGACCCAGATACCATGTTGAGAAAGTTGCACTGGGAAGCAGAACAGCCTGAAAGTTTCTGAAAATTGCCTAGAGTATTCTAGCCAACATAGGGGAATGAAATGCAGCCAATTTGCAGTGCTACTTGCTTGTTTGCAAAAGGAAGTCCCGCATTTGCCAAAAACTTTGCTATTATAGGAGGAAGCGGCTGAGATCTAGGCAATTGTCATTGCTCAGTGAGAGCACCAGATGATCAGCAGGACCTCCCTTTGCTCCACAAGTAGATCTAAAAGTATGTCTGGTAATGCCTTATCAGCTGTAGCAGTGTTTCCCAACCTTGGTAACTTTAAGATATGTGAGTTGAAGTCCACATATCTTCAAGCTGCCAAGGCTGGGAAGCACTGAGCTTGAGGAGTTTAGACTCTGTTCAACTGTGGCTTTATATCATTTATTTTAAGAAGTTTTAAGAGCCAATAGCTGGATACTATATCATAGTATGTCTCAAAGAGTAAAATCATTAAACTATCACAGAAAGCCGTATTTTAATACTAATAAAAGCAACACAGACTAAAATGTCAGAGAAAATAACTTTAATGCACCAAGGGAGCTAAAACCATACAAAGATATAATGCAGCACAGCAGAAGGTTATCCTGAGGAGGGGATTATTTCTAAAAGACCCTTCTCCCAAAAATTGCGTCTTGGTAAGTGAATGTGTAGGGGAGTGAGTGAGTGAGCGTACTTTGAGTTAGTTTTTAACTCCTGGAGACTGCCTATATCAGGCCGGATGCATCACTTGGAAGCCACGCCCACCCCAGCTCCGGCAAGAGGAAAAAGTCACAATACATTGCGACATGTCACGTGATGTGGCAAGTTTGACACCCCTGGCCTATATGAACCCCTGCATTTTTCTTGGCAAGATTTCAGAAGTGGTTTGCCACTTCCATCTTTCTAGGGTTGAGAGGGTGTGACTGGTTCAAGGTCCAGTAGCCTCCATGCCCAAGGAAGACTAGAACTTACAGCCTAGCAATTTCAAGCCTGGTGCCTTAACCGCTACACCAAACTGGCCCTCTCCCGATTTGACCCCTAATTATCTGGGCATTCAAAGTCACTGGGATTACTATAGCTAAAAATGAGAGATTCTAGCAGGGAAAAGCACGAAGAAACACTTATTCATTTCTGTATTCTTCCAATGATCATAAACAAATTTGCACAGCTACTGCAGAAACGAAAAACATCCCTATTTTCCATCTCATTGGTTATACCACGTACACATGCAACCTTACCATTTTCATAATGTTTTGACTCTTTGCCCCCCACTGGGCACTAATGTTTTTAACTTTGTTTTCAGTTCTACTCTTCAAGCTGTCAGTATCACTCCCAAACAAATCTCCTCCCTCATTTCAGCCATTCCAATCACTTTTTCTTTTCATTCACATTTCAGTCATTCCAAGTCACTGCAGTCACTTTTGCTTTTCATTCCATTCACTCAGCTGGAGGCTCCTTGTTTAGGAAGCTCTCTTCACTCACTTTGAAAAAGGGTTTTGTATCCATTAAAATCATTCTGCATTTTCTTTGTCTCTTCCATTCTCAGCTGTTCCTTTCTTTCTGAATTTCATGCTTTACAACTATCTTTTTTTTAGTGTACCGATTATGCCATATTTTTCTCTGGTTCTCATTTTTTTCCAGCAATCATGTTCTTATATGCACATTTTTTTTAAAAAAAATAATCTACAGCCACTTCAACCTCAACATCCCCATCACACATCCTTTCTAACATTTCCCTTTAGGGAAGCTCCACACATTTCTCTGGCACTCTATAAAATTGCTCTTTTCAAGTAGCTTGCAAGTTTCAAACAGCTCCCGTATCTTCTCTTCTTACATTTTTTTTTATCATTCTATTGGGATTTTTTTTCCCAACAAGACTCATACAAAACCCTTTCTGCAGTCTTTCTATTTTCATTCTCATTTGTTTTGCTTCTTTCCTTTTCTTCCACATACATTTTATGCCAAATAATGGTCTGTCCCACATTCAGCACATTTCCTCATCTTGTATCTTGCATTAATTCTCAATCTTTCAACTAAACCATCAATACAACCGTGCATTTAGATTTCTATTTATTTCTTTGCCACACATACAGTATATATGATAAGACACAGACTTACACTAGATATTTGAAACCAGTCAAAGTGGAACTTTGCTTAATGTGGGATGATAATGAGATAGATGACTTACGTAAATTAGCATTCTGCCCTGGCCTATCAGATTGTTGCAAAACCCCCTAAATTTCATAACTATATTCCCATTCTTTCTCAGCCAGGTTTTTTTTCTCTCTCCCTCTTTCTTTTATCTTTGTTAGAAAGATAAAATGCGGGATAACATATGACTATGAAGATAATGTTAAGCATCCTCATTCCCTGCCCTTTAAAATCACCCCATTGGTATTTTTTCAAACATAAAAGTGGCATTTTGGTATAAAGGTCTTACTGGCACCTGATGTTACATGAGCATTAGGGCCTTTGTTGGATTTCGACTGGCGCTAGAGTGTAATGCTAGTTACAAAAGGGGTATTGATTTTACAAAGTCTATTTTAATCATTCTGGGTACTTTTGGAAGTGTTCTGCACCGTGCCGGGAACCAACCTGGTGATATTAACCTTTTTTCTCCATCAGTTATATTGTATTTTCCCGTCCAGAGCAGGAGCTTTTGTTATCTTGTTTCCTTGTGTCAAAAAAAGAGTAAAAAACAAAAACAAAAAACCCCCAGCAAGATATTCTGTGCTCTGAATGGTCACTTTTCTGCCTAATACTCCACATTACACAGGTGTGGGGAAGAATCCTATCATTTAATGGCACATCATAGGAGACTTAGCATTTTTTAAGTAATTTGAGTCCCCCTGACATTAAAGCTGAGTATGCTTTATATTTAAATGGAAATAAATTAAATTTAGTAAATTTAACACATACTTATTTTGAAAAAAACCCCCGCCATGTGTTTATTTCAGGAAAAAAACAAAACAAAATCTGTTAGCAATTTCTGTATCGCTTGCTTTTGTTTCCCTTTCTACTTTTTCCTATTCTGTTTTTCTTATGCCTAGTCTCCTACAGACAGCCAAATGCTTTATTGTCTCATTTCTCACATTCTGTTGTTGGACTAATTTATTTAATTGCTTCCTTTTTAAGACATGAGAAATTATTGCCCCACTTTCTATATCAAGGGCACCTCCCACTAATAATGATTCAGCACAAGAAATACGGAGTGAAAATAAAATGTCTGCTAAAAATGTTTTTCCTCATTTGTTTATTCTTGATTACAAGATTAATATGAGCACGTTTTCTTTTTTTAATCTGATAAAACTCCTTTGCATGTAGAAATGTGGGTAAATAATGAAAAAAAAAACCCAACACCTTCATATACTCGTGCAACTTTAGACTTCCAGGAGCTAGCATGTCTTTGAATGAGTGGGGATGAAACTTCAGCCATGACAAAGAACTAGTAAACCAGTCCCATGGAACCTCTCCAGATAAGGAGAGAATGGGAGATTGCCCACTTGTGCTCTGCACAGCTGCTCTTCATGAAGAGGTTGCAGGATAGTAGTTTTCCTTGGCTTTGAGAATTGAGAGAAAAAGAGAAGCCATCTTGCTCTCAACTGTGACAAAACCTTTTAAATGAATGTTCACTAACCTCACTTTCTAATCATTTTTGGAAATTACACATTTAACTATCTTATTTTGAAATTAAGTTTCCTCAGCTACTCTTCAATTTCTTAGCTTTCCTGTTGTACCTTAATGAGTTCCAACACAAGAGTATATTATTAGTTTAGAACTGAACAGTGGAGTTCTTGATGGTCTCTGAGCATGTTTGTTTTCTTGTAGATGTTTCATTACCCGGCAAGGTAACACCGATGATGAGTGCACTGAGGATATTACCTGGTTGCGTAATGAAATGTCTGCAAGGAAACAACCAAGCTCAGAGTGCACCAAGCTTGCTGCATGCTGTGGAATATTTTATTTGGGACATATTTAGGCTTTTGCATGCAGGTACTATGATCTTCTCCATGGTAATGTGAAGTTCTTGACATAGTTATTAGAATTCTCTATAGAGTTCCTTTTCTTTTACCCTGCTGCCGCCCGGGTCATCTTATTTGGATCGTTTATCCTCTAAGCCAGAGGTGTCAAACTGCCGGCCCATGGGCTGGACGCATCACCGGGAAACCACACCCACTCCATTGCCAGCAATGGCGGAAATGCTCCAATACGTTGCACAATGTCACATAATGTCGCGAGTTTGACATGTCTGCTCTAAGCAATCAGTTTCTCAAATGAAACATACCATTGGTGGAACTTTTTGTAAAGATAGGTTATTCAGAAAACACATACACACACTTTTATGAAATTCTGTATGGGGAATTGAGAACATCTCTCAGAAGGAAAGGAAAAAATTGGGGACATGATAGTTAAACTGAAGCAACAAAGATTATTGCGTCCAGCTACAAGATTTTAAACTTAAAGGTGAGAAGTTTTTACATTTCCCACAGTCTTTGCGAGAGTTAAAGCCCATCACAATCAGTAAACCAAATTCACCTGAACGTTGTGTTTTATTGGCAAAGAAGACAATAAGAAAAACTGGACTGTATACCAAGACTTTCTGATATTGTATCCAGATATTCTGTGGGTGGAGATCTTACTTATTACATAGAATAATTTTATTTTTGTGAATTGTCTCTTCTTCTCATACTCAGAGTACGTGTTAAATAATAACCTGTTAAATAATAACCTTTGCTCCTTCCGCCACGGGCTGAAGACCCACTTATTTGAACTAGCTGGTCTGGCCTGATGGGGGAATATGGGTCTTTTTAATGGTTTTTTTATTATTTTATTGTTATTGTATTTTAATTGGGCATTGGTTTAATTTCTTTTTAATTTTTGTACTGGTATTTATATATGCCCTGTTAACCGCCCTGAGTCCTTCGGGAGAAGGGCGGTATAGAAATCGAATAAACCTAAACCTAAACCTAACCTAATATAGTTGTATGGAGGAGGAGAGTCAATGAAAATGGCCTCCCAATCATTAAAGATGTCTCCAAGGTCTTTTAGAAAGAAAAGGTTTTGGTTTATTTTGTGAAATAACTTTGGATTTAGATCTCTGTATTTAGTAACTAATATTAAAGCTGTTCTTGAATAAGCTTACTATAAAGATGGTCTTCTTTTCAGCTACTATTTTAGAAAATGGGATGTCTTATCAGAATAAAGATAATTGGTGACTTTATTTTTGGCAATTAAATACACTGAAATAGAGCAAAAGAACATTTTGTTTCCTTCAGGAAATGATTTGTGCAATAAACTTCATCACCATGAAACAAACATATATTTCTGTGTTTCACTAACACTTTAGATCTTTCCAAGCAGTTGGTGACAATTTATCACACGTTGTCTAAATCATGGGTGTCAAACTCACGACGTTACTTGATGTGTCACAACTTATCGTGACTTTCCCCCCATTGCTGGCAATGGAGTGGGCACGGTTTTGGCATGATGTATCCAGCCCACCGGCCAGCAGTTTGACACCCATGCTCTAAACCATGGCTGCTCTTGTAATAGTCCATAATTTTGTCTGTGGATTCTGATTATTTATTTTTACTGTTTTCTCACCTTACTGTGTATAGATTTTCTTTTTTCAGTTCCTTAGACAATCATTATCTTTTGATTGACATATTTTTAGACTTCATGTTTGGTCACTGTATATTTGGTTAATAAATTGAGCAATTTTTTCCACTGACTATAGTATGTCCTGGTTGGTTTGTTTTAGAAGTATACATTATGCATTAACAGAGGGGGAAAGTATGCATTAACAGTGGGATAGAATCAAGATCATGTGAAGTGTTAATACCACTTTACAATGCCTTGGTAAGGCCACACTTGGAATACTGCATCCAGTTTTGCTCACCACGATGAAAAAATGATGTTGAGACTCTAGAAAGAATACAGAGAAGAGCAACAAAGATGATTAGGGGACTGGAGGCTAAAACATATAAGGAACAGTTGCTAGAATTGGGTATGTCTAGTTTAATAAAGAGAAGGTCTAGGGGTGACATGATAGCAATGTTCCAATATCTCAGGAGTTGCCACAAAGAAGAGGCACTTAATTTGTATATGAAATCACTGAAATTTTCATATTGATCCCTGGAAGGCTATGGTACTCCTGAATGGGTCCTAAAGGGTGGCTTTGGAATGGATGAAGACGAACAAATTGAATCTTATTACAGACAAAACATTGGATGGTAGAACTCTCTTGATTTAACTAATGTTGGCTGTAGTTCCACTCTATGTGAAACTGGAGTGTAAACTGAACGTGATTCTGAATAAAATTCTTGCCTGTGGAGTGACAGATGATAGTAGCAGCCAGGAACAATATTTACCAGCTTTAATCAGTACATTAGCATTATCTAGATGAAACAAAATTACTCTTAGTTTGTGTGAACAACATCCAAATTAAGCTACTTTAGTGTATAGGACTTTGTTTAGAAGATAACATCGACCCTCATGGCTAGGTAGCTCCAATGTATAGCAGCAAAACCAGCTACATTGGTTTCTGGTGCCTTGGAAGATATATTTCTGGAGAAAAGAATACATCTAGTTTTGTTTCTACCTGGAAAGTGCCTCTAGATTTTGTGCTCGAGACACAAAACAACACGAAATTTTAACTTCCTGAGTTTGACCATTTTTACAAGTCACCACACTTGTAAAGTGAAATGTCAGTGTTAAACAAGTCCAGCATATCCAATAGGTGTCTTTTATCATTGTCTACTAGAAAATTGCAAACAAACAAAGACCGCAGAATACTGTAACCAGTTATAAATGTGAGCCAGTGGCCAAATGCTAAAAATGCAGTCACATGATCACAGAGGAAGTGGGAGTGGGGCAGCCCTAACTTCAAATGTAGATGTAAGTTGCATTTTTTTAAAGTCCATTGTAATTTCAAACTGTTAATTAAGCGACTAGCCATAAATTGAGGACCACCTGTAAAGATCTCATCTGTTCTGCAAAATTGTTAACAAATATTTAAATAAATGTATTTAGATAAATAAGTAAATATTTATTCATATTAAACATATGCCGCTCTCCATGTTTTCAGAATCCATATGTGGTGAATTCCTTTAAAAGGCCATCTTTGTCCTTTTTCCAAAGAAGAAGGATTGCATCTGCTTTCCCAGTTTTACTGTTGTTCCATGTTATCGATTTTGGTGCCTTGATCTAAGAACACATTTGCTAACTAATCATCTTAGCAGGTCTGCCTAGGTCTAGGAGAAAGTAAAGCTCCTGTTAGCTGGCATGTCTACATAAAATTTGTTGGCTTGTGGTTGCTGTAAAGAGGTTGAGCTCTGACTGAAACCATGCAGGGTAAAAATTGCTATTGCACTTTGGAATAGGGGAAAAGCTAACCACATTAGACATTGACTATTATTTTTTCAGTCTAATTATTATTGTTTACTGAACATTTTAAAGAAAATATGTAAACCAAAGCAAGAAAGATTAAAAGAATATTGTGTTTTTCTTTGGAATTAATTTTTTTGAAGAAGTTCAAAATTCTTCTTTAATTTTGTGTGGATTGAGTGGACTATATCTTAAATAATTGCCATATCTGTTAAATTTTTAAATTAATTCATTTATTAATCACACTTCAATCCCACCATAGTCAAAAGGACTCTTGGTTGTTATTATGGAACTTTCCTTTTCTCAAAGTGAATGGAGATATTCACATGTTCAAGTTTTCTTATACATGTCAGGAAATTGGACAATTTGAAAAACAGGTTCTCCAAATGTGACTAAATATTGATAAACCCTCCAAAATATGTAATTTATCTTTAATATTTCCCAAATCATTTGACAAGGAATAGTAATTGTATATAAATCATGTTTATAGTATGCTTAAAACTAGTTTAATTCAGTACATGTAACATTTTTTTCTAGCTAGCAATTCTTAAAGTATTGAGGGACAGGATATAAAATACAGATAATTGTATATAATTATATGATTCATATTTGTAACATATAGTTACTGAAATGTGATCAATGATTTATTACAATAATTACTTGATTGTCTTGAATTTATTATCAGATGAAGTGGAGCTTTAATTAAATTGGTTGTTTTTGTGATATCTGGGAAAAATGCATGTACTTTTTTATGAATAAGGAGAAATTTGTCCAACTAAATTGGTCAGATGAAATAAGAAAAAGATGCTTGTGTGTTGATAAGCAGCATCATAGTCAGGAAGAATGGTGAAAACATAATAATTCATGTCCTAATCAAAGACCTAAGAATTATTATCATAGCATCTAAAATTATAGGCAGTTCCAAACAAAGTGGTTCTTTTTGTAAAATTAGAGTGTTCGTTATAAATTCAATATTTCTAGATATTATTATTATTATTATTATTATTATTATTATTATTATTATTATTATTATTACTTAATTAAACATGAACCTCAGTCAACTGAACATTCAAATTGACTGGCACTGATGGTATCAACCAGGTACCTCCTTAAAATGTAAGCTGTCCGAGTAGCACAGTTTTTTGTAGCATTGCTGGAGTTATTGCAGGAAGCTTGCCTTGCCACAGTCTTTTTATTTCTATTTGTAGGTCTTTGTATTTTGTTATCTTCTCCACTTCTTTCTCGTCTATTCTGCTGTCTCCAGACACTGCCACGTCCACTATCCAGACTTTTTTGTCTTTCTTATTGACAATTGTTAAGTCCAGGGTGTTATGTTGCAGGTGCTTATCTGTTTGAATTCTGAAGTCCCAGAGCAGTTTAATTTTATCATTTTCTATGACTTTCCCTATTTTATGATCCCACCAGTTCTTGCTTACAGGCAAATGATATTTCTTGCAGATCTTCCAATGCACCATTGTTGCTACTTTGTCATGTCGCTGCTTGTAGTCAGTCTGTGCGATCTTCTTGTAGCAGCTTACCAGGTGGTCCACTGTTTCTTCAGCTTCTTTGCATAGGCGGCACTTACTGTCTGTTGCTGTTTTCTCAATTTTGACTTTGTATGCAGTTGTCCTTAAGGCTTGGTCTTGTGCAGCCAGAATTAGTCCCTCGGTCTCTTTCTTCAATTTTCCTGCTCTTAGCCATTGCCAGGTCTTGTTATTATCTGCTTTCTCAGCTATTTTTTTAATGTACTGGCTATGTAGTGCTTTGTCTTCCCATGCCTCTATTCTGTTCTTCATTTGGTCTTTTTTGTAGGCCAGTTTGGTCTCTCCAGTAAGCCTTCCTGATACACTAATTTCACTGCATTTTCATCATTGTCCTTCAGATATTTTTCCATAGCCATTTTTTCTTCTTCAACCATCTGATGTACTTGCAGCATTCCACGCCCACCTATTTGCCTTGGTGGATAGAGTCTGTCAATGTCACTGTGTGGATGAAGGGCATGATTCATTGTCATTATTTTTCTGGTCTTCCTATCTATTGCTTTTAGTTCTGCTTAAGTACAGTCCTCTATTCCAGCTGTGTATCTAATGACTGGAATTGCCCAGGTGATATTTCCTCCATTCAGTTTGGACTTTAAGATCTTCTTCACTCTCTTGATGTATTCACCTCTAATCTTTTTCTTGACTTCAGTATGCTTGATGTTGTCAGCTTGAAGGATATCCAAGTATTTGTAGTAATTTTCCTCATCCAGACTCTTAATGTTATTTTCGTGGGGCATCTTGATTCCTTCAATTTTCACTATCTTTCCTTGTTTGATAGTAAGTGTAGCACATTCATCCAAGCCAAACTCCATTGCAATATCTTGGCTATATATATGGACAGTGTTGAGCAGCGATTCTATTTCAGATGATGTTTTTCCATACAGTTTCAGATCATCCATGTAAAGGAGGTCGGATAGTCTGGCAGATGTTTTTGATGTTTGATAGCCATGTCCTGTGTTATTCAGTATTGTTGACAGAAGAAACAGTGCAAAAACAAATAGTAGTGGTGATAATGAATCTCCTTGAAATATTCCTCTCTTGATATTAACCTCTCCCAGTTTTTCACCATTGACCTGCAACTGTGTCTTCCATTGTCCCATCGATCTTTGCACAAATTTTCTGATATTTCTACTGACTCCTGTTATTTCTAGGCACTTGATTATCCAGTCATGTGGCAGAGAGTCAAATGCCTTTCTGTAGTCAATCCATGCCACATTCAGGTTGGTCTTCCTTTTCTTACAGTTTTCCAAGATCATTTTGTGTATTAGGAGTTGATCTTTTGTTCCTCTGCTATTGGGGCAGTTTCTTTTCTGCTCAGGTGGAAAGAGATTGTTTTCAACTAGATGCTGTTGTACTTTATCAGCTACTAAACTGGTTAGCAGTTTGAAAGTTGTTGGTAAGCAGGTAATTGGCCTGTAGTTGCCCCTTTTGCTGGATTTTTCATTATTAGGTAGGTTTTCCCAGTTGTTAGCCACTTTTCAATTTCTCCTCCCTGTAGTATTTTGTTGAACAGCTTGGTAATGAGTGGGTATATAACAGTTAGATGTTTCAACCAAAACCCATGCAGTTCATCTTCATCTGGTGCTGACCAATATTTGATTTTCCTTGCTCTTTTTTCTACCATTTTTGTTGTTATTACTAGTTCTTTCATTTCAACTTCTGTTTTATTTGCATCCACCTCTTTTAACCAAGCCGCATCCTTGTTTTGTTTCTTTGGGTTATCCCATATCTGCTTCCAGAACTGCACTGTTTCTTCCTTGTCAGGTACTGACTGATTCATTGCAGTTTCTCCATTGATGGATTGGTAGAAACGTTTCTGATTGGATTGAAATGGGAAGTTCTGCCTATAATTTGCAATTCGAGCTTCGTATCTACTGATTTTCCTGGCTACAGCTTTTATTTGCTGCTTTATTATTTCCAGTGCTTGCTTGGTCTTCCTTGTTTCTAAGTGGTATTTCTTGATTAGGTATTCTTTGGTCTTCTTGTTCTTCAGCTTCTTTTCTTTCATCTGTTCTAGCTTGCTTACATGTGATCTTAACTTGCTGATCTTATTTTCTAGTCTAACCTTCCATTTTTGTGATGCACTGTTTGTTTGTTTTTCTTCTTTGTTGATTTTGCATCCCATTAGTTGGTTTGTTTCTTGCAGTGTATTGGTGCTTATACTTGATATTGCAGTATTTGCATCTTTTAATGATTGTGCTAGCTGTTTCTTTGGAACAAGCTTCAATGCAGGCAGCCTTATTTTGTTGTTTTTGTGCTATTCTAGATGCTCAATTATTCTTTGTTTCAATTCTTTTATTTCTTTAGTTAGAGGGTTTTGTTCTTCCTGAGGAAGAGGTGCCTGGTTTCCAAATGAGAACAGTTATATACTGTATCTCTGCTGGATTCCTTCACTGCCAAATCCCCCTGGTTTGCCTCTACATTCTGAATTACTTCTGGCAAGGCTTTGATTTCTTTGCCCTGGGTAAACCTTTGCAGTTTGTCCAATTCTGTTTCTGTGAATTCTTTATTTCATATTATAAATCAGTGTTGATCTGTTAGTCTCTGTTCCATTATTTCTGATTCTGGATGTTGTTCTTTCCAGAACTGGTACATTCATTTTAATATCCTCTTTTTGTTGGACTTGATCTGTAATAGCAGATCATTATTTCTTTGTTTTCAATCACTGTGTATTTGTGACAGGTAAATACCTTTTCTTCCAGTAGTTCTGCAGCTGCTGGCCCTGGTTGCTCAGCCAATAGTCTTGAGTCCTGTAACTCATTTTTCACCAGATATCCAGGAACTCCAACATCTAGTGCGGGTGACATCCGAGCCAGTATGGCTTTCTGAAATTTACGTCTCACCATATTTTTTATGGGAGAGACACTCTTTGTCTGACTCCTCTGATGAGACCTGTCCAGTATTGATTGAACCTCTGGCTTAGCTCTCATCTTTCTCAGAGTACACAAACCCCACAACCACATCAAGATAGTGCCTCACTGGGTATTATTATTATTAATTTTCCCCCATCCTTTATTATTTTTTATAAATAATTCAAGGTGACAAACATGTCTAATAAACCTTCCTCATCCTATTTTGCCAACAACAACAGTCCTGTGAGGTGCCATGACCTGACAGTGTAGTGTGTGACTGGCCCAAAGTTACCTAGTCAGTTTTCATGTTTAAAGCAGGACTCTAATGTACAGTTTCCTGGTGCCTTAATCTGTAGATCAAACTGACTTCATTTTATGTTCTAATTGTGTATTATGTTTCACTTTCAAGCAAGATTCATCTTGTATGCTAATTGTTCTTTTTCCTGAATCAGGCATGGATCACAGGCACTCATGCTGTTTACTCCCAAATGGATTATTGTGATATGCTCTATATGGGTCTGCCCTTAAAGATCATTCAAGAACTATCATTCAAGAACTGCAGCTGGTCCAGTAAGAGATGGCACTGACACTTAAGGATACATCTTGGTATGCCCATATTACACCATTGCTCCATCAGCTGCACTGGTTCCCAGCTGTCCATTCTGAATCAAAGATAATATGAGACCATGAATTCTAATCCAACCGAGGCATGAAACCAACTTGGTTACCTTGGACCAGTCCTTCTCTCTCAGCCCTGGGGAAAAAGGAAATCACATGGTAAATCTTGCCAAGAAAACTATAGGGATTTGTTCAGGTAGGAGACAAGTAACAGAAAATTGTGTATGAAAAATGTATTCAGGGTGAAAAAAATACTCAAGCAAAAACTAGTGAATTTGGGGGATTTTTATAAATACAATTTTTCTTTGTAATTTGGTGAAAATGAGTAATATACTACTCATGTAGCACTCAGACTAGAACTGGATTGATTTGCTATCCCTTTGTTTCTCAAAGCTACTGCTTTGAAACTCTTATCTATTGATTAGTGACACTATCTCTACATATAAATGTCTGCCCAACCACTGCCTGCCTTTTGAAATATATGTGGAATTGAAATTTACTCAGGGGCCACCATGGAATAGTTCAAGAAGAGAATAGCCTTCTCTTAGTAAAACCTTTTAAAAGACTGGCTCAGAGCTTTTTGAGTTTTCTCCTCCAGAATCCCCACCTCTTTTGCTAGTGTCCTCCTTCTCCCACGGAGAGCAAATGCTAAAGGCTCTCAGTATTTCAGAATGTTGAGACTCAGATTCCAAGCCTTTAGCATTTTCTCCTCTGTAGAGGAGAAGGATGCTAGCAAAAGAGTTCGATCCTGCAGGAGACAATGCAAAAGGCTTGGACTCAGAAGATTCCAAAGTGCTGAGGTTCAGAGCCTTTCAAAATGCTGGCTGCACTAGGGTTTTCCACTCTGGAGAAGAAAATACTAGCAAATGCCATCATTCTTATGATAGTTTAGAAAGCTCTTTTTCCAAATGTTCTGAACCATCATGAGAATATGGCCTATATGCAGGTTGAAGTGAGGCAATGGAAAGGTAAGTGGTCCCCAGCATGGTGGAGTGAGGAGAAAGTCCATGTGCCAGTGAGCCTAATCAGCAGGTGCCTCCTAGCCCATGGGTCTAGGCTCCCCGGGGCCTCCCCACTCCCTGAGTGACTTCTGTATGGTCACTTAACAACCCACATGGTTACTTAATGACTGCAATGAGGAGACCTCATATTGCAGTCATTAAGTGAGGTGGTCATGTGGGTATCTCGGTTAACAATTGCATTATTGACCAAAATTCAGGGTTTAATTGTGGTTGTAAGTCAAGGACTACCTAAAAAGACGTGTATTTCCTAAACTGCAAACTGCAGCAATGTGGACAATGATGCAAGCTTTTCCGTCATTTTAAGAGGCAGACTCACTTTCCCCTATTTTTTTCAAAATAAGCCAAATATAATCTTTTAAGAGGATCTGAACCTTCCAAGTATATAGATGCACATGTTTTTATGCTATGGTTTTTATGCAAAAGGAACACAATTCTGAATGTGAAATGATTTCAATCTGCCAAAAATAAGATTAGACACAAAAAAATCTGTTTTCTTCCATTATCATATTATCAGTGAACTAAGACAATACTCCCAGTTTAAAAATAAATTATATGGGGGTGGGAAGGTAAACAACAAATTATCTTCCACATAAATACAATAAATGCCCTATAGTTGGATTTGATTGAAATGTATCCAAAGCAGAGAAGTGTTTTCTTTGGAATTATGCTGCATTTAAGGCCAAATAGAAACCACCTGTTCATAATTGTATTAAATATGCTACATGGGTTGTTAGCAATATTATAATGGAAAGTAACAGGATTATATTAAGCAGTTAATCTGAGTAGTAGTTATTGATACCCATTCTTCACACACTGGTACCATAAGTGGGTTACATGAAATTACAGGAATTAGAATGTAAGATATAAAAGAATAGAATAATATCACTATTGTAGCAGTTACCTCCTTAAGTAACACCAGCTGCCTGCAATTAGTGCAGGTTCGCGTCCCACCAGGCTCAAGGTTGACTCAGCCTTCCATCCTTCCGAGGTAGGTAAAATGAGGACCCAGATTGTTGGGGGCAATTAAGCTGACTTTGTAATAATGCCGCTTAGGGGGTGTATGAAAGCCCTAATAAGCAGGCATATACATAGAATGAAGGCTACTGCTAAGCTTGTAAGCCGCCCTGAGTCTTCGGAGAAGGGCGGGATATAAATGGAATTTTTTTTAAAAAAGTATAATATTTTAAGAATGGTACTCATTTCTAAAATTATCAGTAAATAATCTATGATATGGCTATCCTATTAACTGCTAATAAGAAGAAGGCAAAAGAATAAACCAAAACTAAAAAAACTACATATAATCAGCAGATCTAACCATAAGGCATAATGCACTAAGAATCCTGCATGTGAGATGGCCGGGTTTAAAAATTTACTAAATAAATGGATTTACATTACTAGCATTAAACTGCAGATTCATTTTATTTAATTCAATCAAACATCCAAGATGGGGAAGGGAAAAAGAATTCATAGCTAGTACAAACAAGAATGAAAAAAAATCAAGGTTGGAATATAGATAACGATGGCAAAATTAAATCTTAGAATGCAGGTCCACCTTGATAGCACTGAAGATACCATATATTTCCTAATAGTGATAGCTCTAGAGACAAATTTTTGTTTTATGATTGGGATGGGTAAAGATTGGAAGACCCTGTAAAAAGAATAATACAATAAATAACTTATGTGCCACTGACTTAGCAGATCCAAAAAGGCATGGATGTAGGTGTTTGTCATATGGGATACCAGCAAATTTATCGTGAGTAATAGCAGAGGGCAAGACTTTTAACCAGGCCAAAGAAAAAAACTCACAGAGAGGATGGAGCAAAAATGTTACTTGGATTTCTGACAACACAGCAACAGGTGGTTGTATTAAGGTTGTTGTGTTTACCAATATTCCATAGGTGTATGTTGTGATTCCTTTGGCTATTGCATCTACTATAAAAAGACTATAAGATGAAGACTGCAGTCCCTTATTTTTGATTCCAGTGGAATTATCCACCTGGTGCAGCATTGATCATACCAGGTGGGTCTATGACAATTTGCCATGGCCAGCTTGCCATGCTCAACTCATCACAGCCAACTTGCCATGGCCAACTCACTGCAGGACAACTCGCCATGGCCAACTTGCCATAGGACAACTCACTGAGGGACAATAGTTACACTAATATAAAAGAAATGGTGGAACAGAATCATTAAAGAAAGGATGCAAAAGGAGAGACAAAATGAAATGTGAACAACAAAAATTAAAATTTATTTTAAATGAATACATTGAATTGTTAAATTGTCCCACAGTGAGTTGTCCTGCAGTGAGTTGGTCATGACAAGGTGTCCCGTGGCAAGTTGTCTCATGGTGAAGTGGCCGTGATGAGTTGTTTCATTCTGTCATCAGATTATGAATGCTAGGCCTTCTGGACAATATATTAGCTGAAACCAATATATGAATCTATTTGGGCAATTCAAGCTTCTGGTGGGAAAATGCCAGCCTCAGTTTGCAGGATACCATTTGGAATATAATGGGGAATATAAAAAAATATCCTTAGATATTTAGATAGCATTTTTTCTAAGATTTTTTTCTTTATAGAAAGTACAAAGCTATACATTTTTTAAAAAAATGAACAATTGTTTTCCCCTGGAAATAGTTGAGAGTTTAAATTGGCCACCTATTTCATAAATAAATCTTCAACATAGCAAAAGCTGACTTGTGGCCATTTTTTGTGGCTTGAGCTTGGCAATATATTATAAAGAATTGTAATGATCTTCTTAATCCCACCACCAAGGAAGAAAGAATGATAGTATCAATATAAAGTAAATTGGGATTTTTTTTCTATTGGCCCAAAGTGGGGAAAGATTCTTGATTTCGAAGCATCTAGAGTACAGAGTTTAAACAACTGAACAGGGAAGGAACCAAAAGAGAGCCTCATTTCACTCCCTAATTTTGAGAGGTGTTTTTCATCAAGTATCCTTGGCCATTACAAAAGACCATAAAAATAATTCTGAGGCAGTTTTTGTATCAAAAAATAAAGCCTTCAATTTATTGTCGAGGCCACCAGCTTTTTCCTGAGCCTGTCACAAAAGATAGAATCAAGAGTGGATTTATGAGCCTTGATGCTGTATTTTTCTTCCAGATGTTGCAGTATCAGGTAGTGGTCAAGTATGGACCTGCCAATTCTGAAACTGCCCATTCATCTGCAAAGATTTGTTTTGACTCCAGCCTTTTGCAAAGTTTTTTTCTTTTAAAAAAAGATGTCTCAAAGTTTGTACATAGCCGACTAAGAGGATGATAATTGACCCCACAATGATGTCCTTGCAGAAGCCTTTTTTACTAAATG
Source organism: Vipera ursinii (assembly GCF_947247035.1). Lineage (NCBI taxonomy): Eukaryota > Metazoa > Chordata > Lepidosauria > Squamata > Viperidae > Vipera > Vipera ursinii. The sequence goes on from NC_139512.1 coordinate 95,028,267, forward strand.
GGTATAATAATGACAAAGCACAGTCATATGGGATTACCAGGGAGGAATCAAAGGCGGAAAACAGCTATTAAAAATGTTGCCCACTAATCAAAATTTGTTTTGAAAAGTTAATGGGAATATAATCTCAACCCGCTGCTTTGCTTTTGTTATCCTATGCCACTAATTTATTAACTACTGCAATTGTGACCGACCAGATTGTGAGACTGTGCACGCAGTGTCATAAGATAGTAAGTATTAATAACTGCCTCTTAAGCAAAAAGGATTTGCAAATGCAGCTCCCAGTTCACTGCAGCAATATAAAAGATTAACCTTAAGTTTCTGTCTTTGGGCTATAATCTGTTGAAAAGGCTGTCTAGTCATTTGTTCTGGTGGCCTGTATAGGTTTAGCCCATAATTCCTTTTAAGCATTTTTTTTTCTTTTAAAGCAAAGCTTTTTATATTTTTTTGTGAAACACACTGTAGGAGGGAGAAGAATTTTTTTTGTCTGCATCCCAGGCAACCTTGTTTACCCTACAATTAAAGTCAAACAACAGTTTCAAAAGGGTGTGAGTTGGGCAGGGACGATTAGGTGCTAGTTTCTTAAGAGTATTTCTGTAATTGTGTAATCAAAGCTGGAAAAGGTCAGTTGCAAGACTGAGGCATAGGCTTCTGACAAAATATTTGCATAGAACAAAGAAAGCAGAGGAGCGAGGGAGCAAGGGAAGGAAGGAAGGAAGGAAGGAAGGAAGGAAGGAAGGAAGGAAGGAAGGAAGGAAGGAAGGAAGGAATCTGACAGGAAGCGGAATCACTTTCACTTCTATTGATTTTTTTCACCTGTCCATGGTCATTCTTTTTTTTTTGTTTAGATAAGGAAATATCTCTGAAACAATGACCCAATGGGTCATGCCCACTTAATATTATATGTGGATAATCTATAATTAGATTCAAAGTCTAAAACTGGTGGAAATTTAATAGTTTAAAAGAGCCTTGGTGGAGCAGTGGGCTAATGCCTCCTTAAGTAACACCAGCTGCCTGCAATTAGTGCAGGTTCTCATCCCACCAGGCTCAAGGTTGACTCAGCCTTCCATCCTTCCGAGGTAGGTAAAATGAGGACCCAGATTGTTGGGAGCAATTAAGCTGACTTTGTAATAATGCCACTTGGGGGGGGGAAAGCCCTAATAAGCAGGCATATACATAGAATGAAGGCTATTGCCAAGCACATTTGATTTGTGCTTTAGATTGTAAGCCGCCCTGAGTCTTCGGAGAAGCGGGATATAAATGGGATTAAAAAAAAAGTTCAAATCCTAAACAAGAGCCTAAGAGTGATTAAGAATACAGGCAGTTCCACACAGGGAGGGGCTTTTTTTGTAAAATTGGGGTGTTCGGGTCCAATAAATTCAATATGTTCAGATACAACTCCTGGGCAAATCCCTGGAGTTTTATTGGCAAGTTTTTTGGGGAAGTTTTTTTTTTTGCCACTGCCTCCTTTCTGGACCTGAGAGACAGTGACTTGCCCAAGGTCACTCTCTTGGTTTTGTGCTTAAAATACGAATAGAAATTACTGCCTTCTGGTTTCTAGCCGGATGTTTTAACTACTCCATTGAACAGCCTTTCATAATTATTTATGTTTTGTTCTTATGTTATATTTTTATTTTGCCTTTTTAATATATCATTAATATAAGAGCCATGATGGTGCTGTGGTTAGAATGCAGTATTGCAGTCTAATTCTGCTGACTGCTGATTGCCAGCAGTACAGCAGTTCAATTCTCACCGGCTCAAGGTTGACTCAGCCTTCCATCCTTCTGAGGTCAGTAAAATGAGGACCCAGATTGTTGGGGGCAATACGCTGATTCTGTAAACCTCTTGGAGAGGGCTGTAAAGCACCGTAAAGTGGTATATAAGTCTAAGTGCTATTGCTAATTCAAGGCAACAAACATATGGAACAAGATGCCAATGTCTATGAAACTTGGACCTAATCTGGACCAATAATCGAGTCCAAATAGAAGTAAGGACACCATGTGGTCTGCATCAGGGAAGTGTGAATAACCTTTTTTTTATGCCATTTCCCTCTGCTGGTGTTACCCACTGCTATCTGAAATACCATATTCATAGGTAAAAAGATGCATGAATTTTGTTCTGAAATCCATTCTTTTGTTCCTGTTCTAAAGTGATCTAAAGAGCCACTGCTGTCACTGTTTCCAATTTGCTTGTGCGATACACTATTGATTTCTTCCAGTGAGCCCATGTATGGTGTTCGGCTATTGCTGAATGGATTGGTTATCCTTCTAGAACTCTTTCTAACATAAGCCTTGTTCATGTTTGAAAGGGGCCTATGACTGCAGAATTATTTGCCTCTACCATAGCTTTGCATAAGTGACTCAAGAATCAATTTCAGTTTGTCACTTTTGCTGCTCATTATTCTTACCTATCTTACCTATCAGAGATCAAAATTCATTGTTTGCAGGGAAAAGGCTAATCCTCTCAGCAAAAAGTAGATCAGTTTAGATGGGGTGCAGAATGCCCACATCTTGTACACTTCATCCTTTTGTGTGTCTGTCATATGTCAGCTTGATTAAAGTTCCTGCCATTCTGTAAATATGTAAGAAATGCTACATTTATTTTCATATACGTTCTATGATAACCATATACCTTTTCTCCCTAACACGCATATTTTTGCATACAGTTTTCCTTAAACCGTTTGATTGCCATTTTCCCTAATGTAGACTTTTTTATTTATACTTTCTGAACCTAGAATTGTACTGAGAAAACTGCAGAAGGGCATAACCTAGAAGATAACTATGCAGATGGGTAGAAAATGAAGAACAGAATAAAAGAGGAAAAAAGAGGATGGAGAGGAGTTACCCCAACATGTAGAAAATAAAAAATGAAAAGACTTTTGAAGGTGTAATATTTGTTTTCTTATTACCAGATCCCAGAGGATTAAGTGGTTTCTGGTGAATTAGTCTAGCAAATATGGGGTGCAATTGTGAAATCAAGAACGCTGTTCTGATAGCAGCAAATGGCTCCTATCCATTGTGTATAATCAGATATATTAGTTAGCAAACAGATTTCCAAGGGAATCTCTGCTGCCTGGATCAGTTCTAATTAAGTTGGAGGAGAGGAAATAGTTTTGACCCAGCACTAGGAGATAGATAACAGGGAGCCCTGTAATTTTGTTCCCATGAAACCTGATGACATTTTCTCAATTAAGCCATCTTAAAATTTTCTGCTTGTTCCCCGTGTTATCTATTATCTTTTGCTGAACACTGTTTAAGCACTGTTTGCTTTTCACAATGTTTTTTTAAATAAGACCCATCATGATTACTAATCTGCTTCTGATGTGTTGAGTACAGCTTCCCCTGTACTACTCTATATTAGTCTACAGTTAGAGCACATGTTGTAACTTCTGTCAGGCTTATCTTCAAAGAGCAATTCAAAGGACTGTGAAGTAAAGAGAGATGTTTGCTACAGGCCATTGTTGTACTCAGTCCCTGTTCCCCGCAAGTCCTTGTCAAAGCTCTTATCTTTCACCCCACAACTTCTTAATACAGATGCCTTGACTTCCATCTATCTGTAGAAAGTGCTACTTGTACAGCTACAGAGCAGAAAATCCTAAGTAATCTGCAGGTCTGCAGAAGGAAATGTGGTTGCTGCAGGAATGCAATCTCCTGTCCCCATTGTCCTGATGAAGCCTATTTTGAGGAGTGGCCTTTCTGTGACAATCACAGTGTGTTGAATATTCATGATAAAAACCCTGCTTCAAAACTAACTGAAATTAATAATAAAAAAGCAGCAATGTATAGACAATTTTGATCAAGGCTCTGCAGATCTTTCAGCAGATGACTATAGCTATTCATATAACTAGGACATTAATATCTTTTATTGTAGAAAAGCAGAGAGATCCAATTGTATTGTTTTCAGAGTTATCTCTATTTGCACACACACAGACATACAATTAGTTTTTCCACATGTATTTTTTCTGTATTGTATTATTTTAAAACACGTAGAAATAATTATTTTTAAAACTCCTTGGCCAATGAAATTTTGACAACAGAAATGATGAGAAGTGGCAACTACTGTACAATTCTGGTTCTTAAGAGAGAACTCTTAGCTAATAGTTAAAGACCTGTTTCCAAATTCAACTTCTTTCTTACTGACACTGTCTTGTATGGATTAAGTTTGAATGTATTGGGATCATCCAACCATCATCACTTTCAACTTCATACTAAACTAAAAGGGGAATAGAACTACATGTCACCTGTATATTACTTTTTTAAAAAAAACAAGATTTACTCTACTAGTCATGTGTGATTCTATAAGGAGGTGCTCATCTTCACAGCTGAGGAAGCTAATGTTGTCCAAAGACACTTCCGTAGTCATGTTGCCAGCATGACTATATGCTGAAGCACACAGAATGCTGTTACCTTTCCACCAAAGTGGTACCTACATATCTACTTGCATTTGAACTGCTTTTCTGTTTTCAAACTGCTAGGTTGGCAGGAATTGGGGCAAGAACTGGATCTCATCCCATCATGCAGTTCTTGGGTCTTAAACTGCCAACCTTCTGGTTGACAAGCTGTCATGGTTCCGACAGATGCAATTCTTCAAAGAACCTTGAGGCATTGTTTACCTTAAGGATCTTTAATCAAAAGAGCATACCTTTGGCACGTACATAGTCAAGCCAAAATCTGGATTCCCCTCCCCTAAGCACACAGTATCAAAACACAGTTCCTCCCTCTAATTAACTGTCATAAATCACATTCTCCAATTAGTTTTTATTGTAAACTTTCCCTTAAACAACCTGTCAAATTCTTATTTTCTCTTATTTCGAAACAGCCTTGAGAGACATTCTTCCTACCCCCCCCCCAGCATCAACTAATTCTAGCTCTAAAAGTAACAGACAAGTTTTAAAGAAGCAAAGGTGCCTCTCCACATGTTGTCAAAGCAAGAACATCTGATGTTAGCAGAGTTGACACAAGCCCTTTGTGTTAACTGCTAGGCCATTGTACCCCCTTATATTACTAAAAAAAACACCCTCAAAAGAAGATGCGTACTCCAATTGTGAGGATCTGATAAATCTTAGGAAAAATGGGAGAACTGCATCAGATCACGCTAAGTCCTTCTGTTTTACCAGTCTGCCTGCTTCCCACATCACTCCTTCTGCCATTTATCCTAATAATGGCCATACCATGGTTTCATAGTTTCAACATCACTTTGTAATTCAGCATTAGCATGTAATGCTACTAGCAAGGAAAGACATTGTTCCCTTGACAACCAATATATTTATGACATTCCAATGAAAAGAATAAAACTATATAATTTTCTCATGTTAGAGATCTTTTTAAAAATAAAAAGAAAATCCAAAATAAATATTTGCTGACCTATTTTATGGTAAGTTATACTGACTTGTTTAGAGTTGTCCTTAGAAACTAAAGAGCAGATGAAATAAAGATTTTTTTGAAAAAAATAATCCAGTGCAATGAGGAAGCACTGGTATTTTTTTTACATAATAGGGTAAAACATTATTTTATTTATTTGGTCATTTAATAAAGAGAAGATATAGCTGACCTTTTAGAGGTCATCAATGATGCCATTTTTTTGCTGAACAGCTCCAGCAAAATAAAATGTTTGAAAAATTCCCCCATATGTTTTTTCAAGAGAGAGAGAGAGACAGAGAGAAAGAGTGGCAGAGAGACAGAGAGAGACAGGCACACAGATGCACACAGATGCACACACACACACACACACACACACAGAGAGAGAGAGAGAGAGAGAGAGAGAGAGAGAGAGAGAGAGAGAGAGAGAGAGAGAGAGAGAGAGAGAGAGAGCAGAGATGGGGAAAAGACAATACAGAAGACTCTAAATTGTCCAGAAAAGAATCTATTAATCTGAGGGATTCAGTAGATACAATAAATTGTACTCTAAGTATTTTTTTAAAAAAACTACCAGAAATAACCAACTTCCCTTTTTATTTCCAAAGCACTAGTTGTCATGATACCAAAACGTTCCTACTGATTTACACTTACATAGAGATATAACTTTCCTACTTCTAAATACTGAGTTTATGCGACATCAAGCAACCGGTTAGCACAGGGATGTCAAACTTGTAACGTCACATGATGTGTCACGACGTATTGTGACTTTTTTGCCATTGCCGGTAATGGGGTGGGCCCAGTTTCGCTATGATGCATCCGACCCATGGGCCGGCAGTTTGACACCCCTGGGATAGCAAGATGGTTCCCTTCTGGGAAGAATTGCTTCATCTTGGGTTTCAATAGAGTCTCAGTTTGGGTAAGTTATAATAGCAAAATCCAGCATTTGTTTGTTTGTTTGTTTGTTTACTTATTTATTGATCACATTTATATGTCACCAACAGCTTCCTCAGAACCAAGCTTGGTAGAGTCAGGGTTATGACTTACTGAAAAAAATTGCCTAGGATATGTAATAGAGGAAATAAAAGTTGGTTGCAGAGTGAGATATGTGAGAGGGACAATTCACTGAATAGTAGACTGCTGAGTAGTGGCATTGTAACTTTGTTTCCCCTTCTTAAAAACAGTAAATATTTTAGCCAGTATTTGTGTTAGACCACTGGCCTTTCATTCATTGCTGAGAGACTTAAAACTGCCTCTCTTATGCAAAATTTTGTCCATGAATTTATACAGGAATGGTTAGCTTTGAGCTAATATTCGGAAAGCTGAGTTGGCGCTAACCAAATCTGGACTGTTAACTATCCAGACAACAACTATTTAGCAATGGTTCAGTCTTAACTATTTGTGACCATCTGGTAGTCAACCAACCCAGATCTTGCAGCCCAGATCTTGTAATTCTAACTGAATTAGACTCCCAGTTGTGATGGCAGGACCCAGTGATGCCCTCTCCGTGATGTCCCGGTGCCTGGAGGTGGTTCAGGTCTGGATGGGGAGAAACAGGCTTCGTCTCAATCCCGCCAAGACTGAGTGGCTGTGCATATCGGCATCTTGGGTTAACCAAGTTATTCCACCTCTAACAATGGGGGGTGAGGTGTTACCCCCCGTTGATAGGGCTCGCAACCTGGGCGTCCTCCTGGACTCACGGCTCACTTTTGAAGACCACATAGGAGCCGTGACCAGGGGGGCTTTTGCACAGGTTCGACTGGTGCGCCAGTTGCGTCCCTATCTGGACTGAGACGCCCTACGCACAGTTACTCATGCGCTTGTGACCTCCCGTTTGGACTACTGTAACGCTCTCTACATGGGGCTGCCCTTGAAGACCACTCGGAGGCTTCAACTGGTGCAGAATGCGGCCGCACGAGTTGTAATGGGGGTCTCCCGATACTCCCATGTAACACCTCTACTCCGTGAGCTGCATTGGCTTCCGGTTGCCCTCCGGGTGAAATTCAAGGTGCTGGTTATTACCTATAAAGCCCTACATGGCCTGGGTCCGGGCTATTTGAGGGAACACCTGCTGCCGGCATCAAACGCCCTTCGCCCAGTGCGCTCCCACAGGGAGGGTCTGCTCAGGGTTCCGCCGCTAAGAGATTGCCGGCGGGTGACACCCAGGGATAGGGCCTTCTCAGTGGGAGCGCCTGCCCTCTGGAACCAGCTGCCGGTGGAGCTGAGAACTGCCCCCGACCTCCGATCATTCTGCCGGGGCCTGAAGACCTGGCTCTTTGAGCTCTCAGGCCCAGGCTGAGGAGAAATTTTTAATTGGGGTTTTAAGTGTACAGGGTCAATTTAATATTTTTTAATTTGGTTTTTTAACTTTTGTATGGTGGATTTTTTAATTCCCTGTAAACCGCCCTGAGTCCTCAGGGAAAGGGCGGTATATAAATGTAACTAACTAAATAAATAAATAAATAAATAGAAGAAGTATAGTATTCCACTAGAATATCATAAAGCAAAGTTGAATGTTAGGGCTGGTCACATTTAAGAAGTTGAGAACTGAGAAAATGAATTAAATCTAAAATAATATTAGCATTGCCATCTCAAAAGCAGAGTGCTTAATAAAGTGATGCTACTCATGGCAAACTTGGAGAGCTTATCTGCACAGTCTCTCTCAGGAATCTCCACTTATGAAGGCTAAATTGATAAAAGCTGGAAGTACAAACAACCTATTAAGTCTGAGAAACTTTTCAAAACATTTCAAGCTTTTCAAAGACATTTGATTCAATTCGTTGATTTGAAATGAGAGTTTGTGCTTCAATGCTTGGTCAGAATCTCTTGATTGAAGCTTTTAAAATTCAAACATTTCTTTCAAAGCTTGCACAGCCTTAATGTTTAATAAAGTAGTTGTTTGTAGGCCATCTTAGTGAACAGACAAAATAATAGGTGACATTATAAAACAACATACTAGTTATGTTGCCATCTTGGAATTCATTTATGTGGAGGATGTCATTTTCTCTCAGAATTTGAGAATAAGGATATTATTAGAATAAACTAATTTTCCTCAATTTACTGTCAGTGTTGGATTATAAATCATATTATTCCTAACTGACATGAGTAAAATGGAGAAATTGCTTCCAGAAGTACAACAGTTCTGAGTGAAAATGCAATGGTAGAGGTGTTATGTGATGAAATGCAATTATTATGGTTGGTTGCACAGTCAGCCAGATGTTTAGATTATTATTATTTTCCATCTGTCTGTCTGTTTTCCCCATAGAGAGAGAATGATTGGCCCAATGTCACCCAGCCAGCTTTCATGCAGATCTAGAACTTATAGTCTTCTGGTTTCTAGGCCATTACCTTAACTACTACACTAAATCGATCTTCATAATATGGTAAGAGATAAAGGATAAGAGATCCTGGAAGCCTTTCTTGACTGCAAGATTCCTTCCTTCTTCATGTGGCTTGCACCATAGTTCCCTAAGGTATTCATTGATCTAGTGGCTTTGTTGTTATTTGTCTGACAAGAAGATATTGGATATAAATCTTCTCGTGTATTCCTGTATCATAAAATCACACCAAGTAAGATTTATATACAAAATTCAACATAGTTCTTCTCAGTGCTTTTTTTGTAAAAGAAAAAGGTGCTGGAACTCACACATGTCATACAACCCACCTTGCCTACCCTACAAGGTTCCATCCAAAAAAGGTGCCGGAACTCCGTTCTGAGCGTTCTATGAGAAAAAAAAGCCCTGGTTCTTCTAGGTGCATTGAAAACATAGGATGCGTTCATAGTTGCAAGTGAGACAATATAAATGACACGAGGGAAGTGGATTAGGAGAGTCCTTTTCTTTTTTTTAACTAGTGATTGTACATTCAGCCAATGCTAATAAGTGCAGAAGGTGCCATGTAGGATCATACAGTTGCTCACTTACAGTGGGAATTTATGGCAGAAAATTGTCAGCAATTGCTGTTTCCCCCCCACCCCTTTACTCTGCTTTCCCAGCCATATGGCTGCTGTGCTTACAAGTGATGGAATGATTATTTTTCTATTCCTGCCCTGCTTTTTCCCTATCTTCTTTGAATGTGATTATTTTATTACTTTAGCCTCTAAATTCTAACATAATTCCATAGCAAAAATATTGGGGAGTAGAATTATATTTGCTACTGCATTTGGTGGTGGTTCTGGAGAGCACGGAAAAACCCCAGTTTGAATTTCAGGTGGCCTGAATCATGGACCACAAATAGAACAGGGAAAAGGTATTTCATGCCCTCCAGATATTTTGGATTACACACTTCATTAGCCTCAGATAGCATGTCAATCCTATGGGTGGATTGACATAACACACTAATCTTGAGTTAACAAAATACCCATACTGTATTCACATATCATGCCTAAATCATTAAACCAGTGGTCCCCAACATTTCCGGCTTTGTGGACTGCCAGCAGCAGGGAGGAGAGAGGATTGCTCTGTGTGTGCATGTGCAGCTCCATTTTCACCAGCGGCGTGCATGTACGTACACCACTTGCACAATTGGAGCTTCGCATGTGCATGTGCTCACCCACTGCTCATGCAAGTGGAGCTGTGTGCGTGCTCACATGCTCTCCTGCCACTGCATGGCCTGGTTCCAAACAGGCCACGTCCTGGCACTGGGTTGTAGCCTGGGGATTGGGGACCCCTGAATTAAACCATATTATGTTTTAATGTCATGGCCTGTTTCACATCATTATATAAAAACAATGGCTGGATTATCACAAGATGCTGAATTGCCAACAACTAAAGCCCATTTGCTGTATTTCAGTATGTCTTATGAACCTAGTCAGTATAATTACAAAATAGTAATTCTAAAGATGTAGGATTCACTAGTTTCACTACCCTTAAGAAGAGTATCTAATAGAAATGTGTAGTATTTTATTTGATCTTCAGGAACGATTTTCACATCTCTTCCTTTCTTCTCAAATGTGCTTTTCCGAAAAGCAATAGCGAAGTTTGTACTTGCTTATAATCCACACCCATCACATCTGTGTGCAAGAACAGATTTCTTTCCTGGTTAACTTGCCTAATGACTGGATATGGAAGGAAAGAATTATGTTGCCCCTGTAACATAAGGCTTAATTTATTTGCTTGATTCATCTGTGCCTATTTTGCCTGCAGAGAGTTTGCAATATGTCTTTTCTCTTTTTGTGGCACACTGTGATTTGGATTGCATAAACCAAGCTGGGTGGTGGGGTCTGCCTTTGGAGTGAAGGTTGAATGAAATAATGTTTGCATCCTTTCAACTTCATGGTTGTCTGCATCCTGTTGCTAATATTTTTGTGCTAAATTATGGCCTAACTATCAAGGTCATTGCATTTAAAATGTCATTTTCTCACCACAGATTGTTGAAAGTTGGTATCCCATTTCTAAACAGAATGACTTCTAAAGATTTTTCCAAGATTTCCCAATAGATATTTCTTGCAAATGAAGAAAAGGACAGGCTGGCTTAGTTAAAGTCTTTAATTTAAGTGACAACCACCCAGAATTCCATGCAGCTGTCCATGTAGTTTTTTTTTGTTTCAAGTTCCACTAATCTTTGTTCCTTTTTTTCACAGTATCCTGCTCCTCTTTCCAAGTTTTGTTTGCAATCTTGCCGGCACTTTGTTGCATTGTTGCACCACAAATGATACTGGAGGAACTACTGGATTTTGTTAACTCATCATTATCAAGTTCTTTATCTTTTAGATTTTTCATTGATGTAAATCAGAAATATTTGCTGGAAGGAAAATAGAATTCTATGCCATTTGGCAGAAATGGACACATTCCCTAGCAAAACGTGCGGAAATGAGCAGGGGTATGGTTTTGTGAAGAATTTGATTTCAGGGAGCACAGAAAAACTGGATGGTGGCCATTGGTGGCTGTGGATTATGGGAGTTGAAGTTAATTGAAAGACATCGCCACTCAGAAAAATCTGCTTTCGTGCTTTCTCTAGGGTAGTTTCTCCTTCCAAGAACCACTGATAAGCCTCCAAATGCGATCTATGCATGTGTCCAAATCTCTTTTAAATCTTCCTGTTATCTGCTATCATCACAGTGGGCTGCTTAGCTTTAACAGAAGGCAGCTTGGTTTAACAAGATAAGGGGGAAAGGTAACATGCAAGATATTTCTGGGAATTTTCTCTGGAGAATAACTGCAATGCTAGGTAACAAAAATAAGAACATTTTTCACATTTACTGTTTCAGCAGAAATGAAGGAATGCACATATTTCTCCTGTTCCTTGGGGAGAACAGCATAATGAAAGGGAGAAAAAAGAACAAGGCCAAAAGATTAGACAAATTCTTGGTGCACTGAACCATCAGAAGCTATCACTCATGAGAGCCCAAGGAACAATCTTATTTTCAGCTTACTTTAAACCTCTAACTGCAAGGTTCAGGTCTTAGTAATTGAACAGGGGAGCAAGAAAGTTTAAGTACCAGTTCCCTTTCCTGTTTGTGTGTGTATATATATACAGATGTGTGTGTGTGTGTGTGTGTGTGTGTGTAATTTATAATTTATGTTTGTGTGTATATATACACACACACACAAACATAAATTATAAATTACACACACACACACACACACACACACACACATCTGTTTCTTCCTTCTTGCATCTTTGAGAACCCTCATTGCTCCAGGCTCCTCATTGCTTTTTCAGACAGTATTATTTGTTCAGCTTAACTCAGCTCAATTTGTACACATTCCAGAGTGACTATTTTCTTCTAGGCCTGTTACATTTGCAAACTTCTCCTCTCCCTTGTTGTGAGTCTAGCATTATTATTTATTTAAAATATTTGATTTACAGATTTTTACCCACTCTTCAATTGAAAATGACTGCATGTTTTTAAAATAAGAGCAAGCCAATAACTTTCCCTGGTTGTAAAACTAGTTAGAGTGTGTGTGTGTGTGTGTGTCTCCTTCCTTCCTTCCTTCCTTCCTTCCTTCCTTCCTTCCTTCCTTCCTTCCTTCCTTCCTTCCTTCCTTCCTTCCTTCCTTCCTTCCTTCCTTCCTTGAATTAAAAAGAATTTGCTGTCAATATTTCAAGTGGGAAGATCAGATGAAATAGGGCATTTGCAATGACATGTGAACCTAATCAATAAATAGAAGACTGAAGGTCCAAGCTTACATGAGAAGATGTGCTTCTTCATGGGTTCATTAAGGTGCGTATCTCTACCCAGCTAGAAAAAAAATCTTTCAGTGCATCCTGGTGTCCAGTCTCCCTTGTCCCTCAGAAAAGGGGGTTGCAACTGGTGCTCCCTTTATAGCTTTAATGCAGGACAATTTAAGAGCAGTAATTTCTAGATTCTCTTAAATGTTTTTTTTCTCCCATTAGTCATTCTCCCACATGCAGTTGATTAAAGGCCACAAGACACATTTGGAATATATTGGTAAGGAAAAATAGATTTGATCCAAACTCTCCTGAGATGTACTGTATGTATGTGTGTATGTGTGTGTGTATGTATCTATGTATGTGTTTATTTTTCCTATTTCTAAACTTCCCATCTCCCTCAGAGATGACATTGTAGGACAATCAAACCCTTAAGATTAGCTAGCAAGCCATTTTTCTGGAGTTAATGGGCAAAAAAGGCATTCAGAATTTAATTAATGCATTGCTAATTGGTTTTTCAAAACATTGAAGTTCTTAAATTACCAATGTCATTAGAGAAAGTTTTTCTAAATTCCAAAATCTAGTGATAATTTTAATTTAACTAAGCTGTAGTAAGTTGTACTAAGATACATATATTTCATGCAGTGGTTGCCCAAATGCAATTAATTTAGAATAATGGATTGAGCTAGCCTAACAATTCAATGGGTTAGGATCTACAAGTATGTTCATTTAGCATTATATAACAGTATGGTGAAATTAACTTAAACTATTCTTTGGCTGCATGGCAAGGGTTGGGTTTCAGCCCAGGTTCATATGGGGCAGTAATATTAGCCAGTACTCACTGATCTTTTAGCACAGGGGTCCCCAACCCCTTGTCCATGGACTGATACCGTACCATGCCAGCAACTAGTCCACACAAATGAGCAAAGCCCCATCCATGGGATGCAAGCAGTACACAAAACCATCACCCTCCAGTTTGCGGAAAAACCTCTCTCCACGGAACTGGTCCCTGGTGCCCAAAAGGTTGCTGACCTTTGTTTTAGCAGACCGCTAGAAATCTGTAAGAAATGCATTCATCAGATGTTGTAAGTGTGTCTCCAACATTCTTCTAGAAGACTGCTAGACATATTAGTGGTTAGTGGTCTTTTCTAAGGTCAGTGCCCATGTCTTTACCCCTTCCTTCATGGATTCAATACTCTATAGTTGGGAGGTGACACCTTCACAGTAGAACTGCCCACTTTCTACATTTATAGACAGAATTCTCTGTGGGGAGAATTCTTGATCAGTCTGGTAGCCTTGTGGAAAATGCATACATAAAATAATTTATTTATTTTATTTATTATTTATTAATTTAATTTGTATACCGCCCTTCACCCGAAGGACTCAGGGTGGTGAACAGGGCAATACATAATAAAAAACAAGATACAAAAATTAAAAGTAATTAAACAGCAATGCCCGTAATAAATTAATACAGATTAAAAGGTTAAGATCAATTTATAAAACCCGACCCCATCCCAAATATCCCTCCCCTGAAACTCTTAAGCTACCTGGGTGGGTCAGCTTCTCTGTAAAACTGCTAAGAGAAGAGCTGCCAGCTACTGAGTAGCATCCAACTTACTGCCTTTCTGTATGAGAAGAAGATCAGGTGAAAGCCACAACTTGAAGGAGGAGAAACAGGATTTTTGGTGCTGAAAGAATGGGCACCAAAGAGTCTTACTTCTCCTTCTCTCCCCTTTGGGGGGTGAAGAAAAGCAGAAGAGGGCTTATGCTGTCAGTGTTTGATCCTATGTAATGATCACTACGTAGAAGTGTGAACCTACAGCAAGTGACATGCTCCTTCCCTTCTCAACCCATGGCAAAAAAAGTGGGGGAGAGAATGGAAGAACCGGGCCTTTTTTTGTTCTGTCTCTCCTGCTATGGCTGGTAGAAGAAGTATGTTTATGTAGCAGGTGGGAGTGGAGAGAAAGAGGGGAGAACAATTTTTCCATGCTTGTTCTTCAATCCTGCATTTTGCTTTGTCACCCAGGCAAAGTGAGGGTGGGAGGTGCTGTTGCAAGTTCTTTAAACTGTTTCTTAGCTACTGCTCTGGACATAAGTCTTTTAGTTCTTCTGTGCTGAAGAGCCCTTGGACTGCAGAATACCATAAATGGAAGGACAAAGGTCTATTTGCCTGTCAAACTTGTGATATGAGAGAAGTTACAAAATATGGCGATGCCAATGAACCTTTTTCAGGTGGCCAGTTACATGGCCTGATAATTTGGGGAGTTCATAGGAGACGTGACTGAAAGTAAACAACAATGACATTTGCTTTTCAATTGCTATAGGAGCTACATTGATAACTGTGACATCAGAGTCTATCGACAAAGATTTCTGGAGCCTGCTTTATCTGCATAGGACTATCACATTCCTTGCAGCCCTGGCAGTAAGAATTTGCATTGTCTAGATCAGGGGTACCCAACCTTTGGGCTGTGCGCCCACATGTGCACATGAACACTCCCACTCGCACTAGCCCCATGGTCAAGGGGCATGAAAACAGGACACCGTGCCTCAGGGTGCAAAAATGGGCCACTGCCATACCGTGGGGCACAAAAACAGAATACTGCTGTGCCTCTGGGGGTGAAAATGGGATGCCACCGCACCATGGGATGCAAAACTGGGATGGTGCCATACCTCGGGGCATGATAATGGGACTCTACCGCACTGCAGGGTGTGAAAACAGGATGCCACCATGCCTCGGGGTGTGGAAACAGGGCACTGTGCAGCAAAAGAACAGGGCTGAGTTGCGGATATCACATGGGTGTTAGCGCACTCTATTTGCATTGCGCATGTGCTCGAAGTCCCGTGTATGCGCATGTAAAATGCTTCTCCCTCCCTTTCCCTCTGGTCTGCCAACCAAGAAAAGTTGGTGACCTCTGGTCTAGATAACTCAGTTCTGTATTCAGTACAGAAGCAGAGTATATGATCTTAATGCATGTTTGATACACAGATCTTTTCTGTACTACAGCCTGAAGCTGCTTGACTTCTGTGTGTAAACTGGCTGGACATGAAGCTGGCTAAAGACACCCCTTTTCAGATTTCAACTCTTCCTTTTGACCAGAGTGGTGCCCTGTCTGGACTGTGCTTATTCTCCACCTTCATTTCCCCCTCTCAATTTTTACCAGGGAAACAAGGACAGGCAACGTACTTCTTCACCCAGCATCTGAAGAAGAGGCAAAGGCACTTATGTGACTAATAACAAGGATTGGATAAATTTACGGAGGACATGTTTATCATTTCTACTAGTCTGGAAATTCAATGCCTTCAAATACCAACTGGAAGGAAGTACTAGAGGAAGAGGGATCTACCTTCTTTTCATGATTATGAGACCCCAGGGATATCTCGGTGGTCAGTATGTGAAGTTAGACTAGGATGGATTTTGGCTTGATTGGGCAGGACTTTTTTTAAATCTTCAGATTGCACCTAATTACCTATGCTTATAGAACCTTTAGATATGTGTTTCTTTAAATGATTAACTTTCTGCCTTTTTATAGCTTCCATGCTGTTCCAAAAGAAATGTTTGCACTTCTTCAAAATCTGGAAGACATTTTGGTGCACAAGAGGGCATTTATAGTTTTTCAAAGGGGTAACATGATCATAGTTTGTCAAAGTCATGGCAACCATCAAGACGACAGGTCTAAAGGTAAATGAAACCAAATGCCTTTTACACCTGAAGGACTGCATGGATCTTGGACATGGCATTAATGAACAGGGAAGTGAGCTTGGAACCAAAGATCCCCTCCCCTCCATTTTTAGTTGATTGGAGCATATGGTACAATGCTTTTAATTCCCCCCCCCAATATCCATTATAAAGATCCTGCACCCTTCAAAACAGCTCTTTAAAAACCTGTTTGCCAATAGTAGTATAACAAGACAAAGGTCTCCGAAATATTAGAATACGGAGGCCCCAGTGTTGGAATTCTGTGATGACAGCCAGAATATTGTTTGAATGCCAACTCTAGCAGCTGTGGAATAGGCAAAGTATGGTCCTTTATGATTGTGTAACTGTTCAAGTCAATATTGTTCCAAACTCTAACAGATACAGAAATGTAGTCCAAATTGAGGAACAATTTGCTGCAGTAGTTGGGATATATCAATGATTTGCAAAGAATTTGTGTGGATTGGAATCTCTCCGATTTTACAAAATTGTTACAATTTTCAAAAATTTGGACTGGACAGTGATTTTTCTTCCAATAATGATATGTAGATGAGACCAAAACAAACAACAACCCCAAAACCTTACAGTAGCTTATAGGTAACCTCGCAGTCACTAAAATTGTCTGATCCAGACTCAGTTCAGCTTTTTGAGAGTAGGAAACTTATTCAATAACACTATAAACCTTGAGGGTCTATTTCTGATTGGTTTCCCTGACATATATGCCACATTACTGCTTCTAGCCAAAAACTATAAGGAATAATGAACTTTAAAGAAAATGGTTGTCTATCATATGCATAAAAGTTGTTGACTGTATTTAACCCATTTTTTTTGCAGAGAGGGAAGCCTTGCCATGTCACATAAAATAATCTTTATGATGACAGAATTGTTATTCGAGATGGAATAAAATAACAACACAGTAAGAAAAAGTAGAGGTTTATGAGCAACACTTAAGCATTACTAAATTCAGAGATAGTGCAAAACTGTTTGATAACTCTGGATAAGCTAAGAGTGAGTTTAATCTCAAAACATTTATTGCAGCTATAAACTGCACCAGAAGATTAGAATTCCTAAACAGAAATAACTATTAATGGTTGCATACAATATCTTGAAAGAGAATTGGAATACGTATTTGTCAGCCTGGAGACCTTAAATTGTTATACACAAGTTTTGAAGAATCTTAAGGTTGTAAGGAAGGCCAATGTTGTAAAAGCTATTGCTATTAATTGCTTACAAGTCAACATCCCCTGAGTAACATGTGACAGAGGTCACAATTTACAGAAAGAGACTGAACAGTTTGCAGAGAAATATAACTTTATTTTCTGGGAAAATAGAAATTAGGGCTAAATTTTAAAAACAAAAATTATAGCCCCCCCCCCAACACAGGCCAATGGAATGGGGAAAATAGGGGCATATTGTTTCTACCCTTCCATTCTTAGTGCAACAGACACAGGTCAGAACAAAAACAGGTGGTGACTTTGTCGTGTGTAATGATTTTAATTGTGTTGAATTTTGTTATTTTTGCATGTTGTTTTGAGCCTCACAGGATTACACTGTGTAATATGGATAGCCATATAAATGGATAGCCATATAAATATTTTAAGTCAGTCAATCAGTATGTAAATAAAACAAAGCACACTACTTTGTTTCATGTGCAAAATAAAATATGGCCATATCAAGCAGTACTATTTGCTCTGTGCTGCTCCAGAGGATCTAGTCGGAGTGATGTCTTACATGTGTTTCCCTTCTTGGCCAATGCAGCAATTCCTATTGGAAGGGGATGAGTGGATTTACAGTTGTTGGGGGATGGAGAGCTGCAGAATAAAAGTAGTTAATTCATTCTGGATCTAATCCCCAAAGAGAGAGGAGGAGCTGGTCTCTCAGGATTACTGGTGGAATGAGACATATGTGCCATCTGGGGTTTTTAGTTTTCTCTCAGGGATTGATTTAATCTTTTTAAATTGTTTTTAACATTTGTATTGATTTTTCTTTTAAATATCCTGTGAACCACCCTGAGTCCTTCGGGAAAGGGCGGTATATAAATCTAAATAATAAATAAATCTCTATCTGTGCTGCAGCCTACATATTTGTAGATCTTGCAAAAATGGGTAAAATCCCATTTGTAATAATAAATTGAAATGTTTGTATTAAAAGAAAATATACCCCCTCAGGAATTATAGCTGAGTATGGAGCAGCATTACTTATACAATCCTTGGTTGATTTAATTAGGTACATAAGTCACTCATCACATATTTTCATATTATGTTACAATGATATACACATTATGAATATCATAAAAGGAGGAATTACCTCTTAACATTCGATGTTTAGTGATGACAATTCCCCCAAAAGCAAAACAAAACCCCTCATTAAGCAATTGTGCCCCTCAGGTAACCATAACCATTGCTCCTACAATACCTGAAGACAGATAAAGCAAACAAAAATAGAAAAGAATAATAATAATATTCTATTCTATTCTATTCTATTCTATTCTATTCTATTCTATTCTATTCTATTCTATTCTATTCTATTCTATTCTATTCTATTCTATTCTATTCTATGCTATTCTATTCTATTCTATTCTATTCAACAAGTTTGCATCCTATATATTACTTGGGTATAAATAATACATTTACACTATGCATAGTAAATAAATAGTGCTACAAATATGGCTTTTTGATCTGAATGCACTTATCTCAGGCAATGCATTTTGGTCTATAAGAAGATAAAATCTGCCCACAATGAGGATTAATTTGCCCCTGCCACTCACTTTTCAATTTCACTATTGATAGCTCAGCTGAATCTGGGAAGTTGATTACATTTAGTGATTTGGAGGGACAGATTTGAGCTGAACGTTGTGAAATAGGTAAAAGGAGAAGTAGCTTCCCTTAAAAAGGTAAAGGTAAAGGTTCCCCCGCACGTGCGTGCTAGTCGTTTCCGACTCTAGGGGCCGGTGCTCATCTCCGTTTCAAAGCCGAAGAGCCAGCGCTTGTCCGAGGACATCTCCGTGGTCATGTGGCCGGCATGACTAGACGCCAAAGGCGCACGGAACGCTGTTACCTTCCCACTGTCGTGGTCCCTATTTTTCTACTTGCATTTTTACGTGCTTTCGAACTGCTAGGTTGGCAGAAGCTGGGACGAGTAACAGGCGCTCACTCTGCTACGCGGCACTCGGGATTCGACCCGCCAAACTGCCGACCTTCCGATCGACAAGCTCAGCGTCCTAACCCACTGAGCCACCACATGACCACGGAGACGTCCTCGGACAAGCGCTGGCTCTTCGGCTTTGAAACGGAGATGAGCACCGGCCCCTAGAGTCGGAAACGACTAGCACGCATGTGTGGGGGAACCTTTACCTTTTAGCTTCCCTTACTCAAATACCATTAGTAAGCCAGCTTTATCCAACTGGAATTCTTTTTGGATCTGTTTGCTTGATTCATATTGCGATTTGCCTATTTCACCCCCCCCAGACCTTTTCAAAAAAATATGAGCTACTGATAAAGCCAGTAGAAGCTGGAGAAATATCCAAGGTTATCTATGGTTTTAGAAGGTCATGAAATTGCTTTGTATTCTAGTGAAATGCTATACAAACACTCATTTTCTGAATTCAGCAAAAAATGAGTCTTGATGCCTGAGTGGATTCTGTTCGCCATATGCTAAAATCCGTTATGGGCATACCGAGTCTGCACTCATTTGAGTATCTCAAACCCTGTACACCTGTACACCGCCCTGAGTCCTCCGGGAGAAGGGCGGTATAGAAATATTAATAAATTAAATTAAAATTAAATTAAAATGGAAAGTAACTTTTGGTTTCATAAATCCCTCCATTTCTGAAACAGGATTGTTTTGGAGCAGAAGGTTCCCAACTGTAGAACTTTTTTGTGATGTTGTGATTACTATTCAACAAAATAAATAAATAAATAAATAAATAAATAAATAAATAAATAAATAAATAAATAAATAAATAAATAAATAATTTTTTTAAATTTATTTTAATCCCATTTATATCCCGCCCTTCTCTGAAGACTCAGGGCGGCTTACAATCTAAGCACAAATCAATGTGCTTAGCAATAAATAAATAAATAAATAAATAAATAAATAAGCAACAAGTAAATAAAGCACTGTCAGGATCTGCACTCTGTTAGATCTATTAAGCTCTGCCATGTAACTCTTCTTTGCCAGCTTGAAAGAGAACAGATGGAGCTGCTGAAGGATAGAACTGAAATGTGATGCTCTAAAGGAAAAAGGGCAGCGCTGGTAATGAATTGAAGACTGCTGAGGGTGAGTTTTCACAATTTTTAGAGGCAAATTCAGCTTGGTAAAGGCATATTTTTATCACAAAGATGTAAGCTGAGAAAATATCAACTATTAACCCTGTTTGTGTATCAAAGCTGGTTAATATATTTATCTATTTGCAGATTGTCAAGAAAAGTAGAATACAACTTAGCTGTATTACAACTTAGAGAATGCAGAGAAAAGAAAAGCCATCATATATATGGCTTAGCTTGATAGGGGTAGATCTTAGAAGGATCTAAGAGTCTTTAAAAAGACTACAACCTAACATGACTCAATAGTGTAGAGGGCATCAACCAAAGTACAACATAATGACTGTGAGAAATAAAGATTGTATTTTATTCTGGAGTGATCAGATCTTACCTGGAATTGTCTGTCCAATTCCAATGTAATTTAGAAAGATTATCAATAAACTGGAATAGGTCCAAATAAAGTTTGTGACAGATCTGGAAACTAAATCCTATAAGAAAAGGTTGAAGAGATTGAAGGGGTAAATAATGATCATTTGGCATCTGGCATCATTTGCTACCAGTCAGTAATGGACAAATATGGAGCTAGATGGACTTCGGTAGATAAATTCCATGGAGTGGAGTGAATAACTGGGTAAGGATTTCAGAGAATGCTGGAAGATTGAGGAGTTCTTGACTTCAGAGACAAAGAGAATTAACATACTACAACCAGCATGGATGCCAATAAAGAAAAATATGCTTCCAAGAGCCCAGATGTCTGAATGATGTGGAAAAGAAAGGAGGTGGGGGATGTTGAGGAAAAAGTCATGCTCCACATTTTGAGGCATGAAAAAGAATGGGCTAATGAAGCATTAGGCAACATAAGTGAAAAAATTGCTATAGACAATTTTATCAAATACTCTTAGATATTAGTGAACTATCCTATTTAATTGCTTTGACATTCTTGTCTTTTGGGGGGTTATGATTCGTGATATTTTATTTTTAAATCATTCTCTGAGATGCAAATGTCTTTTTCTTTACTAAAAACACTAATGTACCACAGATTTAAATCATCAAAAAAATAGGGTGTTTGTTGCCAGGGCTTTTTTTGTCATAGAACGTTCAGAACGGAGTTCCAGCACCTTTTTTGGATGGAACCTTGTAGGGTAGGCAAGGTGGGTTGCATGACATCTGTGAGTTCCAGCACCTTTTTCTTTTACAAAAAAAGCACTGGGTGTCACAATTAAAGCACTGAACTAAAAGTGTGAAGACTATCAAGTCATTTGCTGTTAGCCCAAACCACTTCACAGAATTTTTATGAAGCAAAAATTGGAGGATAAAGTGACCTTGAGCTCTTGAGGATGGCTTAGTTGCTTTGTCTCCTGGTAATTTAGAAAACTGTGTTTTGGAATAACAGAATTGGAAGGAACCTTGTAGGTCATCTAGTCTAAGCCCCTGCCCAAGCAGGAGACCCTACACCATTTCTAACAGATGAGAGTCCAGTCTCTTCTTGAAAGATTCCAGTGATGAAACTCCCACAACAATGCAGAGCACTGGACTAGACTGTTTTTGTAGTCCTTTCCAACTTTATAATATTTATCATTCCATTATGGTGTAATCCATAATTCCCTTTATGGCTCCAAAGTGAGTTAGATTAAGTGAGATCTGAACAAACTGGGACCCACTGATCAAGCCCAGCCTAGTTACAGTATGTTAGGCCAAATATCCTTGGGACTGTTACTGAATGCTATGTTTTGTTCTCTTCATCTTCAATTTTTAAATAAAAAGCCCTAACAAGCAGGCATATACATAGAATGAAGGCTACTGCTAAGCTTGTAAGCCGCCCTGAGTCTTCGGAGAAGGGCGGGATATAAATGCAATTAAAATAAAAAATAAAAAAATAAATAAAAAATATTTTATTAATTTTCTAATTTTACAATCATAAGTACTTAATAAGCTTATAACACTTAATAAGTGTTGTCTGGATCTATTAGTAATTCAGTGGTACATATTAACTTTCTCAGTCTAGTCCAATACTACACTATCCAGTCTTCCTTGGTCCTCTCTTCATCTGGTAGTATGCATTTTTCCATACTGGGCAAATATAATTCTTGTTACTATTAATACATATACAATTAAATATATACCATATTTTTCGGACCATAAGACGCACTTTCCCCCCCCCCAAAGTGTGTGGGGGGGAAACGAGGGTGCGTCTTATGGTCTGAAGGTATGGCCAGCCCCAACCTCCACAAGTGGAAAGCAA
Organism: Vipera ursinii; assembly: GCF_947247035.1. Classification (NCBI taxonomy): domain Eukaryota; kingdom Metazoa; phylum Chordata; class Lepidosauria; order Squamata; family Viperidae; genus Vipera; species Vipera ursinii. The sequence goes on from NC_139512.1 coordinate 95,050,929, forward strand.
GGGAGATTGCCAGGAGCACGAATCGGCATGTCCTGAGAAATGCCGATCTCGTGCTCCTGCAATCTCCCTCACTCCGTTTCAGCTTCCCTTGCTACAAGAGAAAGCAAGCTGAAACGGAGCGAGGGAGATTGCCAGGAATGTGAGATCGGCTGAAGGCAGCAGCTCTCTGCCCTGTTTGGAGAGAGAGAAGGAGAAAGAAAGAGAGGGAAATAGAGGGAGAGAGAGAAAGAGGGAGAAATAAAGGGAAAGAGAAATAGAGAGGGAGAGAGAGAGGGAGAGAGAGAAGGAGAAAGAAAGGGAGGGAAAAATAGGGAGAGAGAGAAAGAGGGAGAGAGAGAAGGAGAAAGAAAGGGAGAGAAATAGAGGGAGAGAGACAAAGGGGGAGAAAGAGAGGGAAAGAGAAAAATAGAGAGGGAGAGAAAGAGGGAGAGAGTGAAGGAGAAAGAAAGGGAGAGAAATAGAGGGAGAGAGAGAAAGAGGGAGAAATAGAGGGAAAGAGAAATAGAGGGAGAGAAAGGGAGAGAGATAGGAGAGAGAAAGAAAGAGGGAGGGGGAGAGAGGGAGAGAAAGGAGAGAGAAAATTAAATTAGTAACATGGTTGTTAAGTGAATCTGGTTTCCCCACTAACTTTGCTTGTCAGAAGGTTGCAAAAGGCGATCACATGACCCTGGAACAATGTGACCATCATAAATATGAATCGATTGCCAAGCATCCGAATGTAAATCACATGACCCTGGGGATGCTGCAATGGTCATAAGTGTGAAAAATGGTCATAAGTCACTTTTTACAGTGCCGTCATAACTTTGAACAGTCACTAAGTGAATTGTTGTAAGTCAAGGACTACCTGTACTTTATCATTTTTTTTCCTTTTTTTTGGGGGGGGGGTGTCAGGTTTTTGACACCTTGCTGGGCGACTGGTGGTACTCGGACATTGCCTTGTCCTAAAAGTGGTACAATGGTTGAAAAGGTTGAAAAGCCCTGTTTCAGTATACTGGTACTTTTTAAATTTTTAAATTTCCCTTCCATGTTCAAAACATCTCTATTGCTTATAATTTTCTCATAATAAATTATAACCAAAAGCTTCCCTTATTCAAAACCTTTTAGAATTTTCATATTTCCAATCTCATAACAAAGTATAATATTATAGTTATAGATCCTATCCTTCTAATTATAATAATATTTTTATTTCTAATAGTTATCTATTTTATTAGCCATATTCAAACATCTGTTTAGTAGTAAAATATCCCATCTAATAGGTCAGAACCTCTATTTTTTCAGTCTTACTCTAGCTTTCTTCCTTTGCCAAATAACCTTCCAAGTCAATACTTTTAAATCATCAAGTAGTTCTTCCTCTGTTTTTGTATATATATGCTTGGAATGAGGAAAAGAATTTGGTTGAAGTGTTTTGGGAAGAATGCTCAACCCATTTATATTCATTAAACAGCTTCCATCCTTCTCCTTCAGTTTTTCTTTTAATTTCTTGTTTGTCAATATTCAACATTTCTCCTAACAGCTTTATCATCCATTCGATCAGCTCTTCTTCCTTATCCTCAAATGTGTTCTGAGATCTTGACAAGTACGATGTCTTTTCCATTTCTGGTGTTATCACTGCACTCCATGTGGTAGTGCATCAGCTTCCCCTGTTCCTGGAGGAAACTGACTATCTGGACCCATACCAATCGGGTTTCAAGCCCAGGCACAGCACGGAGATGGCATTGGTCGTGCTGGTGAATGATCTCTGGTGGGCTCGGGACAGGGGTTGTTCCTCTGTCCTAGTCCTATTAGATCTCTCAGCGCCTTTTGATACCATCGACCATGGTATCCTACTGCGGCGTCTCAGGGGGCTGGGAGTGGGAGGCACCATTTTACGGTGGTTCTCCTCCTATCTCCTGGGCCGCTTGCAGTCGGTGTTGATGGGAGAGCAGAGATCCACCCCGAGGCCTCTCGTTTGTGGAGTTCCTCAGGGGTTGGTTCTTTCTCCCCTCCTGTTCAACATCTATATGAAGCCGCTGGGCGAGATCATTCGTGGTTTTGGGTGGGGTATCATCAGTACGCTGATGATACCAACCCAGTGATGCCCTTGCCGTGATGTCCTGCTACCTGGAGGCGGTCTGGGTCTGGATGGGGAGAAAAAGGCTTCGTCTCAATCCTGCCAAGACTGAGTGGCTGTGCATACCAGCATCTCGGGTTAACCAGACTATCCCATCTTTAACGATGGGGGGTGAGGTGTTATCCCGCGTACATAGGGCTCGCAACTTGGGTGTCCTCCTGGATTCACGGCTCAGTTTTGAAGATCACATAGGAGCCGTGACCAGGGGGGCTTTTGCCCAGGTTCACCAGGTGTGCCAGTTGCGACCCTATCTAGACCGAGATGCCCTATGCATAGTCACTCATGCGCTCGTGACCTCCCGTTTAGACTACTGCAACGCTCTCTACATGGGGCTGCCCTTGAGGACCACTCGGAGGCTTCAGCTGGTGTAAAATGCAGCCACATGAGTTGTGATGGGGGTTTCCCGTTACTCCCATGTAACACCTCTACTCCGCGAGCTGCATTGGCTTCCGGTTGCCCTCCGGGTGAGATTCAAGGTGCTGGTGATGACCTATAGAGCCCTAAATGGCTTGGGTCCAGGATATCTGAGGGAACACCTGTTGCCGGCATCAAGTTCCCTTTGTCCTGTGTGCTCCCACAGGGAGGGTCTTCTCAGGATGCCGCCAGTAAAAGAATGCTGGCGGATAACACCCAGGGGGAGGGCCTTCTCTGTGGGGGTGCCTGCCCTTTGGAACCAGCTGCCCGTGGAGCTTAGGACTGCCCCCGACCTTCGATCATTTCGCCGAGACCTGAAGACCTGGCTCTTCGAGCTTTCCGGCCCAGGCTGAGTTTTAATTGGGGTTTTATGTTTTTTCAGGGATTTAATTTAATTTTTTAAATTGTTCTTAATTTTTGTATTGATGTTTTATATACCCTGTAAACCGCCCTGAGTCCTACGGCAAAGGGCGGTATATAAATTCAATAAAATTCAAATTCAAATCTTCTAATTTTTCATTTGTCTGTATCCATCTGTTAATTCCTTACTTTAGGTCCTGTGTCTTTGGATCCGTTTCTTTTAATTTTCCATCTGTTTTCTGGGTTATTAGTTCCTTCTTTGCAGTCATTGTCTGGATTTGTAAGTTTAGGTTAGAAAATTGTTCTTTATCTCATTTGTGTTATTTTTTAGTCTCATCCTGAAATAAAACAATTGTCTCTTGGATTGATTTCAACATGGAAAGAATTTCTTTCTGAGATTCATTAAACATTTTTTTGTTGACATATCAAGCCGTGGAGCTTTGGAGACAGGTGTTGACTTTTTACCATTTAAAGCTGAGTATGGAACACTCATTTTGGTTTTGTATGTAGTCTTTATAGTCCAATAGGGTCCCCAACCCAGATAAGCAGCCCAACAGTTTTTGTTTTTTCCCTTTCCCAGCTGCAGTCTGCAAAACTGAAAGTGTCCAGGAACAATAAAGAGTCTTATCTGAGTCTGGGCTTCAAGCCAAGTTTCCCTTAAGCATAATAAATTGTAGTGCCATAATTCTCCACTAGATGTGATTGATACAGTCTTCCAGCTTTCCAAATCCAAGCTTATTTTGCAAAGTTTCAAATATTTTTTTTTAAAAAGTCTCAACGGTACTTTTAGTCCCCAAATTTCAAAGTTATGGATCTGTATTAGTACCAAATTGATCTTGCAGTTTCCTCTGTTTTCTTCCAAAGCAATTTATTCACCGTTTTTCTTTTCCTGAGGGAGCAGGGCAATAATTTCCCTTCCCTCTCTCATTGGGGAGGATTCTTTACTTTGGGTATTCTTTTTTCCAGGAAAGTAGTGTTAGGGCCATAAAAAGAGGATAAAGTTTCACACAGTTCCATCCACGTAGCTCAGAAATTGCTAGTTAGTGCTTATCTTTGGTTGTCAGCAGCTTCTGACTAGCCATATGAATATAGCCAGTCTTTGCCCTGCTGGTTTGGAGGGTTTCCTTGGATCCAGTGGAAGGGCTTCTGCCTCTCTACAATCGATGAGGGTCCCCTCTTTCATCACCTCTTCAGGATGACTTTTGACCCTTTTTAGGGTCCACAGCAGGGCAAAATTGAATGTGGAAGACAGAGCCCCATCTTCCTGTGCCCGTTACACTGCAACATCAAACCAGAAGTCCTTCATCTTCACATTTTTAAATATATTTTATTGTGCTGGTTACTCATTTTCTGAAGTACAATCTGTCTGCCTGCACAACTTGTTCTAACCTGACTTTTTATCATGTTCTGTTCTTTTTCTTGTAAACTCAGATCATTTGTGATTACTCTTATTAAGGCTTATATTTTTTCTATTTCAGTTTTGATAAAATCATTCCACCCAAAGCTCAGTCAGAGGGATCTTTTTATACTGTGCTTTACTTAATCTAAGGATAAAGTCAGACTCCAACGCATGGATGTTCTCCAAAAACAAAGCTACATATATAGTTTCATAATTCTTCTCTGTAACACCCAGAATAACTTAATTTTATCGTATGTTGGTATATTTAGTCTCCCCATCACTCTGGCTTGTGGCAGGCAATGATATAGAACAGGGAGAAGCAAGTACAAATAACACAGTTCAAGAATACAAAGTGAGTTCTGAGAAACATTACAGAAAGAAAAAGTTAAATATGGCAGCGATTGCAAATTTGGAGTAATGGGTAAATTGGCCTCAATCCATTGCTTCTCTCGGTCTTCACATTGGAGGTACTGCCAGCATGTGATAAGAGATACGCTGGAATTTTTGCAAGGAGAATTGGGGTAGACAGCTTACTTCTAACAGACCCATTACTTTGGTCTATTCAGTCCTGGTTTTTTACTCCCCATTGTCTTTGTAGAAGAAAAGGAATTACATGGCAAGCAGAGTAGGACACTGAGCCTTTTGACTGATAGAAAATAATTTTCCTATGCAGGAGCTGTTGAAATTGGAACATATAAACCACATGATGTCTGTGAGAAATGATGTATAAACTATCATTTCCAGCTATTGAGAAGCTGAAGTGATCTCCTATCTTCTGCCCACTGGCTTTTCCCAAAATTAATTTCTGAGGGAGGCGAAAGAAAGCTCACAAGTAGGTTCAAACATATATCACTGTAATTTGGTAGCAAAATTTACAGGTCCCTATTTTTATGCTGTCCGATAGTCTTAAAAAACAAAAATAACATTTTACTTTATTAGTAACAAAGCTCAAATTTTGTTCTATGCACATTCATTAAGAACTTTATTTATTGCAATCACTAAAAACAGATCATATACGATTGGCAGTGTTTTTATAAAAATCAGCTGCCATTTATCAATAATATACAAACACTTATGTGTGCACTGATATACTTGGTGCTTCTTTTCATAATGTAACTGAAGCAGTGGTGGGATTCAGCCAGTTCGCACCACTTCAGCAGAACCGGTAGCTAATTTTTTGTTGCCCAAGCCCAGAATGGACTTCCGGAAGTGGCATCCACACAGAGAACTGGTTGTTCACACATTTGAATCCCACCATTGAACTGAAGTATCCAGCCATGGTTGGACATTCCAAAGATACCCTAGATAATGTTGGTTTATGTAAAATTCAGGGTAAAGTCAACACAAAAAAATTATTTAAAGGTAAAGTTCAGAATCTGTGACCATATTAGATAGCTAACAAATGTTCTCTTCTCAGGAAGTTAATCACAATTATGTTTATATCTTTCACATATCAGACCTTGACAGTTATTTGTACACTGTCTTCAATCTATGTAAATATGCACATTGTACCTTTTAGCATAGACTATGGGAGATAATGAAGCTGCATTGCTTCAAGAAATTTATTACAAAGTGTTGATCTTACTAGATTCCTCATAATTAATTTACTGCAATTATTGACCCTCTACCTAGTCTACAACATATGGTTTCTCTTTAATGACCATCTTCTTCAAGATAGTAATTTAACCGTTCATGCATTATGGAAAGCGTAATATACTTTGCACAATATATAATGATATTTCCATTTTACCATCTCACTGGAGGATGAAGCATTTAACCAAAGTTGCAGTGGGAATGATTGGACCTGAATGACAGAATAACTTTAACACATTTTTTAACCAGACTATTCAATCTTTTTCCAACTTTTGATTCACAAGGTATTTCGTCAGCTCCCCAGATCTGGACTTGGCAGTAAATCTCATCCTGCTGACTTTACAGAGTTAAACTAACCCTCCAGCCTCCAACTTGGCTGAAGTCTCTCAGATGCATGACTTGGTAGAGTTAGATAAAAATCTTTACTGCAGTTTGAAGGAAGTCACATTGAACAATTGATTGCCTATGAGGATGGAGTTCCCTCTTACACTTCCAGCAGCTTCAACCTGTTGCTTTTTCCACCTTTTCCACACTTTGAAAAAAAATGTACTCTGTGCTTCATGGCCTTGAAGCTAAGCAATTTTTGGTTGTTGATGTAAGTGACATTTATGTTCCCAAACCTCTGGCTCTAAGCTTTTCTTCCAAATTTCTTTGAATTTTTTTTTTGGGGGGAAGAGGAACTAAGAGTAAGCATACAGTAATCGAGAATGAGATGGGGGCCACTCCCTTTGGAATACACATAGAATCTGAATCCATGATAGCCTTTTAAAAATTTGTTAGGCAGAATCCCCCATTTTACAGGAAGGCTTTGAGAATTGGTATCAATGTTTATGGATCTCTGGTTTCTCTCTGGAGCTGTTCTGTTTTATGTTCTCTTAAGATCTTTAAAACTCATGACCAGAGAAAGAACAGTAGAATGGGACAATAGATAAATCCCTCACATTCTGTACCACAGACTAGTATGCTGGCTATTTACATGCCCATTTATGGTGGCATCTAGATCTCCCTATTACCTATTCCCACTAGTTCAGAATGCTAGCTGTACTATCTCTAAGATATGGTGAGTGAATAAAAACAATTTGATTTACTGGGCTACTCAGGGTCAATTTGGCTTGTTGTAAATGATCTCTTACAAAAGCATTTTGTAAGGATGGAGTCAGAACAGGAAGTGGAGCATCCCATAGGTTTTGTAATGAACGTAGCTCACGTGTATAGGAGGTACCTTTTACTAACACTTTGTATATGAATATATGCAGAATAAAGTAAAAAGTAAAGGTTCCCCCGCACATGTGTGCTAGTCGTTTCTGACTCTAGGGGCCGGTGCTAATCTCCGTTTCAAAGCCGAAGAGCCAGCACTTGTCCGAAGACGTCTCCGTGGTCATGTGGCCGACATGACTAGACACTAAAGGCGCACGGAACGCTGTTACCTTCCCAGCGTAGTGGTCCCTATTTTTCTACTTGCATTTTTACGTGCTTTCTAACTGCTAGGTTGGCAGAAGCTGGGATGAGTAACGGGTGCTCACTCTGTTATCTGGCACTTGGGATTCGACCCGCCAAACTGCCGACCATCTGATCGACAAGCTCAGCGTCCTAACCCACTGAATACAGAATAAATCACTGCAAGTTTTTTCCCACATATTATGTCATATTGAAGCAAATTGACACAAAGCTGTACTGTGGGGTAGTCTAACATATACATTTTGAAATAAATCATTTGCAGCAAGGGTATACAATGCACAGGTTTTTATATGGTATCTCAAGTCTTAGTGATATTTAACAGATAAAAACAGTTATGCTTTGTATAATCAGAATGGTGCAGTGGGGTCATTTTCTGTAATGCTGCATATTGTGAGAGTCTCTCATTTTCCTGAAGTAGCAAAAAGCTGGGGAAAGAAAGTAATAAAAAGATTTTGCTTGAATGCTGCTGTAAAGAATGAATAAAGACTTATGATAAATTTGAATGTGAGACACCAGCTGTGCATATAGATTCCCTTCTTAAATACAGTCAGGAAATATTTATTTTTTTACTTTTCTGGAGTCCATTCTTTTTTAATATATTTCCAGCTCTTTTTCATTAGGCAATTACCAGGCAATATGCTGGGGAAAATTCTAGTTGGTGAGATATATCGGATTCACACCTGCTTTCGTACTTTCATGGAAAAACTGCCAAATCCAGAAGATTTCATTTTATTTTCCAGCTCAATAAAACATTCCCCAAATCCTTAAATGTAGACCCAATATTTATTTATTGGCCCTTTTCACTAGAATATTGTTTACAGTATGTTAAAACTTTTGGCCAACCAGTGAACCTTCAAATGGATCTTATGTATTTGGGATGGTGACTATTAATACATCTGGAATAAATTGCATTGAAGAGAACACTTTCATGACAAAATTAATTGAGGAGACAGAATTTACTTTTTCCAATGGTAACCCATCCTGAAATTAGCTTCTTTCTGGCCTCCATTATAAGTCCAAGAGTTTCAACAGGACAGAAGTCTGTTATGGAGCTGTAATTATTTGAATAGTCAGCATGGGTCCCATTTGCTTAGTAAGTGTGTTCTCACCAACCACAGATTTCAAACACAAGTGTTTCTTGGATACTCTCACATGTAATAGAATGTGTGGATGATCTTGATGAATTTGGCCGAGAACATTTGGGAAGAGTTTGATCCTGTGACTCCGGATGAAGTGGACAAGATCATGGGGAAACTAAGTGCTGCCACATGTTTGTTGGACCCATGTCCCTCCTGGTTGGTCTATGCATCTCGGGAGGTTACACGAGGCTGGCTCCTAGCAGTTATTAATGCCTCACTGAGTGAAGGGTACTTCCCTGCCACCTTGAAAGAGGCGGTGGTAAGGCCCCTCCTTAAGAAACCTGCATTGGATCCAGCTATTTTGAACAACTTCTGTCCTGTCTCCAACCTTCACTTTCTTGCGAAGGTCGTTGAGAGTGTGGTGGCACGGCAGCTCCCTTTGGTCCTGGAGGAAGCTGAGTATCTGGATCCGTACCAATGGGGTTTCAGACCCGGGTATAGCATGGAGACGGCATTGGTCGCGCTGGTGAATGATCTCTGGTGGGCCCGAGATAGAGGTTATTCCTCTGTCCTGGTCCTATTAGATCTCTCAGCGGCTTTTGATACCATCGACCACAGTATCTTACTTGAGGGGTTGGGAGGGGGAGGCACTGTTCTGCGGTGGTTCTCCTCCTACCTCTCGGGCCGTTCGCAGACAGTGTTAGCAGGGGGCAAAGGTCAAGCCCTAGGCCCCTTAGTTGTGGAGTGCCTCAGGGGTCGGTGCTCTCGCCCCTCCTGTTTAACATCTATATGAAGCCGCTGGGAGAGATCATCCGTGGCTTTGGGGTGAAGTATCATCAATATGCTGATGATACCCAGCTTTTCATCTCCACCCCGAACCAACCCAGTGATGCCCTCGATGTGATGTCCCGTTGCCTGGAAGCGGTACAGATTTGGATGGGAAAGAACAGGCTTCGGCTCAACCTGGCCAAGACTGAGTGGCTTTCCATACCGTCATCTTGTTTAGTCCAAGAGGTTCCATCTTTGATTATAGGAGGAGAGATGTTACCTCCCGTTGATAGAGCACGCAATCTGGGCATCCTCCTAGATTCATGACTCAGTTTTGAAGATCATATTGGAGTCGTAGCTAGGGGGGCATTTGCCCAGATTCGCCTAATATACCAATTGCGCCCGTTTCTGGACCGAGATTCCCTACGTACAGTCACCCACGCACTCGTTACCTCCCGTATAGACTACTGCAATGCTCTCTACATGGGGCTGCCCTTGAAAACCACCCGGAGGCTTCAGCTGGTGCAGAATGCGGCTGCACGGGTAGTGATGGGAGCTCCCCGATACTCCCATATAACACCTCTGCTCCATGAGCTGCATTGGTTACCGGTTGCCCTCCGGGTGAGATTTAAGGTGCTGGTACTTACCTTTAAAGCCCTACATGGCTTAGGCCCGGGGTACTTGCAGGACCATCTGCTACCGGGAACGAATTCCCATCGCCCAGTACGCTCACACAGAGAAGGCCTCCTCAGGGTACCGTCGGCTAGACAATGTCGGCTGGCGAACCCCAGGGGAAGGGCCTTCTCTGTGGGAGCACCAGTCCTATGGAATCAGCTCCCCCCTGAGCTTCGGATGGCCCAAGATCTCCAGTCCTTTCGCCGCGGCCTCAAAACACTCCTTTTCCACCTGGCTAACCTGGACTAACAGGCATTTTAATTATGTTTACAATTTTTAATTTATTTTTAATTTTTAATTTTAATTTATTGCACAGATGACTTTATTTTTAATTTTATCTTAATTTCTGTACTTATTATATGTTATTGTTGTTAGCCGCCCTGAGTCCTTCGGGAGATAGGGCGGGATATAAATCCCATTAATAAATAAATAAATAAATAAAAATAAATCTTGGAGAATGACAGGAACAGCTGTTGCTTAGGAACAATCAGACAAGAAAGGAAGGAGCTCCCAGGGGTTTAATGGTCAAAGAAAGAAACTTAGGAAGGACCCACCCTAATGGATCAAGCAGTTAAAAGTGGCATCAAGAAGGTTGTACTTTCAGAGTTGCAAGATTGAGATAAGCCCTTTCAGGAAAACCAGACAGGAAACACAACTAGATGAACTAATTCTACTTAATGTAAAGATACATTAACAGGGTTGCACATGTTGACACTCTAGAAAGAGTGTAGTGAAGAGCAACAAAGATGATTAGGGCACTGGAGGCTGAAACATATAAGGAACGGCTGCTGAAATTGGGTATGTTCAGTTTAATGAAGAGAAGGATGAGGGGTGATATTATAGCAGTGTTCCAATATCTCAGAGGTTGCCAGAAAGAAGAGGGAGTCAACCTACTCCCCAGAGCACCTGAAGGCAGGACAAGAAACAATAGATGGAAACTAATCAAGGAGAGAAGTAACCTAGAACTAAGGAGAAATTTCCTGACAGTTAGAACAATCAGTGGAACAACCTGCTTCCAGAAGTTGTAAATGCTCTAACACTGGAAGTTTTTAAGAAGAGATTGGATAACCATTTGCCTTAAATGGTATAGGGTTTCCTGCCTGAGCAAGCAGTTGGACTGTTGTTCTGTTATTCTGTTAAATATAAAAGTACAAACATCCCACTACCATTTTTAACTACTTGATGCATTAGGGCAGGTCCTTCCTAAATTTATTTCTCTGACCGTTAAGCCACTGCAGGCTTCTGTGTCTCTCTTGTCTGATTGTTCTGCAGATAGTATCGCTTTTCCTTGTTCCCCAAGGTCATCCACACATTCCATTGCACACATGACCTCTGCTCAGTACAGATATGCTACCCAGAGCCAGCCAAACAACCATTTGTCAAAGTGATTGCATTGCTAGTGCACTGGGAAAGGAAGTCATTCTCATTTAAATTCTGCCCTTGCAAAATTGTAAAGTGACAAGAGCTGCTATAGTAGTAACTGCATTGAATGCCATATTGATTCAAGGCCTTCAGCTTGCCAGTATGTGCTGTTCCTGAAATTCTCTCTTGGATCAGCTCTGTGCATCCAGCAATTCATCAGGACTGTAGAAATGTAAATTTAGTTTGACAAGAGCAGAACCTGTCACAGGCTTGGATCTCTAGGGTGTCCATAGACCTAATTAGTCAGTAGTTCTACGTGAATTAGTTGTGATTCAGTTTGAATAATCAGTTAAGTTTAGATAGTTGAAACAATTAATTTTGGATTGTCCAACTGAATAATCTCATTAATTTAATTTGAACTGTCAGTTTGATTTAGAAAAAGTCTGTCTGTAGCCATGCAGAAAGGCTTTAAATAATCAAATCAATTCAGAGGCAACGGGATCAGTTTGACAGCCCAACTAGAGTGACTCAATGTTTCAATCCAATTTGATCTGAAGATTTGATTGAACGGCTTTTGAAACAAATCTTCACTCTGAATATTTGCATAGTGCTATTAGTTCAACCATATCTCTATGAATAAAAATTAAAACTGTTAAACAGGACAATTCATTAGCTTGTAAGTCTTACAAAGATTCCATGAGAGTAGTATTCATGGGGTATAAAATTCACCTCATTATACTACTTTATTTCTTAAAGAAAATGTGTCTTCATCTTGTCCTTGGGACATGTTAAAAGCATATAATGAATGATCCTCATTATATATTTTAGCTCAGGAGTGTTCATACATACCTCAAAATGAAGCCTACAGAATTAAATATGGCTTTATTTCCCCGCCCCCAGTACACGATTCATAGAATGGCGTTTTTTTTTCCAATCGTGAAATGACACAATTTGGTGATGTACACTGACTTACAAATAGCCAAAAGTGTAGGTGGGATGCAATGTTGTGAGAGCAGAAGACCAGTTCCTGGGCTAATCTTTTTCTTCTCTTCTTCTTCCTGCTGTAGTCCAAACTATACTCAGAAAAGGCCTTTCCGCTGTTATGGGAAAATCACTACAGAGTGCAGATTTTTGCTGGAGGGAGGGAGAAAGGAAATCTCTATTGTACAATACAAGCTGCCATCAGATTGCACTCATTAGATTTCCCACTCTGTTAGAAACCCTTGGAATTACTGTACATATTTATGACCTTTTTAAGAAGTTTTGAGAATTGGTAGTCAGTGAGAAGCTTGGGATGAAAGTGTTTAACCTAAAAATCAGAGAGGTAATATAAATTGCCTTGAATGATCTAAGGTTACTTTTCCTACAAATGCAAGTTTCAGTATACCTCAGTTTTCTAAATTTGATAGGAGATACTTCTTTATAATTGTGCATGGAAACTGGGATCGTGCTACTCTCTTATATTTCAGTCTGAATGAATATACACAAATAGTGAGATAGATTGCATTTGTGTAGAAGACACTGAAGACAGATGTGAGACTACTTATCTATATCTGCTCTTGTCTGTATTGATCTGATAGGCTAATCCTAATGTTAACTTGCAGCCTGAAAGACAGTTTAAGTTTAAGAAAATAGCACAGGATATGGATGGAGATTAGTTCTTTAAGGAATAGAAATATGCAGTGGGAGTATTCCGAAACATGTTTTCATTACTGAAGTGTCTTATGTTCTCAATGGCCCAGGATGCTGCGGGTTAACTTGGGTAATCTGTCAGCCATGACCATTTCTGGAAACAGAAAATCTGCCATAACAATTTATTGCTTGGCTATTCCAATTTCAGATTATTGAAACATGGTCTACATGGAATTGCCTTGGAAGACAACACAAAGCTGCTGACACTATAGAATGTATCAGGTACAGTAGATGGTAGTCAAGAATGCTATGCGGGACTCCACACCTCATCAGGGGTAACGGGGTTTTACTGACTGCCAGTCTGAGATCAAGATACCATTCAGAACATTGAAAGAGCATCTTCCCCTATAAAATTGCTAAAGATCTGCCAAAAGCCTTTTCTCTCTGAGTCTCACTATTGCAAGCGACACTTTACATGCAGATAAGAAACAAAATCATCTTTTTTAAGCATGTGGAATATGGAACATCCTTTCCCTGCAACCAAAGGAGGTGGCAAATCTGTATTGGTTTTATATTTCCCTCAGACAAAGACTTCCATTCTTGTGCAAATTTTGGAGTCTCAGCAACAGCCGTTGATCATTTTTTTGTCCATAGGGCGTTTGTACTGTGAGTTATTGTTTTACTGTTTTCATTGATTGCATCCTATTTGCAAAACTGTTTATGTGGGGTGATTTATAAATGTTGCAGTAAGAAAGTAAGCAAAAGGACAACAAAAGTCCATGAACTAAACAAAGTAATAAACCCTTTTTGTTGAGCAAACTGTGGTTTTTGCACACCAGGACTGTAAGGAAGGTAAGGAGGCAATATTTTGGGAAGTTCCTTAGAAATAATTTATGTTCAGGCTCTTGAATCATTTTTCTTTCTTGCAGTAGCCAGCAGATCAATTTTCTTTTTTCTCCCCTCTTAAAAAAATCCTGAAGAGCATCCTGTGATTCTCAGCCATATTTGCAATATCATTTTCCCTTGAAATCTTGATCGTCTCCTAGCTTTTTCACATTAGCTGTACAACACATTAGCTATACAGTGCCTTTATGATTGTACCAGATTTCCCCCTCCCCCTAAAAAATATCTTGGTAATCCTGACGAGGCCAACAGAAGTGAAGTTATCTGTGGAGCTCTGAAATGAAGACATGACAAGAATGAAACTGCACTAATTTGACAATGCACTGACAGGATTATCATTCAATTAGCAACATGGCAAAACAGCACCAGATTGTTCTACTGAATTTGTTGTGCTAAAAGTGCAGAATCTTACAATATACAACTATTTCTGCTGCATAGCAATGCCAGTCCTATGACTGTCCTCATTTATTCACTTTTCTAACAGCTGAATAGAACATGTGGTGTGAAAAGCTCTTGACATTTTTTCTTCACTGAAGTCTTTTCATATTAAAGAGTTTAACAGTTAACAGAAACATCAATGCCACTTAACAATAATTTCTCATGTATATGTCAGTTCAAGTGATTAAGCTGTTCTCCTTAGTGCAACCTACTTTAAATATGTAAGATGAATTAATATGAGTGGGTAGATGTGATTGGGTATCTTCTTGGAATCCCACTCCTAACAAAATGCAGGAAATGGAATCGCAATAGAACAAAAATATCCTACAGACTCCACAAAAAAAAATTGTAACAATATACAACTAAGAGGTGCTTTGTCTTTCCCTGGACTCTATCTGCACCTCTCAAGAGAGACACACCTCACAGTTTAGGAAAAACTACTATAGAGGTATATCTGTGATTTCTACCAGGTGTTGACAACACAGGCAGGCAATAACACAGGCAGGCAATAACACAGGCAGGCAATAACGGCCAACAGAAGAATTTGTTGTTGTAGTCATTTGGGCTACACTGCTGAAGGAAGGAAGTATGATGGGTGTCAGTATTCTCAACTTCCTGGCAGGTAATTGAAAACACTTCAGAAATTTTATTTCATGCATTGATGATCTTGTTTAACTGTGTGATGCTTGTTTAGTCAATAATCCTTTGAAATTCCAGTCAGCTCTTAGAAAAGAGTTGGGCAAACTTTCAGACGTCATTGTACAATGTCTCCCATAATATGCTGTGATTATCTATGATGGATGAAGATAATGTGAGTTAGGTCCAAACTATCTGGAGAGATGTGTCCTTTCCCTTTATAGATTGATAAGTAAATCTTTACTATTTTAGCCATGATACAAGTATAGGTATGAATAACTAGAATAACTAGAAACTAGGTCCTCTAGCTCCAAAAGAAACTCAGCTATCTCAAATATACTATTAATTATCTTATTCCATCTTTTTTCTGTTTTTTTCCACACAAGACCTCAACCATTATTTAAAATATTCCATGATCATAGTGCATAGCAAGTTGGCTAAATTAATAATCTGATACTGGTGGCTGTTGACTGCTTAATAATTTGATTATCCTTTTCAAACTAAAGTTCTACATAATGACAAAACAAATGAATATGATATTTACCAATATTCTGTGTAGCTTGAAGTTCAGTCTAAGGAAATGCAAGAACAAAGCAATAGACATGGGTTACTATGAGTAAATGTTACAGTCTAAATTGACTTTCACTTTAAGACTATAGATCTCTACAGTACAATATGAAAAAATAACCCATAAGGGAAATAAAACATTGGAGAAGTATTGAATCCATCTCAACCATGTAACTCAATCTATATGTCATATCGTGTGTTTGTATTGAGCGAGGCTCTGCATGTATAGGAGGAGATCTTATTTTATTTCACTTAGTCCAGTGTTTCTCAACCTTAGCAATTTTAAGATGATTGAACTTAAACTTCCAGAATTCTGTAGCCAGGATGACTGGCTGTGAGTTCTGGCAATTGAAGGCTCCTCATCTTAAAGTTGCTAAGTTGAGAAAGATTGATTTAGTCTATTAGCCATTAGGGCCACTTTGATAGTTGATTGCTTTCCTGCCTATTAAACTCTGTGTTTTTTTTAAAATTAGACAATCCACTTTATCCTTTCATTCCCATTTTACCTCAAAAACTGAAATTCATTCCATAGCCCAAAGTGAAATAAAAGGAAGAATCTAGAATAACCAGGGAATGCTTTGGGACCACTAGAGATTGTAAAGGTAAAATGAGGCTCAGTTATTTAGACCAGGTCAATGATAGGCTATAGTTTTTTCAATGATTTGTAAATAACTTGCAGTGCAATATTACTTCATGCTGAGGCTTCAGTGTTAAGGGATGAGGAATGATATGCACCTTCTTTAGGCTAATGGAAGGGCCTCATCCTAAGTATGGTTGTTTGTTTGAAGTACTCCAAAGGGCTGTTTTTTAAAAAAAATACTAGGTAGTAAAAGTGTTTAGTTAAAAAATAACTGTAACACTTGTTTTTAGAAATGCTAATTTCTAGTCACATTTTTGTCTACTATAACATAGAATGTAATGAACAAAAAAAAAGAAAATTGAACAAAAATAATAAAGCAGCATAAGATACTTGAGAGGGAAACAATCTTTGACAGATGATGTCTTTTATTGTGTAGGAAGCCATCCCCCAGATTAAAATATTCTTTATTCTTAATATTTAAAAAGTGGCAGGATAGAATATTTTTCCTAAAGGAGAAATGGAGAAAAAATCTTAACAAAGGCAGAAAGCAGCCCCAGTCTTCCAACTATAGGGGAAAAAAACCTCAAGCAAAAAGGCCAGTCATTAGGAGAGTTTGAATGGATATTCAGAGTCTGGGCCAATCTATTCATAAACAAAAGACCTTCAGCCCCCACAGCTGATGGGATTAAGAATATACATTTCCCCCACCCAAATTCTAAGGACAGGACATGATCTTTAGGACATAATAGGATTAACCCACCACCATTAACACAAGGCTCACTATATTGCACAACCCTCTAGAGCAGGAATGTCAAACTGCCAGCCCATGGGCCGGATGCATCATAGCCAAACTGCGCCCACCCCATTGTCGGAAATGGCAAAAATGTCATGATACGTCATGGCAATTCACATAATGTTGTGAGTTTGATACCCCTGCCCTAGAGCATCTCAATCAGAAGGCATAAAAGCCCACCCACCCTCAACTACATTTTGTCAGCTGTCCCAGAACACCTTGCTGTTGCAGGTTCTGCTCATCAATAAACAGAAATCTTCTTTCCTAAGCAGCCTACATTTTATTTCCAGCATCTTAGCCTTCATTTTATTTCCAGTGTCTTACTCCTGGTTTGGAACTGGACCTGATTTTTTAAAACATTTATTATACCATAGATTTGATGAACAAAAACTAATAAAAATCATCATAAGATATTATGAGAAGGAAACAATCTTTGACAGATGATGTCTACCAATTGAATTTTGTGAGTTGTTTTGAGTCTCTTTCCTGTACAGTGAAGGATGGAATATAAATTAGCTAAATACATAACTTTGTAAATAAATTATTTTGAGTTCAAAATATGTTCCAGTATCCAAAAATATTTTAAAAGCTTGACCAATACAACTTGATATATTAAATTTATTGGGAAAATTCAGGTCTTTCAAGTTTTCAATATGTCTAAATTACTCAGTTTAATACATACATTTTTCTTTCCTTTCTCTGATTTTTAAGTTCCTGATTAATTTTAAAATCTGAGAAATTTAACATGAGCATTAATGTTCATGATACTTCATGGTTAGATAGAAATCTCTGTTCACAGTGTCCCATAATTTAAATAGCTATTTCATTTTCAAGTGCCATACAATTATAAATAGTTCCAGAACTAGGCATTCACTGAACCATTTAATTTGTTATTTTTATCTGTTTCCTCGAGCAGGCATCTCCTTTGAATTTATGAAACTACCCTATTACATTACAGCTGCTGGGGATGAAACTGTTTTCAGATAAATGAAGTATGGAATAGTTTTTTGGACCATTTTCCAATAAGTAGAGAAAAGGAACTGTTTGCTAATGTTTTAAGAAATTAGCTTAGATTCCTAAAAACGTTGTTCTGAATAATATTAGGTGAATAGAATGAAATGTAATAGCTACAAGATCTAATTATACTGTGATTGATCAAACCTATGAACAGGAATATCCACTTTAGTAAAAACATAAACAAACCAGTAATTGAATATGTATAGCAAAAGAATTAGTGGAAAAAGAGCTGTTCATCCCTCTGATCCAATTATTTTAGCCTACCAGCTGCAACCATTGCTGTGTAACATAAATATGTGTGTAGGAAGAAAGGAAACTGGCTCTTGATAATTTCAGGACAGGAAGCCAATTTACATGTCCCGACAACATGTTTCCTGATGAGCTTTTCCACTGAAACAAGCAGAAAACCCATTTCTTATAAAACACTACATCTTCCACATTTAAAATAAAATCAGGGATGGGGGAAAGTTTTGCCTCATTTGCATGGTTAATAAAAACTTACCCAATTCATATTTTTAACTTACGTCTAACTATGATTTATTTTAAAACATCTTAGATTTTTGGAAATTTATAATCTGCTTCATAGTATGAATCCAATTTCTTGGTGATTAGGATGTGAGGGTCACAATTGGGCTGGAAAAAAGCTTCCCGTAGGAGAAAGCATCTACCTGCTGATCACAGAGAAGCTATGAGTTCAGGGGGATCTTCTCAGGCAAAATGGCATCACATTCAGAACTATCTCAGGAGCCAGTGCTAAACCAGATGATTTCTGACTCAACACAAACTCCATTTTGATAATGTGGAGTCTGAACTTATCTCATCCTCTCCACTCCTTCTTGGCATTGCTTCAGTTTCCTGCTCTGGCTTCTTTCATAGCAAAAGATGGGTGTGGTGTGCATGCCAGGAAGTCTCTTCTAGCTACTGGAAATGCTGGAGGAAGCCATGATAAGGATAATGAGCTGTACCATCAGAAAAACGAAGTGAATAAATGGAAGCATGCAAATTATGCACTATATGCACAGCTTCAAACCTTAATATTTTTACATCTTGGCAGAGAGATCAATGAATTCTAACTTCTTTAAACAAATGAAGTAAAATTTATTTTTCACCAACACCTCCATATGTATTTGAGGGTATGATTGATGATGAGTTACTGAAGCAAACAAAAACAAAAGTAACTCAAAGTGTTACGAAAAATGCAATTTAAAAAGTCATTTGCTTAATCATTGAATCAACATAATTCTATGCCTGATGGAACATACACAAGCAATCTCAAATTTTTCATCTGGCATAAAATTATGTTGATAATTGTATGTATACAGTTATACATATACTGTACACACATATATTTATATAACACACACACATACTGTATATATAAACAAAAATTTATATATGCTTGTAAAACAATTTTAGCTTAACAAACTTTCGGAAACAATGTTTGAAAAATCAAAAATAGAGGATAATTCATACAACTACTTTGTGAGCTTAAATGTTTTGATTATATAACTAATATTGTTAATTGTCTAACTCAAAGAGCTCATGACCAAGAGTTATTCTTTGATTTTCTTTGGAGTCCTTTACTGAAGTTGACATTTGCATTTATTCCCAAGTATAGGATCTTATGAAACATTTGTAGGTATCACAAGTAAGACCCACCATGATTTCAATACCCTAACAGGTATTGAGTTCTCTTGGACTTGATGTGATCAAGAAAATCTTAGACAGCTATATATAAGATATGCTTTAATTTATCTTCCTATACTGAACAGAAGATCAAATTTGATGGCTCAAATTACTCTTTCCATTTTTTAAAATTCTACAATTCAGTGGCATTACATTATGTTGGCAGAACATAGCAATTCTAAATGTACCCCATGATCATTCATCAATTCTATTGTATTAATATGTAAGTGATACATTTGTCATCATGCATTTACACTGTTGCAATGCACTTCATGTAGCGTTACTTTGAAGACGGTTTGAAAACTACAGCTCATCCAAAATGCAGTAGCCTAGCTATTCAAGTTGACTAAGTAATATAATGTTACTACTTTGAGATTTGTCACCAATAGGTTTCAAAGTCCAATTCATAATGCTTGTATTATCCTACCAGCTCTTAATGACTTAGCACTGATGTGCCTAAGGCTGTCTCTTGATATCCAACCCAACCTAAGCAAAACCAGTGCCTGTAGAAAGAAGGTTGCTCTCCCTTGCTAAGCATTTAGCAGATGTTCTTTGCTCATATTACACAATATTTTTCACAATCTTTGTCTCTGATGTACTTTTGTACTACCTATATTACAGAACCTGGTGAAAAGACCTAACTATGATGTGATGGCCCTTTAAACTCATGCAATTCCTTAACAAAGATCCACATGTGAATTTGATAACAAATCCTGTGTAATTGTTTCAGATTTTTAGTAATATCCACAAGCTAAGTCAGGATCAATCGTGCAGTTCTACTTTACACATGTAGAAGCATCCACCATATGGAACACAAGCTGTACTTCTTCTTAATATTATGCATTCCAAATAACTACTCCAAATAGTATTATTTGGGTTTCCTAATATGGTATATATTGGTTTGAATTATCAACAATAATTTTTAAATGTTAATTGCCAAATTGTTTCTACATATAATACATTTGCTTTTAAGCTTACAACTTCTTGTTCTTTTTACCAATACACACAGAACACAACACTTAATTTTTCAAACCTTGAAGAGCATTTTCCCCATAGAGTTCACCCATAAATAAACTTTCCATATTTATATCAAGCAATCGGCAATATTCATGCCAAATATGGTTTTTTGGGGGGCCTTAGCCTGGATGTTTGTGAACTTCAGACCCGATGGCACTGCTCTTAATTTACCAGCTTAGTTGGACTTTTCAGTGGCCAAGCTAGTAGTCAAGTTTCCCAGACTTATGGAACTGAGAGATTTCAGTTTGCCTTCCTCAATGTGGAGTGGGAGCATTTATGCATACAATAACAATCATGAACCTGACCCAGATAATTGAAAATCCAACATAGAATGGAGTTCACCTGTTATATCTTGTTATATTCTGGGACACTGGTAACACTGACTGGATGTGGGGGGTATTAATAGCAGTTCCTTGTTAAGATTCACATTCACTTTCTATAGCTGCTTCCCCACATGAGGACACCCATAGAATTCCTCTACCCCAGATGGTTAATGGAACCAGTAGGGTTAATTTGGTTTAATTTAATTTAATTCACTTAGGTACTACCTTATTCCAATGACACTGGGCAGCTCACAGTGAAACAAAAAAGAACAAAATACATAATATTTCAACAGATAAAATAAAAATAAGATGGAGAGAAAGAAAAGAAAAAAAAGAAAAGAAAGACCCTCCACTTTCATGAAAGGGCTATCTAACTGGGAGAACTGCCAGAGTTCTAAAGCCCCCCCCCCCAGATTACAGTGGTGACTTCATTCCAAAGTGCAGGAGATGCCACAAAGAAGGTGTCTTTCCTGAGTCAGGGTTCCAGAAGGAAATTGAAACTCTGGTGCACAATTTAGCTGAGACATCAAATCAAGCTCAGGAAAACAAAATGACAACAGCCTTGGATCAAATTGCGTCTGCCCAGCCTCTCCTTGTATGTTGATCATGGACTGCCCCCTGATTTTCAAAGGATTTTTAGAAAATGAAGTGGCAGAAGATATGCAGAGAAGTAAGCTTAGACTCAACTCTAGAATGTTTGAACGGCTGTTGGTTTTAGAACCCCAGATCTAACAATTTACCATCATTGGTTCAGGATGGAGTTACTGATCATATGAAATTGGTGTACAACTTGTGACCCTAAACTCTTGGCTCTTGCTTGAAAAGCAGGTAGCAGCCGTACCTACAGAGGATGGCTGAAGAGCTGTGGTAGCACATTGGTTAAAATTCAGTATCAACAGGCTTAACAGTATTAATTAATTAACAGTATTAATTCTGCTGACTGCTGGTTGCCAGCAGTTTGGCAGTTTGATTCTCACTGGCTCAAGGTTGACTTAACTTAGCCTTCCATTCTTCCGATGTCGGTAAAGTGAGGACCCAGTTTGTTGGGTGCAATATGCTGACTCTGTAAACAGCTTAGAGAGGGCTGTAATGCACTGTGAAGTGGTATATAAATCTAGGTGCTATTGCTATTTGCATCAATCCATCTTAAGTGCCAATTTTACCCCAATTTGGGGATTTAGAAGCTCTGCTCTTAGTCACCTATTCCTTGTGTTGTGTAGTGAGTTCTTTGCGCAGGAAAGGTGACGAGGCAAGTGAGTTCAACAAAGCTCATGGTTTATTGCTTGCAGGATCTGAACTGAGAACTGGGCTGCAGCTTGCAGCAATTTATAGCCTGCCCCCTTGGCGGCAGCCAATAGGTTTAAAGCAACCCATTGCCGCCTAGGGGCAGCCAATAGCAGCACTGGAGACCTGGAGTCTGGGTTGCTGGAGAGCCGTTAGCTGCTCCAGCTTACCACGTGGTGTTACAATTGAGCCCAATACATAACACCTTGGTTACCTCCTGTTTGGATTATTCAGTACTTTATGTATGGGACTATCCTTGAAGATAACTTGGAAGCTTTGGTGGTCCACAATGTGGTGGCATACATATAAGATATGGGTGCATCTCTGTATATCCATGTAACCCAATACAGGTAATCCCCCAGGTATGAACATTCATTTAGTGAGTTTTCACAAAAATGAATTTATTCAGAAAGGGTACTTACATTAGAAATTTAAAATTGTGAGCAAAAAGAGGCCTCTGTAGCCATGTGACTTGGATTCAGTTACTGCTGCAGCGGCAGCCATGTCTAACTCTGTGACTTCCCTGGGCTGTTTGGGTTACAAATGCAATTTCCTGAAGACAGAAGGGTTGTTTTTTTGGTCCTGGTCACAGCCAAACAAGAGCCAAGCCACCACTGCTTTGTTTTTGGTTTTTTGGTGCTACGTGGAAAATCTGCTGCTGCCTGGGCTTGAGGACTGCTTCTGTAAGTACTTTAAAATATTTTTTGTTACTCTATGGTGCTTGTAAACAAGCAGCACTTTGGGAACTGCTCTGCTTTTTAAGTACTGTACTTGGCAAATTATTGTGTTTGTAAGTACAGTACTTTGCAAAGATAAAGTTTGTTTGCATTTTCCTTGAAACTGCTTGTAGAAATGTTAGCCAGGATCTACATAAAGCATTCTATAACATTGTGTTTCCTTGCTTTTATTTTGGAGATTAGTGTGTATTACTGTAGTTTATAGGTTTTAAATTTACATTGCCTCCAGAAGATGTGGGTGCCCCATCACTGGAAGCTTTTAAGAAGAGACTGAATAGGCATTTATCAGAAATACTCTGTTGTGAGAGCAGTGGGTTAGACTAGATAACCTCAAGGTCCCTTCCATCTCTGTTAGAGTTGCGAGAGTTCTACAAATCCCTCCCCCATCTCCCTCTGGGTGCCTGGCTGGAGACTCTTAAGCTAATTAGATGCAAGTGTTTTTTTAAACACTTGCTCTGAGCAGCTGAAAACACTTGAGCTAACTAGCAGCAGTTTTTTTTCTTTCTTAAAAAAGCATCTGCAATGGCTGCAAGCCCTGCTTGGAGGTAATTTAGTCCTTGAGCGGGCTGCACCAGAAACAGCTGATGGGTGGCTCGCGGGAAAGCCTCTCAGTTCAATTCATGTGTTAGCGAATTAACAAACTGGAGGAAATAGTAAGTCAGATTTTTGTTCATTTAACAATCCACTTGATTCAATTAATGAATTTGATTTTAAAAATTTGTAAAGTTGGAGTGTGATTCATTTGATGAATTTTTTGACTAATAAACCTAATGAGCAGGCATTAGGTTCATACTTGAGGTCTACCTGTACTTTGTTGGCTGATTGGCTCCAGTAGACTTCTAGATACAATTCAAGGTACTGGGTTGAATTACCCATAAAACCATTCATGAAATAGGACCAGATTATTTGCAGGACCACCTAATAAGGAGAGTAGTTAATTTTATTTGATGCCATGCTCTGTCTATAGCTGCTTCCTTAGAAGCTGGAGCTGGGGGGAGGTGTTATTTAGGAGTTGATGACAGTTCTATAGGGAAGATGAGAGCTGCTTATTCTGTTTATGTCTCCCCAAGATTCCAAAAAACATAAATGAACAATTTAATTAGTATTTTTGCTCACTGATTATCTTCACAAACCAGTCCAAAATATTGCTTGCCACAATTTACAGAAGATGAATGAAATGAACTGTGACTTAATCCTTTATTGGAAGTCCAGCCATTGGCCAATGATATTTATACAGCAAATATCAGAAGTGGTTACAGTAACTTAGATTCTAGCTAAAGCCGTTATGGATCATTACAATTTGATCTAACTAAAGTTACCTGGGAAGCATCTTTGATACTTCAGTTTGTCCATGCTGCAGTGGCAAATTACTTAAAGTTGGCTTTAACTAGTATTCAACCAAATTCCTGGCAATTCTTCCTTCATTAATACACTAAATATTTGTATAACTGCTTCATAGTCTAAGTCAGGGGTGTCAAACTGCTGGCCCACAGGCCTGATGCATCATAGTGAAACCACGCCCACCCCATTGCCGGCAATGGCAAAAAAAGTCACAATACATTGTGACACATCTTGTGACGTTGCGAGTTTGACACCCCTGGTTTAAGTTCTTCAGAAAACCAAGGAACCTGAATCTTGGCCAATAATTATTAATAAATAATAATGCTTCTACCCCCTGTGTAATTTTCTTATTCCACAAATAAATCAGGACTTTGACAATATTATCCTTTTCTTTATCTTGTACAGGGAGGAAACAAAGCTAACTATGGCAAAATTCGTATTAAATTCTGGTGACTATCTCACTATATTCTCCCACCTTGTAATATGACTCATTTCCTCCTCTTTCTTTTCTTCTGAGGCCAATTTTTTTTCTTATTATTTTGAATCTTGCCTACTTTCGATGTGTTGTATTTTACTTCATTGTATTTTGATATTTTCTTGTGGAGTTAATTTCTTTTGCTTTATATTACAGACAGTGGTGGGATTCAGCCAGTTTGCACCCATTTGGCAGAACCAGTAGCTAATTTTTTGTTACCCAGGCCCAGAATGGACTTCCGGAAGCGGCATCCACACAGAGAAACGGTTGTTCACATGTTTGAATCCCACCACTGATTACAGATCTGCATCCAACATAAAAATAACCTATAAAATACAGCTATTTTCATAACGTAGTTTAGAAGTCTTTTTTTCCTTACCCCAAATTGAGGATAATTAACTTATATATTCTCTGACTTGGAATGCTTTCCAACAGATTTAAAATATTAAATCTGTCTTCCCCTTTAACAGCTGCGTAGGAAAACAGACCTAAATTATGTTAGCTGAAATCAATGGGTATATAGTATTTTCTTTGATGATACTGAATTTAAGATGCCCCCCCTTCTGCCCTAGAATAAAGAAAAAAAACTTTTTTCTGCCTCTAATTACTATATTTTAGTGAGTCAGAGATGCTATTTTTACTCCAAAGTTTAAAACATTAGAGAAAAATGTAATCTTCATTTCAAATAAATACATGTGTTAAATGATTTTGTTAATTTTGCTTATATATTCTACCATGATTTTGATCTTTTGTCATGAGCTTATGGCATTGGTATACTCCCTGTTTCAAACAGTGTTCAAATGGAGTAAACTTTTTGTTCTGCTGAGAAATGCACATTGCAAGACAAATTATGTATCAGCTAGGCTAGGGAGCCACCGGCATGAACTATCTCAATTTCAGTTTCACGAGTACAGCAGAATTTCACAAAGTGTACAGTTGTGAGTGGTGGATTCAGAAAGATGATAAAGGAAGTCCAGACTTGGCCTTGGAATCAGTTTCTTTACTGTCAGTGGACCCAAAGCCCATTCATAAGGATCCATTTCATAACACATGAACCACACAACGGTCCACTGAAGTTTCACTTGCTCATCAGTCAGAGTCGGATGTTAGAACTTCTCTCAAAACTGAAACTGCTTCCATGGGGTAAGTCATCTAATATCCCTTCACAATTTTCATTCCTTTCTCTGGTCCCATTCACCCCATGGGAGGGAATACCCAATGTATATCATCCAACTGTCACGTGCTCATGATTTGGCTTGCAATTACCATGTTTTCCTGAAAATAAGACCTGGTCTTTTTTTTTCCTTCAAAAGAGGCATTAGGTATTATTTTGGGGGGATGTCTTACCCGCTTACCTCAGGACTGCTGCAGAAAGGCCTTCCACACCCCAACACAGGATGCATCACCACCTGACTTCTGTGGCCACTCACAGCAGGAGGCCATGTAGCACGTTGCGCTGGTGTCGCCGCTCATAGCAGGAGGCCACATGATACATCATTTCAGTGCCACTGCTTGAGGCAGAATGCCATGTGACATTTATTTTATTTATTTATTTAGTTACATTTATATACCGCCCTTTCCCTGAGGACTCAGGGCGGTTTACAGGGAATTAAAAATCCAACATACAAAAGTTAAAAACCAAATTAAAAAATATTAAATTGACCCTGTATGCTTAAAAACCCCAATTAAAAATTTCTCCTCAGCCTGGGCCCGAGAGCTCAAAGAGCCAGGTCTTCAGGCCCCGGCAGAATGATCGGAGGTCGGGGGCAGTTCTCAGCTCCACCGGAAGCTGGTTCCAGAGGGCAGGCGCTCCCACTGAGAAGGCCCTATCCCTGGGTGTCACCCGCCGGCAATCTCTCACCGGCGGAACCCTGAGCAGACCCTCCCTGTGGGAGCGCACTGGGTGAAGGGCGTTTGATGCCGGCAGCAGGTGTTCCCTCAAATAACCCGGACCCAGGCCATGTAGGGCTTTATAGGTAATAACCAGCACCTTGAATTTCACCCGGAGGGCAACCGGAAGCCAATGCAGCTCGCGGAGTAGAGGTGTTACATGGGAGTATCGGGAAACCCCCATTACAACTCGTGCGGCCGCATTCTGCACCAGTTGAAGCCTCCGAGTGGTCTTCAAGGGCAGCCCCATGTAGAGAGTGTTACAGTAGTCCAAACGGGAGGTCACAAGCACATGAGTAACTGTGCGTAGGGCGTCTCAGTCCAGATAGGGACGCAACTGGCGCACCAGGCCAACCTGTGCAAAAGCCCCCCTGGTCACGGCTCCTATATGGTCTTCAAAATTGAGCCGTGAGTCCAGGAGGACGCCCAAGTTGCGAGCCCTATCAACGGGGGGGTAACACCTCACCCCCCATCATTAAGGATGGAATAACTTGGTTAACCCGAGATGCCGATATGCACAGCCACTCAGTCTTGGCGGGATTGTTGTGCCAGGGCATGCACTAGTGGCAGCACTGGAGCAAAGTGCCACATGGCGTTCTGTCACAAGTGGCAGCACCACTGCAACATGCCACATGGTGTCCTGCCACAAGCAGCTGCAGAAGAAGGATGGCGGTGCGACAGGTGTTGGGGCGTGGGTCCTGCAGCATTCCTGAGGTAAGCTGGTGCTGGGTGCATCCCCCACCCCCATCCTAGGTTGATTTTTATGCATGCGCCTTGCCCCACCTCATACAACCAGATGGTGGGAGGGATTGGGTGGGGTTTTAACTAGGGCTTATTTTGGGGGGAGGTAGGGCTTATATTATGTGCATATGTAAAAATCAAGCTAGGGCTTATTTTCAGGGAAACACGGTATGAAAATTGCAGCACCACAGGATCCCATGGTCATGTGATCTCCATTTGTAACCTTCATTGTCATCTTCTGATAAGCAAAGCTGGTAGAAGGTCACAAATGGTGATCCTGTGACATGGAGCCTAACAACTGCATGGGATTTACTTAGCAACTACAACTAAAACTGCAGAACGTGCCATCATAAGTTGGTGCAGTTATGTGACATTGAGCTTTCTGACCTTATTGTTTAGCAATGGAGTTCCTGGTCACAACTGCCATTGTTAATGGAGGACTTTACTTTTACATTACTTGACAAACAGCACAGTAAATGGTAAACAAAAGTGCCCTTTTCTTCCACAGGAACTTCTATGCTCTTTTTTTTGAGGGGGGGGAATGGAAACAGCCCTAAATAGGACACAAACAACTTTTATTATAAAACAATTGTATTTATTGTTAGTATAAAAACAAAGTTTGCTCATTAATGGAAAAGTGAAGTGCTTGTTTATTTACTATACATTTTCTGATTTATAAACATTATCTTATCCTAACTTATTCAGCATCTCTCTAAATATATTCCTTATATTTGAACTTAATTATGAATTCTCTACTAACGTTGCTTACATCTCCAACTAGTTGTACCTAGTTCACTTATGTGACAAGGAAGTTCCATGAATCAATTAACTGAAAGTGTCCTTTGGATAGTATTAATATTACTGTCATTTCTATGATTGTATTGTAATTGTTTGGATTCTGTTACGATCTCTATTGGAAGAGTTAAAGCTAGCAGGTCTTATTATTCAATGCATGAAACCAAAGGAAGAGAAAGAACTCTGCCCTAAGGATAGAAAGGTATGGTATAAATTTAAATAACAAATAAAAAGAAACAAAATACTATTTTCTCTTACAGATGACTTTTGGAGTGCGATTTTTCTCCCACTCTAGGAGAGGAAATTCCAGGGAGAATTCTGAATTTAAAAAACATCTAATTGAAAACACATTTATTTTTAGAAACCAAATCTTACTGCCTTATGTGGTGGTTAGTTACAGACACTATGCCAGTGCTAATTAGTTGGTTAAAATTAAGCTAGTAACTCCTTAAAAATTAATTTAAATTAAGGTGAAAAAGAAACTTGCCTTAGCACAATGTGATTGGCATATCCTCTTGGTGTGATGTATGGTATAAAAGTCAATGTTTTGCAGCTATAATAAAATAAACGGGAGAAATTCTATTGACAAATGACAAATGAAAACTGTTTCCAGAGAAAGCCTCTGTTGTTTCCATCTTTATTGTTCAAAAGCATAAGCAATGCATCTGAATGAAAAATAATGAAAGTCAGAAAATCAAATTTGCACTGTGGACTTTGAATCCAGAAAGAGGGGGTTTTCAGGCTAAATGGTTTGAGTAGGAAGAAAAACCCTTCAGAGACCCACATTGCTTTAAACATATCTGTTCCCCCACCTCCAAAATTATACGAAATATAACTGATGTATCAAATATATCATGAAGGAACCTTGGAGTATATAAAGTACTTAAATCCTTTCTAGTCTGTGGGCCCAATCTGTCAAATTTCAGGCTCAATTTTAGATAGATGATGCAGTTACTTCACAATACATAAGTGTGAGGAATCCTTCTGAATGATGAATATGAAGTATCTGGCTAGTACAGTTAGCTGTTTTGGAGACTTCACACTTGAAGCTCAACGAAGCACATATCACCTTGAACACTAGGCTGAAGAGCATGGTGTATATGTGTGTGTGTGTAGGAGGTGGTCTCCAATAATTGTTTATTCAGACTGCCACTCTAACCCACTGTTTCCTCTCACTTAAAGGCATGACTAGGAACTGCTGCCTTATTCACCAAAATACTTTACTTATCTACCTTGAACTTGTATATAGATGAAACTGTTTAGAAAAACACCTAGGTCTCAGCTCTTCTTTTGTCTTCAACTTTGAGCCTCTTCCTTTTTTTCAACTTCCTTTTGCCATTTATCCATTTTACAGAGGTTGACTTGTAGTAAACGACTCTTGAACTTCAAAAGAGCTGACTTTAACAAACTCAGGCAGAACCTAGGAAAGATCCCATGGATGAAAATCCTAAAGTGGAAAACAACCCAAGAAGCATGGAAACTCTCAAAAATGCAATCATAAAAGCCCATCCAGCATAATACCACTGAAAAAGAAAAACAAGAAATTTAAGAAGAAACCAGCATGGCTGCAGAAAGATCTCTCTGACAAACTGAAAGACAAAAAGGACAAATACAAAAAATGGAAAGAGGGGTACATAACTAAGGCTGATTATCAGCAGACAGCCAGAACATGTAAAGATGATGTCAGGAAAGCAAAGGCTCAGAACAAAGACTTGCAACAGAAATCATGGATAATTAAAAAAAAGTTTCTTCCAATATATTAACAACAAGAAAAAAGTCAAGGAAACTGTAGATCCACTAAAGAGAGAAGATGGCAAGGAAATAATAGGCAACAGGGAGAAAGCAGAGCTGCTTAACTCATACTTTACATCAGGCTTCAAACAAAAAGAAACTTTAGCTCAATGTACCAAAAAACCACTGCAAAAGATAAATTAGAAACAAATATTTAAAAAAGCAAGAAAATGGTAAGAGAACACCTATCCAACCTTGACGAATATAAATCACCGGGGGCTGACAGATTACATCTGAAAGCTCTGAAGGAGCTGGCAGATGTTATCTTAGAACCACTGCATCACATCTTTCAAAAATCCTGGAGGACAGGGGAAATACCTGAGGATTGGAAAAGGACTGATGTTCCCATCTTCAAGAAAGGGGGGAAAATGGACCCAGGAAATAGAGCAATCAGTTTAACCTCAATACCTAGGAAGATCCTAGAAAAGATAATAAACAAACAGATCTGTGAACAACTAGAAGCAAACAAAGTCATAACTAGTAGCCAGCACAGGTTTGTTAAAAGCAAATCATGCCAAACCAATCTTATTTCATTCTTAGACAAAGTGTCTAAACTAATAGACCAACGAAATACTGTGGGCGTAGTATACTTAGACTTCAGTAAGGCATTTTATAAAGTAGACCACAACCTCTCCATCCATCACCCCTCTGTCATGGTCAGATCATCACCTCCTGAGGCTGGTTTTCCGTCATGCCATCCCCCGCCGCTGGGCGGCGGAGCCGACCAGGTGGTTCCGCCCCAGGCGCCTAATGGACCCAGATCGGTTCCAGAGGGCGCTTGGGCCTATACCTATCACCCTTACCCACAGCCCAGTCGATGCCCTGGTGGAGGCCTGGGAAACGGCAGCCACCAGGGCACTCGACTGCGTTGTACCCATGCGACCTCTGACCCGACGCAGATCCTGTTGGGCCCCATGGTTCTCTGTTGAGCTCCGGGAGATGAAGCGGCGGAGACGAGGTCTAGAGAGCGGTTGGAGATCCAGCCGATCCGAATCCGACCGATTGCAGTTAAGAACCTTTATAAGGTCTTATCTTGCGGCGATAATGACGGCGAAGTCTAACTACTTTGCCGCCCTTATCGCGTCCGCAGATAATCGCCCGGCCGCCCTGTTTAGGGTGATTCGCTCCCTCCTTAATCAGGAGGTGAGAGAGGATACCTTGCAGGGACGAGCCGAGGAGTTTAGTCATCATCTGGCGGACAAAATCGCTCGGATCCGGACCGGCTTGGACTCTGACTGGGCAGAGTCTAATGTGGAGGAATCAGGCGGTCTTGAGCACGTTATCTGGAATGAGTTTGACCCTGTTTCCCCTGATGATGTGGACAGGATCATGGGGAGACTGAGCACCACCACCTGTTTGTTGGATCCGTGCCCCTCCTGGCTAGCTTATGCGGCTCGGGAGGGAACACGAGGCTGGTTCCATGCAGTAATAACTGCTTCCTTGAAGGAGGGTGTCTTTCCTGCCGCCTTGAAGGAGGCGGTGGTGAGACCCCTTCTCAAGAAGCCTGCTTTGGACCCGGCTGTTTTAAACAACTACCGTCCAGTCTCCAACCTTCGCTTTCTGGCGGTTGTTGAGAGCGTGGTGGCACATCAGCTCCCTCTGTTCTTGGAGGAAACTGATTATCTGGACCCGTACCAATCGGGCTTCAGGCCCGGACACAGCACGGAGATGGCATTGGTCGTGCTGGTGAATGATCTCTGGAGGGCTAGGGACAGGGGTTGCTCCTCTGTCCTGGTCCTATTAGATCTCTCAGCGGCGTTCGATACCATCGACCATGGTATCCTACTGCGGCGTCTCGGGGGGCTGGGAGTGGGAGGCACCGTTCTACGGTGGTTCTCCTACCTCCAGGGCCGCTCGCAGTCGGTGTTGACAGGAGGGCAGAGATCCGCCCCGAGGTCTCTCATTTGTGGAGTTCCTCAGGGGTCGGTTATCTCGCCTCTCCTGTTCAACATCTATATGAAGCCGCTGGGCGAGATCATTCATGGTTTTGGGGTGGGGTATCATCAGTACGCTGATGATACCCAACTTTTTCTTTCCAACCCGAACCAACCCAGTGATGCCCTCTCCGTGATGTCCCGGTGCCTGGAGGCGGTTCAGGTCTGGATGGGGAGAAACAGGCTTCGTCTCAATCCCGCCAAGACTGAGTGGCTGTGCATATCGGCATCTCGGGTTAACCAAGTTATTCCATCCTTAATGATGGGGGGGTGAGGTGTTACCCCCCGTCGATAGGGCTCGCAACTTGGGCGTCCTCCTATATTCACGGCTCAATTTCGAAGACCATATAGGAGCCGTGACCAGGGGGGCTTTTGCTCAGGTTCGCCTGGTGCGCCAGTTGCGTCCCTATCTGGACCGAGACACCCTACGCACAGTTACTCATGCACTTGTGACCTCCCGTTTGGACTACTGTAACGCTCTCTACATGGGGCTGCCCTTGAAGACCACTCGGAGGCTTCAACCGGTGCAGAATGCGGCCGTGCGAGTTGTAATGGGGGTTTCCCGATACTCCCATGTAACACCTCTACTCCGTGAGCTGTATTGGCTTCCGGTTGCCCTCCGGGTGAAATTCAAGGTGCTGGTTATCACCTATAAAGCCCTACATGGCCTGGGTCCGGGATATCTGAGGGAACACCTGCTGCCGGCATCAAACGCCCTTCGCCCAGTGCGCTCCCACAGGGAGGGTCTGCTCAGGGTCCCGCCGGTAAGAGATTGCCGGCGGGTGACACCCAGGGATAGGGCCTTCTCGGTGGGAGCGCCTGCCCTCTGGAACCAGCTGCCGGTGGAGCTGAGAACTGC
This sequence comes from Vipera ursinii, assembly GCF_947247035.1. Classification (NCBI taxonomy): domain Eukaryota; kingdom Metazoa; phylum Chordata; class Lepidosauria; order Squamata; family Viperidae; genus Vipera; species Vipera ursinii. The sequence continues at coordinate 95,083,586 of NC_139512.1, forward strand.
CCCCGACCTCCGATCATTCCGCCGGGGCCTGAAGACCTGGCTCTTCGAGCTCTCGGGCCCAGACTGAGGAGAAATTTTTAATTTGGGGTTCTTTTTAATTGAGTACAGGGTCAATTTAATATTTTTTAATTTGGTTCTTAATTTTTGTATTTTGGATTTTAATTCCCTGTAAACCGCCCTGAGTCCTCAGGGAATAGGGCGGTATATAAATATAACTAACTAACTAACTAACTAACTAACTAACTAAATAAATAAATAAATCCTACTCCTTGGTAAGCTAGAATAAGGTGGAATAGACAATATCACCACCAGATGGATCTGTAGCTGGCTGGCAAACAGAACGAGTAGTTCTCAATGGCACTACATCCACATGGAGAGAAGTAAGCAGTGGGGTACCACAAGGTTTTGTCCTAGGCCCAGTACTCTTCAATATTTTCATCAATAATCTAAATGAGGGAATTGAAGAGGAACTCATCAAATTTGTAGATGACACCAAACTGGCAGGAGTAGTCAACACCACAGAAGACAAACTCACGATCCAAAAAGACCCTGACAAATTTTAACAATGGGCCCTATCCAACAAAATGAGTTTCAATGTGGAGAAAAGCAAAGTCCTACACTTAGGCAGGAAAAATCAAAGGTACAATTACAGATTGGGCAAGACCTGGCTTAAAAACAGTAACTGTGAGAGGGACCTTGGAGTCCTAGTGGACGATCACTTAACCATGAGCCAGCAGTATGCACCAGCAACCAAAAAAGCTAATACAATCCTGGGTTGTATAAACAGAGGCATAGAATCAAGATCATGTGAGGCATTAGTACCGCTTTATAAAACCCTAGTAAGACCACACATGGAATATACTGCAGCCAATTTTGGTCACCGTATCACAAAAAAGTTGTTGAGACTTTGGAAAAAATTCAGAGAAGAGGAACTAAGATGATTAAAGGCCTGGAGACTAAAACATACAAAAAACAGCGGCAGGACTTGGGTTTGGATAGTCTAAAGAAAAGAAGTAATAGGGGAGACATGATAGCAGTATTCCAATATTTAAGGAGCTGCTACAAAGAAGCGGGGATCATGTTATTCACCAAAGCACCAGAAGGCAGGACAAGAAACAATGGTTGGGAACTCATCAAAGAGAGAAACAACCTGGAGTTAAGGAGAAACTTCCTGACAGTGAGGACTATTAACCAGTGGAACAGCTAGCCCCCAGAAATTGTGGGCGCTCCATCACTGGAGATTTTTTAAAAGAGGCTAGACCAGGGGTCAGCAATCTGAAACAGTGAAAGAGCCACTCGGAACCAGTTCCCTCACAAAAGGAAAAACTGGGAGCCGCAAAAAATGTGTGCACATGCGCGTACATGCGTGCATGCGCAGAACAGGGTTTGACTGAAGAGTGGAGCCAAGGCGAGATATGCACCTACCCTGCATATTTGAATTGATTGGTTGAACTTTTTTATTCCCACTTTTTTTTTTTTTGGACTGCACATGGCAGAGGACTGGGAGCCGCAGGAGATGGCTGAAAGAGCCGCATGTGGCTCCAGAGCCACGGGTTGCAGACCTGTGGGCTAGACAGTCACTTGTCTGAGATAGTATAGGTTCTCCTGCTTAAGCAGGGGGGTGGACTAGAAGACCTCCAAGGTCCCTTCCAGCTTCTATTCTATTCTATTCTATTCTATTCTATTCTATTCTATTCTATTCTATTCTATTCTATTCTATTCTATTCTATTCTATTCTATTCTATTCTATTCTATTCCATTCCATTCCATTCCATTCCATTCCATTCCACTCCACCCCACCCCACCCCACCCCACCCCACCCCACCCCACCCCACTCCATTGCATTCCATTCCATTCCATTCCATTCTATTCTATTCTATTCTATTCTATTCTATTCTATTCTATTCTATTCTATTCTATTCTATTCTATTCTATTCTATTCTATTTTTTTTTCTATTCATGCCAGATGAATGCTTCAACACTGGAAGTTTTAAAGAAGAGACTGGACAACCATTTATCTGAAATGGTATTCCTGCCTGAGCAGGGGGTTGGACTAGAAGACCTCCAAGGTCCCCTGCAACTCTATTATCATTATCATTATCACATTAAATAAGGGAAGGGAGTTTCTTTTTTGGCTAATGTATGCATTTGAAGCCACCAAATGTATGAGCCCGATGTGGAAGGCCTTCATCCCCTAAGTGTAGTATAATATGTTATGAGGTTTGCCTGTTTACACTGGTGTGTTCTAAGAAGACAAGATGAGGGAACTCATGTAGTACATACAGAGCTGCTCACAAAGCACAGAAAACAAGCTGTGTTAATGGTGAAGATATCTGGGTGAATTATGTAGATGACATTCCTGCTCTCATTTTTACCACATGGTATCCTCTTGTTAAGACAGATGCTGAAAATGAGAGAATCAGCAAATGGCATGTAAGGATGCATAACCAAAAGATGCCAAGATTGCAAAATTTCCTCCTTTGTGTAAACTAACAGTTTAAATTCCTGGCACTCTCAATTTATGCTGACCTTATAGTCTCTCTCAGAACAAATTTCCTCTTGGCTTCAGAACATCCACAGTTTCTACTTCTTTTATAAAACAAACAGTATCCTGAAGTGAAAACTCAGATAAAATTATTGTGTTTCATTGCATGAAAAAGTCCATGTCATACACATCCACCTTAATGACAACCTTAATTCAGTAACACAATGAAATATGGGCATTTAATTGACATTCATATTGTTATCTTTTAAGCGCTTGCATTCAAACCTCTAACCTAGATGTAGATAAAATTCTCACATTTTATTTCTGAAGAATTTGCAGACTTGTTTTGCAAATAAGAATTGGCAAACTTTTATGAATTGCGAAGCGTTTGCAAACCTTTTTTTTAAATGAAGCAAGCAAGTTCTCAACATGTTTTTATTTCTCCCTCTCCTGATATTTAGCATACTAGGTTATCTGAATTCCTGTTACTGAAATTAAAAGTCAAAGTATTTAACAGGTAGATTAATTAGGACCCATGTTATCCTTAGCAACTGTTCAATATAAGATGGAGAAAACTTTTGAGTTTATCGGCTAGTCTCCTCAGGATGCATAATTTCAGCGTAGCACAGGAATTCTGGGCAGTGTAATATCTCTGGAGAACATGAAGTTGGGGAAAGCCTGATTAAACTTGGTCTTTATCATAAACTTCATGTTTGCAGGTTCATCAAAGCATGGCACATTAAAAGTAATGGGATATATTTTTCAGGGGTTATTGTTTTTCTTATTATTTCCTGGGTTTACAAATCATACATTTATGTACACAGAGAACACAACAATGCATGCATCCTTGTGATGCTGGGAAAATTATTTATCTGTTTAATGCTGTTCCACATTAGCTCTAGCTTGAGATAAGGATTAACATTCACAAAGATTAAACTTGCAACAATAGTTTCTCATCCATTAGAACCATGAAAGGAAATAGATTAGGCTATTAGTTTGAGTCCAGAATTGACTAAATGTTTTCTTTCTTTCTTTCTTTCTTTCTTTCTTTCTTTCTTTCTTTCTTTCTTTCTTTCTTTCTTTCTTTCTTTCTTTCTTTCTTTCTTTCTTTCCTTCCTTCCTTCCTTCCTTCCTTCCTTCCTTCCTTCTTTCTTTCTTTCTTTCTTTCTTTCTTTCTTTCTTTCTTTCTTTCTTTCTTTCTTTCTTTCCTTCCTTCCTTCCTTCCTTCCTTCCTTCCTTCCTTCCTTCCTTCCTTCCTTCTTCCTTCCTTCTTTCTTCTTCCTTCCTTCCTTCCTTCCTTCCTTCCTTCCTTCCTTCCTTCCTTCCTTCCTTCTTTCTTTCTTTCTTTCTTTCTTTCTTTCTTTCTTTCTTTCTTTCTTTCTTTCTTTCTTTCTTCCTTCCTTCCTTCCTTCCTTTCTTTCTTTCTTTCTTTCTTTCTTTCTTTCTTTCTTTCTTTCTTTCTTTTTCTTTCAAAAAAAGAGCTTTATGAGCCAAATATTTCACTTCCAGAGCATTGTGATGTGCCATTACACAATCTGAGCTAACATTGTGGGCTCCATTTCTCATAAATAATAGGGATACCAATATAACTTCTATATTGGTGTTTATTTTCAGATCCTATTTTTATCCCTAGCAGAGAAATACATCACTCTTTTCAGCATTAACCACCCCCATGAGTCCTGTGAAATTTTTCTTGGTCATTTGCTGGTAGCTCAGGCCCGAACTACAGTATATACATGTGGACAGACACATACACACATGGTGTATACTAGAGGACATTTTTGCCCAGACATTTTGTCCTAATATAGATATACATTTTTAAAGATGTTTATTGCAGTTGATATGGAAGATATATGAATGTTTAAACTGTCTTTAAATCTTTAAAATATATGGATGGGATATTTGGCAAAGGAGAATTTTAATGGAAAGTTGTTGTTGTTATCTGTGAAGTCGTGTCCGACCCATCGTGACCCCATGGACAACGTTCCTCCAGGCCTTCCTGTCCTCTACCATCTTCTGGAGTCCATTTAAGCTCACTCCTACTGCTTCAGTGATTCTATCCAGCCACCTCATTCTTTGTCGTCCCCTTCTTCTATTGCCCTCAATCTTTCCCAGCATTAGGCTCTTCTCCAGTGAGTCCTTCCTTCTCATTAGGTGGCCAAAGTATTTGAGTTTTAGCTTCAGGATCTGGCCTTCTAAAGAGCAGTCAGGGTTGATCTCCTCTAGGACTGACTGGTTTGATCGCCTTGCAGTCCAAGGGACTCGCAGGAGTCTTCTCCAGCACCATAGCTCAAAGGCCTCAATTCTTTGGTGCTCGGCCTTTCTTATGGTCCAACTTTCACTGCCATACACTGCAACTGGGAAGACCATAGCCTTGATTATACGCACTTTTGTTGACAGGGTGATGTCTCTGCTTTTTAGTGTGCTTTCTAGATTTGCCATGGCTTTCCTCCCCAGGAGCAAGCGTCTTTTAATTTCTTGGCTGCAGTCCCCATCTGCGGTGATCTTGGAGCCCAGGAAGATAAAATCTGTCACTACCTCCATTTCTTCCCCATCTATTTGCCAGGAATTGAGAGGGCCACATGCCATGATCTTGTTTTTCTTAATGTTAAGTTTCAACCCAACTTTTGCACTCTCCTTCTTCACCTGCAACAAGAGGCTCTTTAGTTCTTCTTCACTTTCTGCATATCTTAGGTTGTTGATATTTCTCCCGGCAATCCTAATTCCAACTTTTGATTCATCTAGCCCTGCCTTTCTCATGATGTGCTCTGCATATAAGTTAAATAGGCAGGGCGACAGTATACAGCCTTGCTGGACTCCTTTCCCAATTTTGAACCAATCAGTGGTTCCGTGTCCAGTTCTCACTGTTGCTTCTTGACCTGCATATAGGTTTCTCAAGAGACAAATAAGATGGTCTGGTATGCCCATCTCTTTAAGAACTTGCCACAGTTTGTTGTGATCCACACAATCAAATGCTTTAGCATCAATGAAGCAGAAGTAGATTTTTTTTCTGGAACTCCCTAGCTTTCTCCATGATCCAGCGTATGTTGGCAATTTGATCTCTAGTTCCTCTGCCTCTTCGAAATCCTGCCTGTACTTCTGGTAGTTCTCGATCCACATACTGCTGGAGTCTAGCTTGTAGGATTTTAAGCATAACTTTACTAGCATGTGAAATGAATGTAATGGTGCGATAGTTTGAAAATTCTTTGGCACTGCCTTTCTTTGGATTGGAATGTAAATTGATCTTTTCCAATCCTGTGGCCATTGTTGAGTTTTCCAAATTTGCTGGCAAATTCAGTGTACCAATTTTACTGCATTGTCTTTTAAGATTTTGAATAGTTCAGCTGGAATATTGTCACCTCCACTAGCTTTGTTGTTGCTCAGCTTTTCTAACGCCCACTTCACTTCACATTCTAGGATGTCTGGCTCGAGGTCAGTGACCACCTCATTGTGGTTATCAGGGATGTTAAGCTCGTTCTTGTATAGTTCTTCTGTATAATTTTGCCATCTCTTCTTAATCTCTTCTGCCTCTGTTAGGTCCCTGCCATTTTGATCCTTTATCATGCCCATTTTTGCATTAAACGTTCCCTTCATCTCTCCAATTTTCTTGAAAAGATCTCTGGTCCTCCCTATTCTATTGTTTTCTTCTATTTCTTTGCACTGTTCATTTAAGAAGGCATTCTTATCTCTTCTAGCTATTCTCTGGAATTCTGCATTCAATTGGGCATATCTTTCTTTTTCTCCCTTGCCTTTCACTTCCCTCCTTTTCTCAGCTATTTGCAAAGCTTCCTCAGACAGCCATTTTGCTTTCTTGCATTTCTTTTTCTTTGGGATGGTTTTAGTTGCTAACTCTTATACAATGTTGCGAACTTCTGTCCACAGTTCTTCAGGCACTCTGTCTATCAGATTTAATTCCTTAAGTCTATTTGTCAACTCTACTGTATATTCAACAGGGATATAAAATAAATAAAAAATAAAATAAATAAAATAAATATGATTTAATTCATACCTGAGTGGCCTAGTGCTTTTCCCTACTTTCTTCAGTTTAAGCCTAAACTTTGCAATGAGAAGCTCATGGTCTGAGCCACAGTTAGCTCCTGGTCTTGTTTTTACTGACTGTATAGAGCTTCTCCATCTTTGGCTGCAGACCACATAGTCAATCTGATTTCTGTGTTGACCGTCTGGTGATGTCCATGTGTATAGCCGTCTCTTGGGTTGTTGGAAAAGAGTGTTTACTATGACCATCATATTCCCTTGACAAAATTCTATCAGCCTGTGCCCTGCTTCATTTTGTACTCCAAGGCCAAACTTGCCTGTTATTCCGGTTATCTTTTGGCTTCCTACTTTAGCATTCCAATCCCCCATGATGATAAGGACATCAATTTTTGGTGTTAGTTCTATAAGGTGCTGTAGGGCTTCATAAACTGGTCAATTTCATCCTCTTCAGCACTGGTGGTTGGGGCATAGACTTGGACTACTGTGATATTGAATGGTTTGCCTTGGATTCGAACTGAGATCATTCTGTCATTTTGGGAATTGTATCCCAGTATTGCTTTTCCTACTCTTTTATTGACTATCAAGGCTACTCCATTTCTTCTGAGGGATTCTTGCCTGCAGTAGTATACCTGATGGTCATCTGAATTAAATTCGCCCATTCCTGTCCATTTTAGTTCACTGATTCCTAAGATGTCGATGTTCAGTCTTGTCATCTCTTGTTTGACCACGTCCAGCTTTCTTTGATTCATGGATCTTACATTCCAGGTTCCTATGGAGAAAAAATCTTTACAGCATCGGACTTTCCTTTCACCACCAGACACATCCACAGCTGAGCGTCCTTTCGGCTTTGGCCCAGTCACTTCATTCTTTCTGGCGCTACTAGTACTAGCCCTCTGCTCTTCCCCAGTAGCATATTGGACACCTTCCAACCTGAGGGGCCCTGTACACCGCCCTGAGTCCTTCGGGAGAAGGGCGGTATAAAAATTTAATAAAAAATAATAATAAATAAATAATCTTCCAGCATCATATTGTTTTTTCTTTTGGTACTGTTCATTGGGTTTTAATGGCAAAGATACTGGAGTGGGTTGCCATTTCCTTCTCCAATGGATCACATTTTGTCAGAACTCTCTGCTATGACCTTTCCGTCTTGGGTGGCCCTGCACGGCATAGCTCATAGCTTCACTGAATTACGCAAGCCCCTTCGCCACGACAAGACAGTAATCCATGAAGGGGTTAATGGAAAGGTACTATTTTAAATGTCTCCTGATCTTTAATTAAATTAGTAAAAAGTTGTGTAAATTGATTTTTAAATATTTATTATTTATATCAAAAGACTGCTACAGTAACAAATATATGGTAGTGAAGAACTTCATTTAATATAGGGGTGGAGAGTAAGGATTCCAAAATTGGTTAGATCAAATCCACATCTAGCTCAGTCAGGATTTCAGCATTTATAACAGAATAAAGAGTTGGAAGGAGCTTTAGAGGTTTTCTAGTCCAACCTCCTGCTAAAGCAGGAGTCCTTATAGGAATATAGCCAGCCGTACCAACAGGCTGAAGAATAGCTTTTATCCGTGGGCTGTTAGGCTTTTGAATGGGATGTAATCTTATGCAGAGTTGACTTGGTTCACATAGTGTGGTGGGATGGAGGGTTTGTTGTCACTGTGTGTTGGGGGGAGAGAGCACAGGGGGAGGCTCAGCTAATCTCAATGTACACATGTTGTACTTTGACAATAAAGGTTTATTATTATTATTATTTCAGACAAGTGGCTTTCCAGTCTCTTCTTAAAAGCCTCCAGTAATGGAACATCCACAACTTCTGAAGGCAAGCTGTTCCATTGGTTAATTGTTGTCACTATCTTCAAAGAGTATAAATCCTTTTGTTCCCCACCACCCAGTCAGAGCTGAAGAAGCTTCTTGGATGAGAAGTGAAATGTCTTCAAAGAAAAATGAGAAAGTCTAGTTGCCTCATAAAAAAGCACCTTTGGGATAACCATGACCTGGATGACTGAGAATCTCCATAGACATTTAGGGACATGATAGCAAGAGATGGTCCATACTCTTTCATAATTCTGCAGTACATATAGTAACTGTATAGCTTTACTCCTAAGCAGATGAATACTGATCTGTTAGTTATATTTTAATCAGTAGGAACCTCATTCAACAAACTGTAAACATTGCATTAAGAAATTCTCAGTTGGATAAATCTGACTTACCGTATATCTTGGATCTTGCCCTTATAGAAATGCTGTTTTTTAGAAAATGAATCCTGAGCTAAATTGCTAATGAGATGATGTTTGACAACAAGGCTGCATTGACACAAAACATATTAATGCTCCAAACTGAACAAAGGAGTGTGTTAGAACAATTAAAATGGAGGCAAAAAAGTAGAAACTCTATTATCCTCGGATTCTTGAATTTTATTTTATAGAAATGCTCTTTTTTAGAAAATAAATCCTGAGCTAAATTGCTAATGAGATGATGTTTGACAACAAGGCTGCATTGACACAAAACATGTTAATGCTCCAAACTGAACAAAGGAGTGTGTTAGAACAATTAAAATGGAGGCAAAAAAGAAGAAACTCTATTACCCTCGGATTCTTGAATTTTATTTTCTTCTGAAGAAAGAGATAAGTTTTGTATGAGATAAAATGGATTGTAGAAATCTGTTCAAATAACTGAAAACTGTATTGCACCAAGGTTTTTTCAGTTCAAATTAAAATGTGTATGGAATGTAGAAGAAATTGAAGAGATTTAGAAAAACAGATTAAGAACCAAACAGAAAAGGCAGAAACAGCTGTCTTCTTCTGTGTAGTGCCAAATGTAGAAATAAGGAAAGAACAAACAAATTATGCTAATGGTATTATTATTATTAGCCAGATTGAAAAGAATGGATGCCAGGACTTCAGTTAACATTAAATTAGTGGCAGTTTCAAAGGGAAGGGTAATTTGGAAACCACTGAGATGTGGAGAATTTATAAGGTCACAAACGAAATGAATCAAAGACAAAAAAAGGAGGTTTGCTGAAGTACTTCTAGTTAAGGCTTTATTTGTGTGTTACTGCAACTATGAGCATAACTCGGTCACCCAAGGATTCTGACCAGTGAATATTTGGGTAATATGTTGTTTGTGTTTAAAATTATAGGTTGCTATGAAAAACATTAATTTGACAAATTATAATGCATTTCAAATCATATCAATATTATATTGTGTTACACTATATTATATTGTATTTTATCATATCCTATTATGCAATATTATATGTTTTGTATACATCATAAGGATATTGATGTTAATATTATGAACCAGCAACTCAACACTTTAGACTTTTATTCAGGAAGAAGATAATTTTTAGGACTATATTCATCGAATAGATACAGTTTAACAAGTTATGCAGTAAACACAGTTAAATCCAATAATAGGGGAGGGAAATTGAAAATATGCTCCCACTGAATTCACTTTTCACAGAAATATTGCCAGAGGTATTGACAGTTACATAAAATATCTGCAAAACCTTTCCTTTACCCTGTGGTAATTCCACTGGTTGCCATTGTAACCCTTTTTTCTGCCTTAATGTGGTTTTTTTGCAGCTCTGATGAGAACCTTGAACAATACTGTCAATAGTCATATGTTATTCATGGCCAATAAGTTCAATTTCTCTTAGGTTTATCCTAAGCATTGTTTTAAACTATAAAAGCTTGATTTTAGACCCAATGATTGAACTATGACTTACAGTAAGTCCTAGAGAATGATGAATATTTTTTTAATAAAAATGTCAGTGCCTTAGATAGGTTTCAGAAATCACTGATGATAAAGACTTTAGATGGTAAGATGCAAGAAAAATGTTGAACTGTATTTCCTGACAATGCCTGAATAGTATGATAGTCTTTTTTCAAACAGTTGTTTTGGGACACCCCATAGGCATACGTGAAGTCTTTAATTAAGGGATATTCTCTAAAGCAGTCTGTCTTGCAAATATTGCTCTGTTAGGCAAATTCAAACTATTATTTATGGTTCACTATTAAAAAGAACAACATAGAAACAATAGGCAGAAAATTTATGCTGATTGTTGCAATTGAGAGCAAGTTTTTCATGCGTTTCATAGTCTCCCCAACGTGGGGTGAGATAACAAAATTGTACCTTTCCTTTCATCTAGCCAGCTTCGTATTATTTCATCAAAAGGCTATGAAGCATTCACATGTAGGAATAACATTTGAATAAAGTATGTCAATACAGTGCACGTATAGAAGAAGGAATCTATGACACTAGAGAGGAACTGAGATGCAGACTATGCTGAAAGGCCTCAGAGACAATCCAACACAAAGGGCAGAGTGTAAAATGTAGCCAGCAACAGCATACACTGGACTGTACAACCAAATAGCTGGCATTGTGAGCAGGAACATCAGCACAGTATATGGACCATACCTTCCCAAGTCCAGATGGGAGATTCCACAAAAAGTTGTAGAGGAAAAGAATGATAAAATCCTAAGAGACTTACAAGATCCTGACAGACGGGCAAGTACTGGCCAATCAGCCAGATATAATGGTAATAGGCAAGGAGCAGAAGACAGCAATGGTGATAAATGTAGCAGTGCCAAGTGACAGCAACAACAGGAAGAATAGCAATAGCACTTAGACTTATATACCACTTCATAGTGCATTACAGCCCTCTCTAAGTGGTTTCCTCATTTTACCGCCCTTGGAAGGATGGAAGGCTGAGTCAACCTTGAGCCACTTAGAATCAAACTCCTGGAGTGAGCAGTGAGGTAGCCTGCAGTACTGCATTCTAACCACTGTATCACCACAGCTCAGTGGTAAAAGTGAAGAAGGAGTATGAAAAACTGGAGAGGTACTAAAATACAGAACTAGAGAGATGTGGAAAGCAAAGGCTATAAAGTGGTCCCAGTGGTGTTAGGAGCATGTGGAGCTATGATTCCTAAGGAGGCAGAGTAGCTCCAACAGAATCCCTAGAAAGATATCAGAGCTTTCTGTCCGGAAAAGTGCAGTGTCGGGAACATTCACAATACTGTGCAAGACCTTCAAACTTCCAAGCTTTTGGTAGAGAATCCAAGATTGAGGAGACACAGACCACACATAGGAGTGAGAAAGGATTTTACCACAGCAACTCCTAAATGGAAATAATCTGACGTCCCAATTGTATCATTCTACCAAGATTCTTCCAACATGGTGGCACATATCTTTGATCTAGAAGAATCCATGAAAAATCCCACACATAATGCTAACTCCAGCAGAGCTATCTCTATCATTTGAATATCTCCATATATATTCAGTATTTTATTTCATAATATTTGTAACATTTTAATGCTTTCAGTACATCTTTCACTGAAGACCATAATTTGTTTCCTTATACCAGGGGTCGGCAACCTCGGCTCTTTTATGACTCATGGACTTCAACTCCCAGCATTCCTGAGCCAGCATAGCTTATACAGTATATTCATAGTTTACCAATATTACATTTAAAGAAAGAAAGACTGCTCTGGTAAAACAAATAACATTTTGCTTTATTTTCACTTAAATTGCCAATTATTATTGGTTTTTTCTAAAGTTTTCCAAGTGTTGTTACTGCTTCTCTTTTTACTGTGGAAAAAATTATTGTCAAGATGGTGTTACTAAAACATGATTTAATTCTTCCATCCCTGAGGGATTGTTATTATCCATGTTTTCCAATACTATTAAATAACTTTAAATGAAAAAAAATCTTTAAATGAAAATAGGCATTACCGAAGATTCATATTTAATTAAAAATGTTAATTTGCATGAAGTGGCATGTTGCAATTTTGAAGTTGTATTGAAAAAAGATGAATTAATGTTTTCCCCTTCCCAATCTGTATCAAAAATGATTACATCTTCTCTACCATTATCATTAATTTCCAGAGCAGTTTTTTTATTATCAGTTAAGTGTTCATTTTCTAAAAGCCAACAGGTTTTTTGGTCAAATTTACTAACATATAATTAGATTTTAAAAACACATCTGCCCTTTGATTTACTGCAAGGGTGCACTGCTTAGTGATATTTGATGGCATTGCTGCCAACTGTGAAGTTCATAATAAAAACTCAATGTGCAGGGACATCCTGATATTTTTACAAAAATTGCAGAAAGACAGATTTTCACCAGATTCAAGAGAGAGTTGGAATCTTCACATTTCTGTTTTATAGTGTTTGCATTTTCTTATTATGGTCAGGAAGGCATTTTGCAGTTTTCTTTATGATATTTGGGTTTCCAAAAATAAATACAAGCGATTACAATTCACTGTTTCTTAACCTTGTCAGAGTTAAGAAGTGTGGACTTCAACTTCCAGAAGTCCCCAGCCAGCATGGCTGGCTAAAAAAATCTGGGACCTGAAGTTCATACATCTCAAGGTTGACAAGGTTGAGAAATATTGGATTACAGGCTCTTCAGATAGGTTCCCTTAATAAATATTTAAACACAACTTTTTTTTTTCATTTTATAGTCAAAGATGAACAGATCTTCCTATCATCACCAAGCTGCAGGCAAGTCCATTTCCACAAGAGCAGTTCAATATCTGGGACATAACTGCTGTGAATTAACCACCAATTTCAACACATGAATGAGCTCTTACTAAGGGAAACACTTTTACTTTACTTCTTACGTTACCATGTAGAATGATATAGATTCTATAAGATGATTAAACAAGGCTAATAAAAAAAATCTTGCTTATTGTTTGGAATTCATTTCCTGACCTTTTGTACTCTGACATATATTACAGCCAACTCAAGAAGGCTGTCCGACATACCTTAGGTCCCTCCGAAATGGTATAGGCCAGGGTCTCCTGCTTGAGAAGGGGGTTGGACTAGAAGACCTCCAAGATCCCTTCCAGCTCTATTCTGATTGAGAATCTGAGATGGCATCATCTCTTTTGATGTTACCTAGGCTCAGATGCTAAGCAGGCCTGATTGCCAGTAGTAGAGCTGTAGACTAGACTAGGTAGCCAAAGCGTCTCAAAAGAAGACAGTCAGAAACCATTTCCATTAAGACTAGATTAGCTTTCTGTTTTTTATTGGCCTGCTGTTTACAAAAGAGTTGCTTCCTGCTGGGATGGAACATTGTTGCACTGCAATAATTGCAAGACTCACACAGCTCCTTCAGGATCTGCTTCCAAATCTCTCCAGATTGGTTATGTTTGTATAGCCACTTTGTTTCATTTTTCTCAGGAAAGGACTGCAGCATACACCCTTTCATGTAGAGACAGACAGGAATATTTATGAAGCAGCCATATGAGCATTGCAAATATCATTGCTGTTTTAGCAATTCAGAGAGAGATGTTTGCATTAATAAGCAGCTACAATCTTTTAATAATAATTATGGACATCATCTTCTAAGTATTTCTTTGGAAGATTTGTTTTGAAAGTGAAAACATACTGTGATTGTTACTTTTGCTACTGCTGTTATTTATTTATGGATATATATTTAGTATAACCTTTCTTTCTACCCTAAGAATGCTAAATGTAGTAGATGCTCCTATATAGCTAGCCCAGAATACATTGCAATAGGGATATGCAGAAATGTAGGATTACACTAATGTGGTCAATATAATAGTTACGGTAATTGACATTTCAGTGAATGCTATTGGATTTGGAATATGATGTTCATATTTTGCTCAGGAGGCAGACAACTATAAAATGAATGGGGTGTTTTGCTGGAGGACGTTATGTTGAACTATGTTGTCAAAATATCAGAATCCCTTAATGCCACATAAATATCAGCTAAAATATTTTTTAAGACTTTTCATCCTGCTTTGGGATTGTTTTGAACAATGAAAATGTAGGAGATGTACTTTATAAATAAATGCATGCAGCTTGGGACTCTCATGGGAGCAGAAACCTAAAGAATCCACTTCAAGGAATGGGTTAATCAGGTGTGCAAAACATTTGAAAGCACTCCCAGGTTGTCTGTGTATGCCTGTACACAAACTGCTGCTTCATTTGGCTAATCTGTTTAGCAGAAATAGATTTCTGTGTGCACCAGTGCAGAGAGCCTTGAAAGCAGCAGGTGAATTTTCTAAAGGACAAGGCTGCTTTAATGCTTTTAGGAGATTTACTTCGTTTGAACTATATGCTTTGTGAACGGCCCCTTTTCAAATGCTTTGCTGAACTCTGATTCTTGTTTTTTGGGGTATGTGCCTTGAAAAATGTTGTAGCAGGGGGTCCTGCTTCCATTTGTCTAACAAATGGGTGGAAATAAGTAACTTTATTTTGCACAGTGGGCTACTTTCATTCAGCAGCAAATCAATTCTATTCTACTGCATTTTGTCAAAGGATTTTTTATTTCTAATCTAAGCAAAGTCAGCCAAGTGTTTTATTTACTGGATTCAGTATGCTTCTGAGACTTCTCTGCAAACAGATCTTTAAATATTTGAAGGAAATTATAAATTGTAAAGATGGGACATACTCAAAATATTGAATGTACTGTACATTGGATGTAGATCTTTGAAAGACTGCAGTTCTGCTATAATCTCCTCTAATATGTATTAACATTTTTCCTAACATTTTCAATCAGATTTTATTTTAAAAAAACAAAAAACCCAAGAAGGAACTTGATACTTAAGAACAAAAAACTAACAGATGCCTCTTTCACAACAGTTTTGCATATGATATTAGCTCCACATGTGATTCATCCAACAGTCATATTTATTTTTGAATCATGAGCTGAATGTTTTGATTCTAGTCTGACTGACTGGAAACTACAGTAAAATTGATATACCTGTGTTTCCCCCAAAATAAGCCCCATTAGGGGGAGGGGGAGGGGAATTGCTGCATTTCTGAAAATCTTGTGGGCAGTCTACTTCTCCACTGTTGGAGACTCTTGTCTCATCTGGCTTTAGGGTCAATCTCCAACCAGGCTTTCTCTCCCAAGTCTTTGGGTTTTGTTCCTGGAGGTTGTGTTGGTTAGAAGTACTAATGGAAAGGAATTTGTAGCTCAGGGTTGAACTGTGGAGCCCTTGGCACTCTCTGAGCTTGGTTATTTCCTTGTAGACATTTCATTACCCTACTAGGTAACATCTTCAATGCTAAATAGAAGTTCAATGCTGTTTAGACGTTTAGTGCAATCGATTGGGGAAAAGTGATGGAAAAGAAGATGAAATATTTTTTTATTTTGTATATTTTGCTATTTTTGGAGAGGAATACTTTCATTGTTGGCTGACATTCCATTTATTTTTTTTTACATTAGCTGTACATGGTGTTGATAGTGCTTAGCAGAAAAGAGGTATACAAATATGAACAATAGATAATTGCTATTATCTATTAATGTCATGCATTTGTGAAATCTAATGTTCTACAATCAGATGATTACTCTAAAAAAAGAGAGAGAACAGCATTGGTATATCCTTGACCAAAAATTGAATATATAGTGAATTGCTATAATTCATTGAAAGCAGTTAACAGCAGCCTATTTACCAGAAGTTGAAATGTTAGTTCGCTACACATGCAATTTGTGTCTTTTTCTTTTTTTTACCACAACAGCTTGATGAAATTGGAAAAATCTTTATAGAGACATTAACAGATGTTGAAAGTATGCCAGAAATAAGAATGCAGCATGGGATGGCTATACAGGGGTCAAATTTCAATTGCCAATGTATTTTTCCTTTATACACGTGGACACATACAGCTCTGTAGTGCTATTTCTTTTTGCAGTAAGCAAAGTTATGCAAAATAAAAAAGTAGAGCAAGAAACAGTATGCTAAAGAAATTAAAGGCATGAGATAAGAAAAAGAAATAGAACTAAATGTACTTCATTCTAATATCATTTGTTATTACTAACATCTGCCTGGCTGATTCAGTCCTGCAAAGTTGATGTGCTCTGAGTTCCTTCACCTTATAGGGTGGCATAAAACTTTAAAAAAATAAATAAACAAATAAAAATCACTTTATTTAATCATAATCATAATAGTAAAGTTGGAAGGGACCTTGGAGGTCATCTAGTCCAACCCCCTGCTCCGGCAGGAAACCCTATACCATTTCAGACAAATGGCTGTCTAGTCTCTTCTTAAAAACTTCCAGTGTTGGAGCATTCACAGCTTCTGGAGGCAGGTTGTTCCACTGGTTAATTGTTCTAACTGTCAGGAAGTTTCTCCTTAGTTCTAGGTTGCTTCTCTCCTTAATTAGTTTCCATCCGTTGCTTCTTGTCCTGCCTTCGGGTGCTTTGGAGAATAGCTTGACTCCCTCTTCTTTGTGGCAGCCCCTGAGATATTGGAACACTGCTATCATGTCACCCCTAGTCCTTCTCTTCATTAAACTAGACATACCCAATTCCAGCAGCCGTTCCTTATATGTTTTAGCCTCCAGACCTCTAATC
This sequence comes from Vipera ursinii, assembly GCF_947247035.1. NCBI lineage: Eukaryota > Metazoa > Chordata > Lepidosauria > Squamata > Viperidae > Vipera > Vipera ursinii. The sequence continues at coordinate 95,100,403 of NC_139512.1, forward strand.
AACTTTGTTGCTCTTCTCTGTACACTTTCCAGAGTCTCAACATCTTTTTTACATCGTGGTGACTTGGATGCAGTATTCCAAATGTGGCCCTACCAAGGCATTGTAAAGTGGTATTAATACTTCACATGATCGTGATTCTATCCTTCTGTTTTTTGCAAAGTATCCTTGCTTCTATCATATCCATGCATTGTTCTTTAATTCTCACTTCTCTCTTGAAGGATCTCATCAACTCTCCAACCATATCTTACTTATCCGTTCCTCTCATGCTTTCCATTCTTGCTTCACAGTTTGTTTTGAAAAAGTTCTATCTGTATGATCAAATCACATCAGGTTATTTTTTTTTATATCGGTCATTTGGTTTTTTTTATCCATGTTCATTCAGCACATTATATTCATTTTTGATCCAATCTCTTTTTGTTTACCAGGCACCATTAAACATACTACTTCCATTTCACTTATTTTTTATGTTTCTTCATATATAATCATTTCCATTAATAAACTAATAAGAAGCATATTCTTATACACAGTATAAATCCTGTGTATAAATCCTATCCAGAGTCATAAGGCTGTGAGGACCTTGTTGAAACAAAAGAAGCTCAGATTAAATCAATCTGCCTTGATTCCAGTTATAATTTTGGCTCTCAGTGATTACAGTTTCTTGAAGGAGTTGTTTCTTTATTATTGAATCACTCTTTAACCTGCTAACTCAAGAGAGTCCAAGGACTTGGTAAGAAATATGTCATTATTTTTAAATATTACTACAAGGAATATAAAAGTCTATTGACATTGTTTTCAAAAGGAATAAATGGTAAAAGACATCATAAGATGTCTCAGATGTAGCCCTGAATAAGTCTGTCATCATCAATCATTGGTCTTGCCACCCTTTCATGAAGATTGATTATTTGCCATCAAATTATTTTTGATTCCTAGCAGCTACATTTTTAGAAAAACAATACCATAACTATGGAAGGAATTGCAGGGGAAAAGTGGTGTCTTAAGGAGCAGTAAGCTTCCTGAAAGTGATACTGCCTTCAAAGTCAGCAATCTAATCAACTTAGAAAGGCTGATTGTTACCACAGGAATGGAGGTATTTAGATAATCCAATCATCATCCATCTGTGCATAACCTACCAATTCTAATAGGTAGAAGAGAGAGGCACACTTTGGACTTCAAGCATAGGCTGCATATTCAAATATTCTGGTCATACTGTATTTTTCCATGTATAAGATGCTATTTTTTCCTGCAAACACCCTGTTCAAAAATCAGGTGCATCTTATACAAGTGCAGTGTCTTATACATGAAAAAATAATGGTAACCTCTGCAGCCCAGGGCATGCCTGTGTGGGTTCTTTACATGCCGCTGCCATGTCACGTGGTGCAGGTGTCAAGCCCCTGTGGGCTTGCCACTAATGGGATGGGGAGGGGGCAAGATCATCAGCCGGCTGAACTTCCAGCTCAGCTGTTTGGTGCTCTGCCGAACAGCTGATCAGCACAGAGAAATGGTGGGGAGTTTAAACCTGCCTTGCTGTCATGCTGGTGCTCAACCCGGTTTGTTTACCAGGGTCAGAAGGCTACTGCTGTGAACTGACTGTTGTGTACTGGGTTCGTTGCGCAGGAATGAAGACGAGATGAGTGAGTTCAGCAAAGATCATGGTTTATTGCTTGCAGGATCTGAACTAGAGAACTGGGCTGCAGATGAAGCAATTTATACCCTGGCCCCTAGGTGGTGGCCAATAGGTTTGAAGCAACCTATTGCTGCCCTAGGGGCAACCAATAGCAGCGCTGGAGACGGGTTGTCTGAGGAGCTGGGAGCCATTAGCTAGCTTCCCTGCTCAAACAACCTTCCAGCAATTACCACGTGGTGTTCCCTTAACAAAGCAAGCCCAATACATTACACTGTCTATGCATGCTCATCATGCTGGATGCTGGTTAAGGGGGGGGGTGGGGCCAGCCAGGAGGCATCTATTTAGAGTGCTGAGAGGTGGTTGTTCCCAGCACTGACTTTGTTTGCTGAAAGCTTGGAACTCGCATGCCAGAGTGTCTTATACAAGGGTGCATCTTATAGATGGAACAATACGGTATTTGAGAAAGTTACATACAAAAATATTGTATATTTAATGGTTGCATTTTCATAAAACAAACTTTTAGAGAACAACTAAATTATAGAGTTGGAAGCACCTTGGAGGCCTTCTAGTCCAACCCCCTGCTCAAGCAGGAAACCCAATATCATTTCAGACCAATGGTTGTCCATAGAAAGACCCGTATTATAGAAACTTGGGTGGAATATCTAATAAAGAAAGAGGTATAAACATACTGTACATGAAAATGTGCTCAGTAGGACTGGGTAATCTTTAGCAATAGCAGATGCTGTAGTTGGACATGAAGAGAGTGCTGTCATTGGGCTTCAGTGAAAGATTTCTATTTCTAGATATGCAACTTCAGTCCTAACACACTAGTTCTAATTCTGGAGGATATGAAGTTAGCCATAGGTGGGGAAGACTGAAAAAACAAGGACTCACATACATTAATACATAACCTTAATGTGAATTTTGGAATAAATACAGAATCGTGGAAATCATAAGTGATATTTCCAACTCTCATTTAAAGTAAGTTCATGAAAGTAGAGCATCTTTGAATGATTTAAAATGCTTCTTCCCAGATTTCTTCCATCTTGGCTGTTGTCATCATAAAATTAGCTCATGTGGTAGTTTAGAAGCTACCTATTTTCACATGTGGTGGACTTGTAGAAATATAAAAGCTTTTTGGATCAAAATTTGGTGGAACATTCAAAAGATTTTAAAGAGAAAGATAAAGTTTTCTCCGCAATTGTTTTTATTGGGTATTGTTGTAGATTGTGATGTTAAAGAAACTAACTTGATGTTGAATATGATAGCAGCATGGTTACTGGTGGGACAATATTGGAAGAAGGATAGTTGCCTACTATAGAAGAATGGGTGTTTAAAGTTTCGAATCTTGCAGAAATGTCTAAGATTTCTGCTTATTTGAAAGATCATTCACAGGAAAGATACATTTCAGTTTGGAGGAGATGGATAAATTTTATTCAGAACAAATATGGGACTAAAAAGTTCCATTTAGCTTATGAGTAGATTTTAGTGGGATATTGTTATTGGTACTTTGTTTGTAGTTATGTTAAAGGGGAGTTAAAGCACATTATGAATTTGGTTAATTGTATATTATGCATAATTTTTATTTAGAATATGATTATTATAACTATAATCCTGTATTTAGCTCTGGGAAGTGGGGGGGGGAGTGGGCGGGTTTGGGGTGGGGGGGATTTGGGGATATATTGTAAAATTTTGTTTTTGTAAAACTCTCTAATAAAAAAATAAAAATAAAATAAAATTAGCTCATTTCCCATAAGTTCCACAGTACATGCTTAATGGGTGAAGGTTAGCAAAAAAGATGGATAATATTGCTCTTCTGTGTTGTTTTTTCTTCATTCCTCACCATTGTGCATATCTATTATGAAAAAGTTTAGGATCATAATCACATAGCATTGTGTATTGGGTGGAAGAATAATTACTTGGGATAATGTCAGTTAGATATTTCTGGTTCTGCCTCCTTTAGTGATGTCACCCTTTATCCCCCCACTGAATCATCAGCCTCTGATATCTGAAAATACTAGAAGGAAAGAAAAAAAATGAAAGAGAGAGCTTCTAGCCACACACGTACAGAGTTGGAGACCCCTGCACTAAATGAATAAAAACACACATCAAATATGATTAGTGGTTTAGGATATTTATGTTGTCCTTTAATCCAGCGTTTCCCAACCTTAGGAACTTGAAGATGCGTGGACTTCAACTCCCAGAATTCCCCAGCCAGCTATGCTGGCTGGGGAATTCTGGGAGTTGAAGTCCACGCATCTTCAAGTTCCTAAGGTTGGGAAACGCTGCTTTAATCCACAATAGAACTGAAGAAGAGATCAGGAAAATTTTAGCCAGCAACAGCAGTACACTGGATGCAAATTTTGTGCACCTTAAGTCTTGAGGAAGATAAATTTTGGTCACAGAAAACCTATTTATATTTGAATCTGAAAAACTTTGGGTGCATCCTTACCTTGATGAGCTGAATCTGTGTTTGGTTTGATTAACTAGGGGTCTTTGAAAACTACCCTTTACTTTAGATATGATCTCCAGATACTGCAGGTATATTTTGGAGGAGCAGAATGAATCAAAAGGTGCTTTGTATCAAATTAATATTAAATAAAAATAAAAAAGGTAAAATCATGCTTATTAGTGGGAGCTACATCAGGGATTCTCTCCAATCAGAGTTCATCTAATAAAATGGGAGGAATTTATATTGTTATGTGCTATTGTAGTTCAAGCCAAATCAGAGACAGAACAGTAATTGCTAAAATGATTCATTCCTGTACAAACATGATTATGAAAAGTATATCTTACGTTTTGTGCTCCACTAGTGAGAAAACACTAATGCAAAGAATGGAGGCAGGTTTTTAGAGGAAAGTTGCTTTGCCAAATACAACCCCCATTATCTCAAGTTTCCAAACATAAGGGATACCCATTAACAGCAAGTGGAATATGTTTGCTTTCCCACCAAGATTGACACTGAGTTCAAAGGTCAAGCACTGGCTGATACCTTATTTACCAGCTTAAGCCTCTGTTTCCCACAGAGGATGGGTTTCTATGAGAACTCACCCAGCTGCCTTTTCATCAGCTGGGGATTTATTTATTTTTACATCTTTTGTTTAGGAGCTGAATTTATTAGAAGACTATAATCAGTCAGGAACTGAAATCTTTTCCACCCTGTGTGGGCAAAAGCACTAGAAGCAAATAAGCAAAGAATGTGTCCTTAAAAGTCAGTGTTAATAATTCAGCGTTTCATTTCCTTTTCCCCCTGTTCCTTACATGCCTAGATAAAGAATAATAAACTGAACTTTGCAGTGCTGAGTCTTTCCCCTGCTTTTTGAGCAGCATTCAACCTATCATCCTCCAAATCATGGTCAAGCTCATATTGAGGCTGCTAAACTATGAAGGAGCTTATGAAAAGAATTATTTGGAAACTTTTCCTTTTCAGACACTGGTTAAATTTCAGATCCTCAGAAATCCTTTATAAGCAATGTGTTCCCGCATCACATTGAGCAGAAAGATCATCTTCCTTTTGCTGGCCCATATATGACAGCAAAGAATGCCCAAAGAAATACATTTTTTGTGAAATCTTATACTATCTACCATCATCTAAATCCCCCCTTTTAAGTAGAAGCTGGAACATAATGCTCATGGGGTTCCCAACTGAGTGTAACTCAAGCGAAGATAAACCCTCTTTTACGATTATGGTGAAAGGATGTTTAAATTGTGAAGTGAACATTTCCTTCACTGACAAGGAGCTGGTTGTTGGTAAAAGGGATGTAACAATAACAAAAAGGCTAAGCCCAGAAAGAAAACAACACAACTGTTTAGAATGATTACTATATAGTTTGGAGAGCATTTTAAAAATAGTGTTAGGTTGGTATTTTCCTTCTGTGTTTTGAAAGATGTGATGGTTATGAAAAGGGAAACAACTGTTCTTTTAACAAAATTGACTTTTTAAAACCACAATACTTTCTCCACCATTGAAATGCATGTTGCTGACCCTTCCTTCATAACGGTGTTCATACTAGTGTTAGCATGAGTCCAATAATTACTTTTTCTCATGGAATGACCAAAGTACCTGCCTGTGAAGTATATGTCAAAGTTTAAATGATCCAGCTTTTGCTCACTGTTTAAGCCTACCTGCTCTGAATATATATATGAAATAAATAAATTACATTTAGGCATTACCAGGGATGAATAGAAGGAAACTAAATCTGCTTAGAGTATCTTTTTCATTTTCTTCTAAATAATGATAAGCCTTCTGCATATAATAGCCAAGAACCCTTTGCCTATTATACTGAATCCTTTAGAATTTAGTATTAGAACTACCTATCTTCATTGCCACCCCTCCTTGATGAATTGTATTCCCTCACACCCTTTATTCTAGTTCCTATTGCTATAAAGGAAGTGACAGCTAAACCACTCTTAAGTCTGTCACGGGATTAACCATGTTTAATGTTCACAGGGCTTTACAGCCAGTAGGTTAAGAATATACAAGCGCTAAAAAAGGTAGAATTGTCATAGATCTAAGAATTAACTGTCATAGTAAAGGTCAGCTTTATGTGTGTTCCCTTTATTTTTATTTTTCCTTGGGAAATATGTATTCATTATGCTTGGCAGAACTAAAGAGATAATGCTTTGTGTGAGGGGAGCCTTTTTTATTCACAATACTCACAAATAATTAACTTAGCCAGTCAGGCTAAAGTGCCTTTGCTTCTTTTATTACACTCATGAGATTCATCAATCTCCTTATTTGTGTATTGAAAAGTGCTGTGTTATTTCGGTGATTGCCAAATAACAGTTTGAGGTGTTCAGCAATATCTTGACCACTTAGAAGACTGGAGTGCTGTTAATAATTGACTTTTTGACTTTTTGCCGGAATCTTATGTACCTGGAGTCGGAATATCTAGTACAGTCATCCATGCAGTTTACCTGAGATTGTTTTAAATCTTGTCGGAAGCCAATAAATCTGTAAAAACAAATAAATAAGTGCTTGAAGTGCCTCTCATTTGAATTTCCTCAGAGCCTGGAGGACTGTTTACATGATAAAATAGTAAAAAAACAAAACAAAAAACCACATCAATAACCATGACTAAAATTTGACCTCATCATTGATTGTCCACAATGATTGTTGTTATATCAACAAGCCCATCCATCATTTCCTTGGTTCAAGAGTTTTTCAAGGGCAGAGAGAAAAGTGAGGTTGTACTTAGTTCCCTAACACTTCCAAGTGAACAACTTTAGCAGATGCCAAGATTCATGACATGTGTGTCAGGGTCATCATTGCCATTAAGAAAGAGCTCTGTTTATGATAAATGTAATGTATTGGGCTTGCTTGTTAACACCATGTGGTAACGGCTGGTAGGCTGCTGGAGCAGGGAGCTAACTAACAGCTCCCAGCATCTCAGACAACCCGTCTCCAGCGCTGCCATTGGTTGCCCCTAGGTGGCAATAGGTTGCTTAAAACCTATGGGCTGCCGCCTAGGGGCCAGGGTATAAATTGCTGCATCTGCAGCCCTGTTCTCTAGTTCAGATCCTGCAAGCAATAAACCATGATCTTTGCTGAACTCACTCACCTCGTCTTCATTCCTGCGCAGTGAACCCAGTACACAACACTGGTGACGAAGGTGGGATCCTGCTTCTCCATTGAAGCTAAAAGTCAGTAGGGGAGAGACAGCGTATGCCTGGCAGGAAAGGCAAATTCCCCCCCTATGGTCGGCTAGCTAAGCCATGCTAGCGACCACGCGCTCAGAGGACCAGTCCTTGGGCAACGGAGAGGCAGGATTCAAAGACAAGATCCAGCCACGAAGACCAGCAGAATGCCCAAGGTCAGAAGGCTGCGAGAATTCGACATCAAGTAACCAGAAGGATAGCCCTCGTACCTGTCCCAGGTTGAGAACTACCTTTGGGCAAATCAGGTCGCAGAGGATGGACTGAAGGATGCCACACTGCTCTGTGTGTGCAGCCCAGTGACGTTCGATCTGGCCAAAAACCTGTTTGCGTCCACGCTGTTGGAATCTGTCTTCTGTGCTGAACTGAAGAAGAAGCTCGGAGAACATTTCCAACCAAAGATGTTGGTGATTGCATGGCGCTACGCCTTCGAACAACGAATACAGCAGCCGGGAGAGACCGCATCCAAGTACATTGCGGCCTTGAGGAAGGCCGCATGCCTCTGTCAATTTGCAGACGTAGAAGAGCGACTTCGAGACTGGCTCGTCTGCGGCCTCCGCAACCGAGAGCTGCAGCAGAAACTTTTTGCCAGAGAGGGTCCTATCATTCACAGATGCCCAGAATGGTCATGGCGGATGAAGCTGCAGGTTGAGCCATCCAAATGATCCAGCCTGCCAAAATGATGCAACACGAAGAAGCCGTCTACCACGAGGACGCAGAACGCACCGAGGACTCAGAAGAAGACACCAAAGTCATCAAGTTGCACAGACATCTCTGCAGCAGAAAGCAGCAAGAGACTACTAGCAAGGCAGATCTCTTGCCTAGATGTCCAGGTTGTGGCAGCCACCACCAACGCTCAGACTGCAGGTTCCGGACAGCCACGTGCCAGGCCTGTGAAAAAACCGGCCACATCACATCAGTTTGCAGAGGTCGCCAGAGGGACCGGCCATCAAATCGCCAGTCAGAAGATCCAACCAGGAGAGGTACTGGGGCCACGGGGTCATTCAGTGTGGGGTTTTGCTCAAGCCATAGAAGTATCTGCCATACCAGGGCCTGACGCCCCCTTAAACCCAAGTAGACTTCAGGTGGAGCTGCAAGGGGTCCCCTGTAAGATGGAGCTGGACACAGGCTCCACCGTTTCCATTATTTTTCTGGACACATTTAATTTCGTGTGCAGTCGCAGTAGAAGGTGGGCCAAGCTGAGGCCCTCTAACATACTTTTAACAGATTTTCAGAATGCAAAAGTCACAGTCAAGGGTGAAGCCACCTTGGCCGTTAAATTTAAGGGGTTTTCAGGGCACCTGGATGTTGTCGTAGTAGGGGGCCAGAGAACGAGCCTAATTGGGCTCGACTGGTTTGATGCACTAGGCATTCAAGTAACCAGTATGAACTGGACACAAGTCGCGAGTCTAGCATCAGTTTGCGAGGACTTTGCAGATGTATTTGATTCAGCCGTAGGAACTTACACGGGCCCGCCAATAGCATTCAAACTAGACCCAAATGTGGTTCCCATCAGGAAAAAGCCTTACAGGGTTCCCTTTGCCCTCAAGCACAAAATAGACACGGAACTAGACAAGCTTGTGGAACAGGGCATTTTGCAACCAGTAGATGGTAGGGAGTGGGAAACTCCTATTGTAACACCACTTAAAGCCAATGGTGAAGTCAGAATATGCACAGATTATAAATGCACAATTAACCGGGCCCTTAAACAGCGCAGGCCTATCAGCAACTACCTGTTGATGAGGCCACGGCCGAAGCACGGAAAATTGTGACCCACAGGGGGGATTTCAGAGTAAAGCACTTGCAATTTGGAGTCAGTGTAGCCCCGGGCATTTTTCAGGGAATCATGGAATGCACACTCAAAGGCATTCCAGGGGTTTGCCCCTATTTTGACGACGTGCTTATTGCTGGAGAATCTACAGAGGTGCTAGCAAGGAGGCTCAGAGCTGTCCTGCAGAGGCTGCATGAAGCTGGCCTCAAACTAAAAAAGAGCAAATGCAGAATAGAGGTTCCCTCAACTGAATTTTTGGGGTTTCACATTGATGCTAATGGCATTCACCCAGCTGAGTCCAAAGTGAAGGCCATTCAGATGGCACCTAGCCCTAAAACAAAAGGAGAGCTGCAAGCATTCTTGGGCCTGCTCAACGTCTACCATGCATTCCTTCCTAACAAGGCCGCAGTGGCAGAGTCCCTTCACAGGCTTTTAGATAAAAAAGCTTCTTGGAAGTGGACCAGCATTCACGAAAAAAGTTTTCAGGACCTGAAGGCACTTCTGTCGGTCAGTTCCAATATCACTCATTTCAGGGAGTCTAAACCAGTCTGCTTAGCATGTGATGCATCCCCATATATGAGTGGGTGCAGTCCTGAGTCACTTAGAGAAAGATGGAACCCTAGTTTCCACTGCATTTTATTTGAGGACACTGCCCTCTGCTGAGCATAACTACGCTCAAATTGACTAAGAGGCATTGGCCATGGTAGCCGGAGTTAAAAAATTCCATGACTACTTATATGGCAGGGACTTCACGGTTTTCATAGACCACAAACCGCTACTGGGGTTATTCACCACAGAGAAACAGACACCCCATACATTATCCCCTAGAATGCTGAGATGGTCTATTTTTTATCAGTGTACATGTTTAAGCTGATTCACAAACCCGGCAAAGAAATGGGTCATGCAGATGGCCTGAGTAGGCTTCCACTGCCACAAATCGAACTAGATCCAGCCCCAGCAGCCCACAGGACTTGCCAGATTTTCCCCTCCACACTGGGGACATAGCTGCAGAAACAGCAGCTGATAAGACACTAAGTAGAGTGTTTTCTTGGGTGCACACAGGGTGGCTGGATAAAAGCCCAGGCCCTGAATTTCAGAGTTATTTTACTAGAAGACACAAGCTATCAGCTCACAAGGGTTACATCCTATGGGGGAAGAGGGTCATAAGTCCCCACCTCACTAAGAGACAGGGTCTTACAATCACTGTATGAAGGTCATCCGGGTATTATCTGTATGAAAGCTTTAGCTAGAAGCTACTTATGGTGGCCAGGTTTAGACAAGGCCATTGAAGCTCAGGTGCATGGATATTACACATGCCAACAATCAAGGCCTGAAATGCTGCACGCTCCAGTTCACAGGTGGGAGGAGACTCACACACATTGATCAGCTTAAGAAGCATTTCCCAGAATGGCCACAAAGCGAGGACTTCATCACAAGTCCTTACCAAGGTCCACAAACCAGCAGCCAAGCTGGCCCAAGTAGAGACTCTGAAGGCTCACACAGCCCAAGCAACGAGGAGTTGGCTGTAGAGGAGGGGAGCCCGGACATGCAACATGATGGAGAAGGCTAACCTGACGGCTACAGCCGCTGTGCTAACTCTGCTGAACAAACTGATTCTGGGGTGGACCAACCTGGAAAGGCCAGCCAGAGAGTACCGAGCCACTCTGAATCACTTGAACTAAGAGTCACTGGTCTACCCAGCCCGGTGGGCAAGCTGGTAGACCAAGATTTTGTTCTGAAATAATAAAGCTATAATGTTGTATGTACCCTTGTATTTAATGCTGACCTACAAGTTTGTAATGGACAATGGAGCATTAATGTTGTAAGTACTTTATTGTGCTGCAAAGTTGAACCTATTCACACCAGTGTTAAATCTTTGTAAAGTGTATTGCTGTAATTACTTTCTATTGTGGCTATAATGTTGTTCTTTTTAAGGGGGGGAGTGTAATGTATTGGGCTTGCTTGTTAACACCACGTGGTAACGGCTGGTAGGCTGCTGGAGCAGGGAGCTAGCTAATGGCTCCAAGCATCTCAGACAACCCATCTCCAGCGCTGCCATTGGTTGCCCCTAGGCGGCAATAGGTTTCTTCAAACTTATTGGCCGCTGCCTAGGGGCCAGGGTATAAATTGCTGCATCTGCAGCCTTGTTCTCTAGTTCAGATCCTGCAAGCAATAAACCATGATCTTTGCTGAACTCACTCGCCTAGTCTTCATTCCTGCACAACGAACCCAGTACACAACAATAAACATTCTCAGTTCAAATGTCAGTGATTCTCAGAACATTTACAGAGGTCCACTTCTTAGCAAGGCATCTTTTTTGAAGTGAGTTGTGAATAGGTGAATTAGGAAGTTGCCACATCAGCCTCGAAAGCACATGCTTGCTAGTAGATAAAAATATAGACAATTTTGAAATTTCTCATATGAAGGGGCTCTCATTTGCTGATGTTCCATCAGCCTTTAGAGGTGAGAGGATAAAATTAGCTCTCAAAGCATGTGAGTTTGAAGAACAGCATCCACTCTGGCTTTTTCTCACATAAAAGCAATTTAACATGAGAATCTGCTATGAGAAGTTGAAACAGTTCTTTCCAAATTTGGCAACTTTAAGATGTTTAAGTCCACAATCTTCAAGTTGCCAAGTTTGACAACCACTGTGTTCAAGGCTTCTTAATATGCAACTGTCCTATCATTTAATAAAATCCTTGTGCTAAGTTTGTTCTGTGTATTGAGTGAAAACAGCATGTTATCCAAAGTCAGTTAATCCATTTATTCATCAACATATTAATGCTTTTCTCTATACAAATAGTGATGTCTTTGACACTTTATAAAAAACAAAGACAAGTTAAAAATAGTCTCATGAAACACTCCGTCATAATATTACCTAAGTCCCTATCTGTTGCTGACATGATCAATAGTATTCACAGTTGGACCAGAACGTGCTTAGTTGAAGACAAGACAGCTGATTTTTGTTTAGGACAATTTAGTAAAAGCAGAAAGTTCAGGACAAAGTATTAAAAGCTGAATTGTCTCCAGAAGACTCCATGTTATATTCAGATCTGGAATTAATGAAATCACACTGTTTGAAGCAAATTCTGTTATTGTATGAATTCTATTGAAATGTAGCATTAGGCATTTGAAACTATTTTTTTCTAAAGTTAATTTAATCTAATTGCCACTGTGTAGCAAAGGTACTTGTGTCCCTCACACATTTGAGTGGCTATCTGTGATCAGAGATACAAGAAAGCTACAGTTTTAAGATTCTGAAAAGTTAAAATTGCAAGTGTGTGTGGTGGGGGAAGAATTGTCTATGCCCGGATGATTAGCCTTAGTTAACAACACTTCTGTGTTGTTAACCTCTTTCCAATTCTGTGTGGCCTTATGTAATGGGAAGATTGTTCTTTTGTAATGTAATTAACACTCTTTCTACTGTGCCTTGTAATAATTGGAGGATTGAACAGTTATTATAGTTCTGCTGTTTGTTCCTAAGCTAGGGTACTCCCTGGCAGTCAGTGTAATTGCATCCTATTTTTAAAAACTTTGTATAGCATTCTGGGATTTAGAATTGTGCTTTTTGGGTGTTCAAATTCTTGTTTATGGTAATAGCTTTTATGCCTTTTGCTTCTTCAAATTAACAAGGTCTAAGTCATCCATTGACAAACAATTGTACAAGGTACTATACCCGTGTATCTTCTTTCCATTCAGTACACTTAGAGATAGCCTTTAGATTGAAAGTATAGAATGTAAATGTTTGTTGTGAGGTTTGTTCTTTATGAATGCACTGATTGATTAAGAAATAAGTGTAATTTGGAAGGCTCATATACACCATCACATATAATAGATAATAATGATTTTGATAGTGATGTTTCCATCCCACCTTACATTCTGCAGCACTAGGTAGTATATGTAGATCTTCCCCTCCAGTCTTTCACCACCACAATAATCCTAAGTGGTAAATTGTGCTGAAGTAACAGTTTGACTTTGTTTCAACCAATTGCTACAGACACATCAGCACATTCACTAAGAACCTCATGATTTTCTGGAATCAGCCAGGACACAAGTTTATCTCAGAGCAAATGGATTGGAGGCTTGCTGCAGTTAGGTTAGAACTCTACTAAACCTTTTCTAATGTCAAATGTTTTTCTGTGGATGGATCAGTTACAATCAGTCAAGTGAAGCTTTCGGCCCTTGGCCCTGTGAGCTTATCTGGGGAGGGAAGAACCCTCCATGTCATACCATTGCCACATTTTTTTAAAGTGCAAGCACCAAAACAGCTAAATTGGAGGCTGTAGGATGCTGACCTCTCTGCATTTCTCCCAATGTAAATCAGAATATTAGCATACAGGACAGCTTCTTTAATTTTCATTGGAAAACACGAGTTTCCTACTGGATAGTCTTCTGATCTTGCCTCATCCCACCTCAAGAGCGGGCTAGGGCTGAAATGGAGCTATTGGTATGAGTATATGTCCTCAATAAGTGGTAAGGATATAATCTTGGAGCTGATGTAAGAAGAGTTTCCAGATGACCCCAACATCTTGTGGGGTACACTTAATACTCATGCTGTTTTACATCTACGTGAAACATTTGTATGAAGTGATGCAGAGGCTGGCAATATCACCAGTATGCAAAATTCACCATCTTATTTTTCAGCATATTTGAGACTATTCAGGTGAGAGACCTGGGTTAGCATTTGTCAACTGAAGATCAGTTAAGACCCAATAGAATAACTTATCCTGAAGAGGTAAGGTGTTCAACCTCCTATGGCATGAATTCTACTTCCTCACAACTTGTTTAAAGCAAGCATTGATTCTTCTTTACCACTAGGAAATTTACCTTTATACTAATCCTGGGTAAATCTGCCCTCATTTAGTTCAGATTAAGATTCAAAAAGGACACGGTTTGTTTTTCAACATGTATTTGAATACAAAGTGAACCACTTCTAGATCCAGCTTGAAAAATATTTGCATATAAGGTATAATAGGGAAGTATTAAAATGTTTGTAGGTGTTTAATTTTTGTTTTTGTTTTTTTTACATATTGAGATGAAGGTAGCAGGATTGTTTGACCCTTTAGAGGACATGAACTATACCAAGTGTTGGGAGGAATTCTCTCGTTCAGGCTCTTCCAGCTGGAATTCTCACAAGCAGCGCAGAGAACAAATAGAACGTGAAGCCAGCTACTGGAAAGGTAGGTTTAATCACGGAGATTAAAGTTGAGTGACAATTCAGCATGAATCCCCAGCTAGCTAGACAGAATGGTCCTCAAGCATGAGTTCTTATACCTTTTCATGTTTTCCAAAATTGTCATTTCTGATTTGTGAGTTTAAATTTGATGAGCTTAAATTTGTCTTTTCTGATTTGTTGGTAAGTGTCTATTGTTGGGTTAATTTCTTTCTCAGTTCTGTCCAAAAGGTGTTAACATTTACTCCAGGAGGGATCTGGTGTTAATTATTTTATTGTTGTGTACCTTTTTGTGTTTCTATTCTAATTCTATCAATCCTAATTGCTGTTAGCCAGTTCTGCATTCCTTGTAGCCAGTGTGTGAAGTGTTTGTTTATTTAGCCTCAGGCTGCCACTGAGTCAGACTAGTTTGTATTGGGTTCTTCCTTTATTTGCCAAGATATTTTTAATTTGGGGTGAGGAGGGGGTATCCTTTTATCACAAGTTTCATGTATGTAGATTGAAAGGTTTCAATGCAATAAATGTTTGACTGCTGAGTTTGGTGGGGTCCAGAAGAGTTAATATAGCTAGATGACTAGCTTGACATGTCCTGGGAATAATCAGCTCATCACTGCAAAGACTCGATTAAGTCAACTTGATTTACTGGAATTAATTATTAAGATAGCAAAATGGCAGAAACTGGCTAGACGTTGAGATACAATACCATAATGATTTTTTTTTAAAAAGTCACGGAGAAAGTTGCTCACACAGAAAAAATGGTCAGCATAGCTTTGATATTCCCTATTCTTGCAGAGTAAATATAAATGTTAGCCTGCATTGTCTTTGCAGTCATTGTCAATAATGTAAGCCTGTGCCAGTCATGCGGAATTTAGAAGTAAAATTCAACCTAAGGAAGTATAGCTGGCCTCATTTTCAGAATGCTAAAAGCAAACAGGAATTCCTAGCTGTGTTGGCATGACCAGCACAGAAATGAAAAATTCCATTAGTAAAAATTCAAGTTTATGGATCACAAGCAAGAAGTTGAAGGCTAAGATACTCAATGATATCTTAACAATATTAGCTTTGCCACTTTAATAGGGCTTGGATAAGCAGAGAATTTAATAAATAATAAAAACTCATGGACTGCCAGCTGCTCAGAGAACTCATCATACCATATAGCCCTTCTTATAGTTCATATATGAAAGTGAAGTTGGACAGTAAATATTGTTTGTTGCAACTCAGAAACAATGGAAAAGCCATTAACTTTGACAAGTATTTCAAAAAGCTACAAAGTGCTTTGCAGATAGCTGAGTCTCTGCTTTGATCCACAAATCTGGTTCATTGGGGTGAGCTGATCAAAGCATGATTGTATCAAAGCATCCCTTTAGATTTTTACACAGCTGTTTTACAGGTCTGAAACCTTCTTTCAGCTTAGATTCATTGGACAGGACACATAAAACTTATTTGTACAAAGAAAGTTAGTTTTAATGGTCAGTTCTATGAAATTTCCTGTTTGGTTTTCTACAATATGTTCTACATTGCTTAAAATCAATGAGACAATGGACGAGGCTGAGATTGGATTCCTATATATATATATATATATATATATATAGTATTGAAAATATTTTATCATATTCACAGGCTCAATTCCCTGGTCCAATTTAAAGTACTTTTTTTTGACCCTTCAGTCTGAGACTAAAACTCCAATTTTCTATGTCTTTAAGTCAACATCATATGGTGACTTTCTCAAGGTTGCCTCATCCAATGAGATGTAACAGATGGTTTCATATGACAAAGCAGTGATCTTCTGAATGCAGGATGAATTTAGCTCTGTGAATGCTTATGCTTCTGTGTTGTTATTTTATTTTATTTAATGTTGCAGAGTTCCTCCCCTCCCTGATACTCCTTTTGATTCCTTAATAGGATTCGTTACTACTCTTTGTACTGTATTTTTATTATCTTTGTGATCATGTTAACTTGGTCAGAGAATTTCTGCTTTAGTTTGGCCCATAGGTCATATAAATAAATAATGTCAAATTCTTGGATGAATCAACCAGATTGGAATTACCCATGCACAGTCAGGATTTATAATTAGCTATTATGCAAATGGAATATTCAAATAGAATCGATCATCATGTCATATATATTAGAGAAGAAAGTTTGGAGATAGAACATACAGTTTCTAGAGCATGTTTAGTTATACTTGTCCCATTTAGTTCGGTGGCAGAATTTTTTATGCTGTTTATCATTCAGTTTGCATTGCATTTTATCAATTGCCTACTTTGTTTTATTATGATTGATTATGTTATTGGGAGCAAAGTCTCAGAACTCAAATTTGTTTACATAATGGCAAAATAAAGCATCATCATTTGCATATCAAAAATAACAAATGGAGACCAAGCCCTTTATCTGCACCAAAGTCCTGTCAGAACAGAATGGTCTGACTGCTTTGGGAAATGCAAGCAAGAAAGAGGGATCTCCTACCCAAGGCCAAGGTTTCTTATAACATGGGGGATGCCTTCAGAAAGACATGTATTCTATCCTCTTATCTGTGCATGGGTAATTCCAAAACCTACAGGTTAGACTGATTTTGACCAGAAGAGAGTACACAGTTGCAAAGTCATGCCCAGTTTATCTATTGGTAATCAGTGTGGTGACCTATCATGACAACTTTACATAAAGTGCACTGCAATCATCTGATTGCAAGATCTTGAAGGGAGTGAGATATTGTTGCAAGGGTTAGTCCTTTCTAAAAAGGCCTGGAAGCCCATTGATGTCAGGCCCACCAGGTAGACCAGACCAAGAATAAATTCTACAGGAAGGCTACGACTACGTTTATTTAAAGGGGCTGTAATAACAGCAACTTACAAGCATAATTGTGCTGTGCCTCTTCCCCTTATACCCATTTCAATTAGTGAGATATCTGTCTGAGCTACTTATATCTACTTTCTGCTTGTTTGGGACTTAAGCCTCTTCTCCTTGTCACTTGTAACAGATCTGGCCTACCTTCTTTACTCCCTACATCTGCCAACCAGTGCAGTTTGAAAAGCAGCAATGTTACAAAGGCATAGCAATGTGCATTTTGAGCCCAGCTGCAGCTTCTGGCCAACTTCAAGGACAGCCTCGTGCAGAGCCCATTGCAGTGATCCAGACTAGTGCACAAATCAGTTTGTGTAAAAGTGTCACCTGTTATTCCATCAGGTGTTATAATTCTAAGAGGTCTCTTAGATGATGCACCGGTTCTGTCTGAGGGACTGCAACTCCATTCAGAACTAGGGATAGAAAATCTCCATATCCAGGAAGCATCAGTCTTGTTAGAGATCAACTTGAGTTTATTTTTTTTCCATCCACATCCTCCAGACACCCTCCGAACTTTGACAACATCATTTGAGCACCAGGATTGAGATGTATAATTGCTGACAGATAACCTTACTCAGAGGCCTCACGTCAATATTAGACAGGAGTGACTGGGTAGAGAATCAAGCCCTGAGGTATCCTACAAAGCAAGGAGTCAGAAGATATACTTATCCAGGACCTTTTCAAACCTTGTGGCATTTCTCAGATTGCTGGACTTCCCGATAGACTGATTTAAATATCCCAATTCATATAGACTCTCAATAACAGTCCATAGTCCCATCAAGTTTGGGACTATGCATACCCTTTCTGGAAAAGCTCAGTTTTGCCCAGTTACAAGATATAATAAATTGAAACAATTTATTCCTCTCTTCAGACAACAGCCCAACAGTCGGCATCTCTTTTTCTTTCCAGTGTTTGGCAAGTACAATCCTCGCAGCCATCACCATGTGAAGGAAAGCACCCCAAATTGTTTTTCAATTGGTCTGTCTATCATACCCAAAAGAAAAGCTTCAGGTTTCATTAATATTTTTATCTTAAATATTTTTTTTCCATTGCCATTGTTACGTATGTTTATCCAGTATGTTTTCACATATTTGCAAGATCACCACATATGAAAAAAAAGAACCTGGATTTTGATTACATTTCCAGCTCTTATTAAAAATCCCTTTATGCATTTTTACTAGTCTATCTGGGGTCAAGTACCAACCATACATCATTTGTAAAAGTTTTCTTTCAAACTATAATTTAATGTGAATTTTAGTCCATCTATCCATACATGCTCCCATTTATCTAGCATTATATTATACCCATTTTTTGCCCATTTACCATACACTCTTTAATGTATTCATCTTCTAATTTCATCTTAAGTAACATTTTATATACTTTAGAAATCAAGTGGTCATCTCCAGAATTAACATCCAATTCAGATTTAATTCCTTTTTTAATCAAATTTAAATCTTTCAAACATTCTATCATAATTAAATCAATCACAAGCAAATCCTTCACTTACTAGTTGTTCTCTTGTCTTTATCTTAAATCTATCTTTTCCAAATATCACTAAAGTCTCATTATGTAATCCAAAATATTCCAAAATCATCTCTGTTCTATGTGGCCCTTTATGTGGTAATACCCAAAGTGGCACTTTATCAGCTAATCTTCTTTTATATTTCCACAATACACATGGAATTGATTGCCTAATAGCATGAATCTTAAAACCAGGGTTAACGTTTACTTTGTCATACCACAGATAGGCATGCCAGCCAAATTTCAAATCAAAATCTTTGAGGTCTAATAGCCTTGACTTTTTTTAAAGTTATCCAATCTTTTAACCATACCAGACAACAAGCATCATAATATAGTCTAAGATCTGGCAAACCCAGACCTCCTCTATCTTTAGAATCTTGTAGCAGCTTACATTTGATTCTTGGTTTTTTATTTTGCCAAATAAATTTAGATATATCTTTCTGCCACTGTTTGAAAGTGGAATCTCTAATTAATATCGGTATAATCTGAAATAAAAATAACATTCTAGGTAGTACATTCATGTTAATTACTGAAATTCTTCCCATTGATGACAAATTAATTTTTCCATCTATTTAAATCCAGTTTTATCTCCTTCCATATTTTACCGTAATTATTTTTGTAAAACTTAGAATTTTCCTCAGTGAGAGTTACCTCCATGTACTGTACCCTTTTCATAACATTAAAACCAGTTTTAAATTCCAATATCTTCTGATCCTCCATCTTTATGTTCTTAGTATTGTTGTCTTTGATTTATTTATTCTTAAACTCGCCATTTCTCCAAACATTTTAATTTTCCTCATAACATGTTCAATATTCTCTAGTGGGTCTTGCGCAATCAATACCAAGTCATCAGCAAATGCATGGAATTTGTAATTATGCACTTTAATTTGTAGTACTTTTGCTCTGTTATCCTGTCTAATATCTCTATTTAATTGTTCCAACACTAGAATAAATAATAAAGGGGATAAAGGACACTCATCTCTTGTTCCCTTCTGGATTTCACATGGTTTTGTAGAGTCTCTATTTACCATGATTCGAGCTTTCTGCAGTGTTTAGATTGACTTCAGACCCTGTAAAAATCCCACTACTTTAAACCTAAAGACCCAGTTCAAGTTGACAAAAGCTTTTTCTGCATCCAGAAAGACTAATGAACCTGTTTGTCACTATGTTGTTGTAAATATTCAATTATATTCAGAATTACTCTTACATTATCTTTTAGTTGTCTTTTAGATAAGAAACCACACTGGTCTTCATGCATATAATCCTATAGCACATTTTTAAGTCTTTCAGCTAAAATAGATTTTTTTTCTTTTTTGTTGTTATTAAGGTTGAATGGATGCTTTTGTTTCATTTCATTTTATTTTATTGTACTTTATTCTGAATGATAATAGAATAAATCAAGTTCCATAGATGAGACAAAGAGCTTTCTTGCATGTATGCATATATATATATGGTGATGACCTATAAAGCCCTACATGGCTTGGGTCCGGGATATCTGAAGGAACACCTGCTGCTGGCATCAAGTTCCCTTCGTCCAGTGCGCTCCCACAGGGAGGGTCTTCTCAGGGTGCCACCGGTAAGAGATTGCCGGCGGATGACACCCAGGGATAGGGCCTTCTCAGTGGGGGCGCCTGCCCTTTGGAACCAGCTGCCAGTGGAGCTGAGGACTGCCCCTGACCTCCGTTCATTCCGCCGGGACCTGAAGACCTGGCTCTTCGAGCTCTCTGGCCCAGGCTGAGGATTAATTTATTTTAATTGGGGTTTTACTTATACAGGGATAAATTTAATCTTTTTTAAACTTGGTTTTTTAACTTTTGTATTTTTGGTTTTTAATTACCCTGTAAACCGCCCTGAGTCCTCCGGGAAAGGGCGGTATATAAATGTAATAATAATAATAATAATAATAATAATAATAATAATAATAATAATAATATATATATATATATATATATATATATATATATATATATATATATATATATATATATATATATATATATATTTGTGTAAATTACTAACAAAGAATTAAAGGGAAACTGAAATGCATTTCTGACTCTTTAGTCTTCATCAGTCAGCTATACCCTTCTGAGATTCGAACCTGGGTATACCCAGAAGGGTATAACTGACTGATGAAGACTAAAGAGTCAGAAATGCATTTCAGTTTCCCTTTAATTTTTTGTTAGTAATTTACACAAATATATGAACTGTCCGGTGTGACTATAGCCTGTTCGATGGCCTTCAAGATAGGCTGAAAACAGGAAATAAAGATTTTCCCCATGTTTGGGGCCTAGCAAGGTAATCTAAATAGTTAACATTTGAAACATATATATATATATATATTTGAAACATTTGAAACATATATATATATATACACACACACACAAATGTATATATATATATATATATTTGTTTTCTGAGTTTTTCGCGGGTGCCTGTATGTGGATCCTTGGTTTTTCGGGTTTTTCCAGAAGAAGGAAGCTAAAGCCTGATGATGACAGATGGGACTCCGTCGAAACGTTGCGCCCACACCTTTAGTTCTACGCGGGGAAAAACCCGAAAAACCAAGGATCCACATACAGGCACCCGCGAAAACCTCAGAAAACATATATATATATATATATATATATATATATATATATATATATATATATATATATATATATGGATATGGATATATATATGGATCTTTGGTCATTCGGTTTTTTCCCCACGTAGAATTGAAGGTGTAGGCGCAACGTTTCGATGGAATCCCATCCGTCATCCTCAGGCTGGTGGCTTCAGCTTCCTTCGTATATATATATGTATATGTATATGTATATGTATATATGTATGTATGTATATATATATATATATATATATAATCTCAGATAAAGGGTATGACTAACTGATGAGAACATAAAGAGTTCGAAATGATCATCTTAGCCTCCCAAATTCTTTATTAGCAATTTGAATAATTTGCACAAATAATGAGCTGTCATAAGTTGACTAGTTCCTGTGGATAAGCCCTGAGCCGGGCCAAAACAGGAATGAAAGAGTTAATTAGCAAGGTCCATTCAAAAAGCCTTGACAAATACTTAAACATACATTTGCCTTGCCTTCCAGCTAATATAAGAGAGAAGGAACCCGTGGCTCAGGAGGTTAAAACACTGTCTGATATATAATCAGCCCGGGTTCGAATCTCAGATAAAGGGTATGACTAACTGATGAGAACATAAAGAGTTCGAAATGATCATCTTAGCCTCCCAAATTCTTTATTAGCAATTTGAATAATTTGAGTATATATATATATATATATATATATATATATATATATATGGGGACGCGGTGGCTCAGTGGGTTAGGACGATGAGCTTGTCGATCGGAAAGTTGGCAATTTGGCGGGTCGAATCCCGAGTGCCGCGTAACAGAGTGAGCGCCTGTTATTCGTCCCAGCTTCTGCCAACCTAGCAGTTCGAAAGCACGTAAAAATGCAAGTAGAAAAATAGGGACCACTACGGTGGGAAGGTAACAGCGTTCTGTGTGCCTTTGGCATCCAGTCATGCCGGCCACATGACCACAGAGACGTCCTTGGACAAGCGCTGGCTCTTCGGCTTTGAAACGGAGATGAGCACCGGCCCCTAGAGTCGGAAACGACTAGCACGCATGTGCGGGGGAACCTTTACCTTTATATACTGTGCTTATATACTGTGCTTTATATATATACTGAGCTTTCTCCCAGAAGAAGGAAGCTGAAGCCACCAACCTGAGGATGACGGATGGGATTCCGTCGAAACATTGCTCCTACACCTTCAATTCTACGCGGGGAAAAACTCGAATGACCAAAGATCCACATACAAACACCCGCGAAAACCTCAGAAAACATTATATATATATATATATATATATATATATATATATATATATATATATATATATATATATATATATAGAGAGAGAGAGAGAGAGAGAGAGAGAGAGAGAGAGAGAAAGTTCACATTTCTTTCTTTGTCCCATCTATGGAACTTGATTTTAGTTGATATATTAAAATACATTAGCCCAGGCAAATGCTGCTTTAGCTGCATTATCTCTAATACATTGTGGCAGATCTTCCTTTAGACTGATAAATAAAACAATAGGAAGTCATAATATCTTTGAAATAAAGCATAAAAAGGATTCATTCTTTGAGCCAGCCACTCATAAAATGAGTGTCATGCTATATTTAGGCAGGTAAATCTAACAGATGCTTTGGTGGTGGGAGGTTACATTTCTATAGGGAATCTATTTTAATTTACATTTTTAATAAAGTGCTGAGTTGGAGGCTATTGGCTTTACTTCTCTCAACATAAATTAAAAAGCTGTTCAATTTTGTTTCTACTAAAAATCACTCCCCAGAATTTATTGTCACAAGGAACTAAAAGAAAATATTTATTTTCTTCTTATACTCACAGTGTAGTTGTGCTTTATTATAGGATCAATTTACAGGACCAGTCAACTATTTGCAATGGCAGTTTAGGGCAATTTTGAATACATCAGCTCTTACCAGAAATGATAATACTTTGGTAGACATATGGAAAATCTGCATCCTGGATTTTTATACTTGTAATTTATTGTTGGGTATAAGTTTCTAAGTCATAGGGTTTGTGTCATGATGTCACAACACACATTTTATCATCTGTGCCCTGAATACCTAGGATTTGCATATCTTCACATACATTTTACATAAATATATGAACAGTGATGGAAGGGAGATTATCAAATCTTAGCTTGTGCATTCCTTCAAAACATTTGGCTTTGATGACTTTCCACTAATACTGAATATGAGAATGAATGTGTAGTTTAGATATGAATTATTACAATAGTGTCAAATCCTTTCTCCCAAATTACTGGAGACAGTTTCTTTTCTTTGATAGATAAAGTTTTGCGTTCTTCTATAGTATATGTTATGTCTATTTTTGCTGATTTGGCACCTATGCATTAATTGAATATGCAAATATTTTGTTTTACAAATTAAACTAGGAATCTTGATAGTAAATATTGCAAGAATAAAAGCCAATTTTAATGGATATATGCCATAAATTTCATGTGTGTCTATATGTGGGTGTATTTCAGCTGTGCTGAAAATCCAGTTTAACCTATTTTGATTGCATCTAGCAAGTATATAGAATTAAGCGGATCAGAAGGGTCAGAAGAAATGCATTATAGAGCTTATATTCTGAGCCATTTTATTTAATCTTCAAAGATTTCAATCAATATTTAATTGAATGTAGTTACAGCCATCCCACAAGGGGAATAATAATTTTGAGGAACAGGTCATAAATGTCAAACATTTACATTTTCCATTCCAAATATGACAACATGAAGGTAATTCCTTTTAAGTGTTAAAATAAAAAGCGGTTGAGTTTATCAGCAGTAGCATAAGATCACAATAAAAATAGTAAAATATGGCAAAGTTTAGAGCAACAGGTTTTAAAATGATTAGGATATTTTTACATTGCACTCAAATGGCCATGATAATTTTTCCCCCAAGAAGAAGGCTTTCCATAAATAGAGGGTCCACCACTGAAATAGTCCTTTAGATAATGAGTAGTTTTGGTGAGACCAGCCTCACTTAAATATCTTTAGAGGAGGAAAGGACAATATTTAAGGATACAGTGATCTTAATTATCTGTCCTTGAGATATCTTATAAAAATTAAATCTTGGATGACCATTGGGAAAGGATTGTCAAAGACATGCTTAGTGTGGGAGTTCACCGCTATGTTTATTTACCTGAACCAACATATTCTAATGTTTCTTTAGATGGCTAGTCCTGGCCCTTGATTTCTGTTGCAGAACTATGACAAAATGGCACTGCGGTCTTTAAAAGGAAATATCCATTGACAAGGTTAATGCAAACTATGAAAACCTGCTGTGCCAAAAGCCAGAGAATTTTGGTCTACCTCTTTGCCTGTTTCCTAGTAATATAAAGGTAAAGGTTCCCCCACACATGTGTGCTAGTCGTTTCCAACTCTAGGGGCCAGTGCTCATCTCCGTTTCAAAGCCAAAGAGCCAGTGCTTGTCCAAGGACATCTTAGTGCAGGTTCGCATCCCACCCGGCTCAAGGTTGACTCAGCCTTCCATCCTTCCGAGGTAGGTAAAATGAGGACCCAGATTGTTGGGGGCAATAAGCTGACTTTGTAATAATGCCGCTTGGGGGGGGGGGCGAAAGCCCTAATAAGCAGGCATATACATAGAATGAAGGCTATTGCTAAGCACATTGATTTGTGCTTCTTAGATTGTAAGCCACCCTGAGTCTTCGGAGAACGGCGGGATATAAATGGGATTAAAAAAATGATTAGACACCAAAGGCGCACGGAACGCTGTTACCTTCCCATCTTAGTAATATACACCTCATCAATTTGTAAATTCTTTTTTCTCAGTCTGAGAGCAATGGAATCTAGAATATCTCACAGGGTGCTTCTACATGTTATCACATTATTCTCATACCACAGTTGATTCAGAGCATAGAAAATCATCATATATGTTTACATAGATTAGTTATAACCAGTGAACTGTTTACACTTTTGAAGGTTTGAAGGAGGTCTATTCATGCAAACGTTGTTCATAAAGCATAGCACTGGCTTGTGCTCTAGCTGAATCTATAGCTCATTTTTAAAAAAAAAACTATCTCTACTTCTGGTTTCATATTACTAAGATGTCCAATCAGTTGAGTTCTTTCTGACAGTTTCTCAGACTCCTCTTGAGACTGTTGCTCCCATTTATTCTTGTAGGTGAATACACCTTAAAGCTCGCCTCCTGATAAGTATATATGTTAGACTTATTCAACTGGGAGCCAGTTTCATTATACACTGAATTGGATTGCAGTTTAAATCTTTCATAGTGAATTTTAGATTATGAAAAACCCTCTACAATTATAGTCAGGTCATAAATATTACTTACTCATTCATACCCCAAGGAATGTGAAGAAGAGAAGCCCCTGCTTTCTAAAAGATTTTTTCCCAAGATTTTTTTTAAAGCCCAATGGCAGAAGAATGCATAGATATGAGATCCCATATTTGCTATCAATTGGCTTGCATATATACTTTAATGGTCACACTTGCCCTGTGAATTTTGCTTGGGTACTATTAAAATAATTATAGAATTTAGCCCTCTGGCACTATAAAAGCCCATGAAAAATGCTCTGTCAAGCAAATATATATTTTATGCAAAAAAAAAAAATGTGTGGATGTTTGACCAGCTCTTAAATTACTAAAGTAACTGCTAATATTTTTTTTCTGTTTAAACATCTATCTTCTGAATCAATAATGGCCTGAAATAAAAATAAATTACAGAATTGTTATTGTAAATTATCACCTCATTACTCTCTTTAATGAAATAATTTTTCTTCCATTTTACCAAGTAATGGTTTCTGGGATTTTTTTTCCACTTTCAGGAAGTATTCCTCTGACAGAGTAACTATTTTTTATAGAATAGAAGCAGAAGTGAAAAAAGGGAAAGAATTAAGTCTGTTATTCCATTAGAAGTTGTTGCAAAACTTGCGGCAACTTAAATAAGTGTTTACTGCACTTTAACTCTTACCCATGGTTCTAACTGCACAACATCTTGGCCAGATAAGGATAATGTGTACCAATTTTCAGAAGAAATACTGCTTTTCAGAATGAAAATATCCAGGAAAGGAGAATTTGGAGGGATGTTTGGGGCATAAAGGGACGCGGTGGCTCAGTGGGTTAGGATGCTGAGCTTGTCGATCAGAAGGTCGGCAGTTTGGCGGGTCGAATCCCGAGTGCCGCATAACAGAGTGAGCGCCTGTTAATCGTCCCAGCTTCTGCCAACCTAGCAGTTCGAAAGCACATAAAAATGCAAGTAAAAAAATAGGGACCACTATGGTGGGAAGGTAACAGCGTTCCGTGCGCCTTTGGCGTCTAGTCATGCCGGCCACATGACCACGGAGACATCCTCGGACAAGCGCTGGCTCTTCAGCTTTGAAATGGAGATGAGCACCAGCCCCTAGAGTTGGAAATGACTAGCATGCATGTGTGGGGGAACC
Source organism: Vipera ursinii (assembly GCF_947247035.1). Lineage (NCBI taxonomy): Eukaryota > Metazoa > Chordata > Lepidosauria > Squamata > Viperidae > Vipera > Vipera ursinii. The sequence goes on from NC_139512.1 coordinate 95,127,009, forward strand.
TTTACCTTTATCTTTTGGGGCATAAAATGGAATATAAATAGCAATGTTAAAATCTTGCAAAAAAGTTCTGATATATATTTGAAGAACAAGTCACATTTATGTTTGTACAATAGCTGTACAATATATTCTGAGATTTCTTTTTGACATTTTCTATTATTCCTTTCATCCATTTAAAGCATAAGACATGGCAGATTTGTTGATACTCTTGACTTAAAAGCAATAAGGTTTTCTCCCTCAACCCCAAATATAGCTGCAGCAAGTAAGCAAATTGTTCACTTGGGATTCACACAAAGCAGTGTGTTCCAGAAGCATTGTTCATATAACAATGTCAGCAAAATTCCAATACCGTATTTTCCGGAGTATAAGATGACTGGGCGTATAAGACGACCCCCAAACTTTTGAGATGATTTTCAAGATTTTTCGTCTTATACACCGGAAAATCAGCATGCCCGGGAAGGCACGCCCTCCCCTCTCACTGTGGAGGAAGCAGGGCAGGCTGGCGAGAGCCCTCAGGGCAGTCCTGCGCACGTGCGTGCACGCAGGACTGCCCTGCCAGCTCCCGCCCGACGCTCTTCCCTCTTGAGGCAGCATCGGTCCCCGGCACGCATGCACAGGACTGCCCTGAGGGCTCTCGCCAGCCTGCCCTGCTTCCTCCACAGTGAGAGGGGAGGGCGTGCCTTCCCGGGCTCGCTGATTTTCCAGCGTATAAGATGACTGGGCGTATAAGACGACCCCCCAACTTTTGAGGTGATTTTCATGGGTTAAAAAGTCATCTTATATGCCGGAAAATACGGTATCTTTGTGCAAAATTTCTAACCCTAACTCTCCCTTGCTTCAAAGTTCCTTCTTTGCTATTTGCAATCTCTGGGAGAGAATCCCTTGGAACCTCTTTCTGTAAAGAATATGTTATGGGTCTTTTACATTAATGGGTCTTTTACAAATGCTTAGTAAGGAAATCAAAGTAGCAGGAAAAAAGCATGTTGCTGTTTGGAACCTTCCGTCTCGCTCAATGCCTGCAAAGAACCTGCTATACAACAGTACCATTATTCATTCCATGCTAAGTTTCCTTGCACATTTGGAAGAGCTTTATAAAACATTTCTTTATGAGAACTGCGTTGGACAAATGAATGGGAGAAAAATGACTAGTTTGTTCAGTGAATTATCCACTGTTTGTTATACTGTTAAGTATTAGAAGTGTATAGAGTGGGGTATCCTGCTCTAAGCTGACATCCTCATCTTAAATTGGAACTGCCCAGGAAACCATAGAATGTCCTGACACATTGGAGGGCAGCAAAGATGGGGATAGTACTTAACACTTAGACTTATATACTGCTTCACAGTGCTTTGCAGCCTTCTCTAAGCGGCTTACAGAGTCAGTGTATTGCACCCAACACTCTGGGTCCACATTTTACCAACCTCAGAAGGATGGAAGTTTGAGTCAACCTTGAGCCAGTCAGGATTCAACTCCTGGCAGTCAGCAGAGTTGGCCTGCAATGCTGTGTAATAACCGCTATGCCACCACAGCTTGTTTATAGACTGTTATAACCCCCCCTTCCGCTTATGAATGGCATGTTTGTGTCAAATATTTTTACATCCCTTGCCCCATCCCATTAGCTGGCAAGCTATCTTTATGGCTCTCACCAAAAACAAAGTGCTGATGTTATCATTTTGAACTCCCCTCCCCCCACAGCTAGCAGTTATTTTATATGTCACTACATCTGTATATGTTGTTTGTGTCTCTGCAAAGATGGTAGCATCTTATTTTGCCTAGTCTTGCTGCTGTATTCTCCATGGTAGAATGCAGCGTGATGCTCAGCATGGGGTGGTGGTGGTTTGTTTTTATTTTTGTTTGTTTGATTTGTTTTTTGTTTTGGAACCTGGACGTTAGTTGATTCATACGTTTAATGAGTTTTCTTAAACACTGAAAATGCAATGTGCTGTAGAACAGACTTTTGCCTTCAATTCAAGATGGAAGAAGTCAAGATTCTCTGAAAGAAAGTATTTTAACTTAAGAGAGAAATAAAGACAAATTGAACTGAACTGAAACATATTTGCTTGGCAGCTGAAATGAAATACTTTGGGACCAATGATAAACTCAAGCAGAATCTGACTCTATCTCTGCATGAAAAATTTAGGTATGGCTGCTTTGCATTTTTTTAGGTCACACGGTTATTTTGCCAGCTGCACCATTGTATACATGGAAAGGAATCTCAGTCCAATCTTGACTGGTCCTTTCTTTCAACCTTGCCGCTACATACTGTAGATCCCAAGAAGATCAAAATAATTTCTGTGGTCTATTATGTCACCTTAAAAGGTAACCATGTGGATTAAAGAACTGTATGTATTTAACTGTCAGCTACAATATTTGGCAGCCCATCTCTTATAAAAAGAAATCTGTATTTTAAAAAGCCAACTCAATGCTTTTACTTTGCCAAACCAGAAAAAAACTTTTCTAATTTTAATAACCATTCAGGTTTATGTATAGTAATAAACTTTTCATTAAGATGCAGTCAAAATCTTCTTTTTGCATGAAACCTGGCAATTTAAATAATCTCCAAGAAACCAAATTTTAATATTTAAATATACCTCTGGTGAGCCCTAGCCAAGTCAGGATCTTGTGTGTGTGTGTGTGTGTGTGTGTTAAAAATCTTTATCTTCATTTATTGCAAGGAGTTCATCTAGAACTCTTACAAACTTCAAAACATGGTGGTCATTTCTCTTTCAAAACCTATTAACTGAGATGTTTATAATAACTTGGCTGTAAGTGCTGTTTTTGCTTTAGGCTATAACAAATTAAACAAAACTTCAGTCTGGGAGCAATTTTGGGGGAGAAAATTTGATTTTAAACTCTTTTTATTTATTTTGAAGCCATAGTTTTTGGCCTCCAAGAAAGCCTTTTGAGAGGAATGAAAGATAAGCAAGCTTTTAGAATTCAATTTTATGCTTCTTCTCACAGGAGGTAAAGCTATAACACAATTTCTTTTGTTGGAAAATGGATTTATCCATTAGGATGGCCAACCAGTCTGCATTTTACTTGTCAAGTAGCAAAACTGTATTTGGCTTCCATTAAAAAACAACAACACAACCTACTGTTTCGAGTGAAAAGTCAATAAATATAGACTGTAATCCTTCCTCCTGCAAAGACACACTGCTGATTCATGAAAGATTCCTTCAGGGCTCAAGGAAAACATTTCCCCCTCCCCACACACACACTTATGCTCAGAGGACAAACTGCACAATACTGCACCATTTGATTCTCATAGTTAAGCAAATGGACTTCGCTTATGTGACTGTCTAATATACAGATAAAATACAGGTAGTCCTTGACTTACAATCTTTAATTTAGGTTCACAGTTACAACGGTACTGAAAAAAGTGACTTATGGTCTTTTTTCACACTTATGACCTTTGTAGCATCCTCATAGTCACATGATAAAAGTTTGGACTCTGGGCAACTGACTCAGACTGATGACGGTTGCAGAGTCCCGGGGTCATGTGATCACCTTTTGCGACCTTCTGACTAGCAAAGTCAATGGGGAAGCCAGATTCACTTTACAACTGTGGCAAGACAGGTTATAAAATGGGGCAAAGCTCACTTAACCACTGTCTTACTTAGTAACAGAAATTTGGGGATCAGTTGTGGTTGTAAGTCAAGGACTACCTGTATTGCATAGTATTTCAGACAGTACATCTCTCTGAAATTGAGAATGTAGTTTTCGGCTCAAATATTCCCATCCAAATATAAACACTTGAAAAAAATTTGCAGGCAAATTTTAATTTCAAAGCTGCCTAACTTCTTCTGGGCACTTTATTATATGTGTGTGTGTGTGTGTGTGTGTGTGTGTAATTATATATATATAATTTACACAAATAATGAGCTGTCATAAGTTGTGACTATATCCTGTGGATAGCCTTGAGTTAGGCCAAACAGGAAAGAAAGAGTTAATTAGCAAGGCATATTCAAATGACTTGACAAATATTTAACACATATATCTCCCTTGCTTCCTAGCTAATAGAGAAAGAACCTGTGGCTCAGGAAGTTAAAGCAACTGTCTAATACATAATCAGCCCAGGTTCGAATCTCAGATAAAAAGGGTATGACTGACTGATGAGAACATAAGAAGTTCGAAATGATCATTTCAGCCTCCCTTAAATTCTTTATTAGCAATTTCAATAATTTACACAAATAATGAGCTGTCATAAGTTGTGACTATATCCTGTGGATACCCTTGAGTTAGGCCAAACAGGAAAGAAAGATTTAATTAGCAAGGCACATTCAAATGACTTGACAAATATTACACACACACACACACACACACACACACACACACACACACACAGCCTAACCGAAGGCCATCGACAGGCAGTAGTCACAACAGTGACAGCTCATATTTGTGTCTATTTTACAATCTAAAAATTTACACACACACACACACACACACACATATATATATATGTGTGAGATCATTCATGGTTTTGGAGTTGGGTATCATCAATATGCTGATGATACCCAGCTTTTCATTTCGACCCCAAACCACCCCAGTGATGCCCTCGACGTGATGTCCCGCTGCCTGGAGGCGGTTCGGGTCTGGATGGGGAGGAACAGGCTTCAACTCAACCCTGACAAGACTGAGTGGCTGTGCGTACCGGCATCTCGGGATATTCAGGATATCCCATCTCTTTCTAGATAGATAGGGCTCGCAACTTGGGAGTCCTCCTAGATTCACAGCTTTCTTTAGAAGACCATATAGTAGCTGTGACTAGGGGGGCCTTCGCCCAGGTCTGCCTGGTGCGTCAGTTGCGGCCCTATTTAGACCGGGATGCCTTACGTACGGTCACTCATGCACTCGTGACCTCTCGTTTGGACTACTGCAATGCTCTCTACATGGGGCTGCCCTTGAAGACCACTCGGAGGCTCCAACTGGTACAGAATGCAGCCGCGAGAGTTGTGTTGGGAGTTTCCCGATACTCCCATGTTACACCTCTGCTCCGCGAGCTGCATTGGCTTCCAGTTGTCTTCCGGGTGAGATTCAAGGTGTTGGTAATGACCTACAAAGCCCTACATGGCATGGGTCCGCCCAGTACGTTCCCACAGAGAGGGCCTCCTCAGGGTGCCACCGGTCAAAGAATGTCGACTGGTGGCCCCCAGGGGGAGGGCGTTCTCTGTGGGCGTGCTGCATTTATGGAACCATCTTCCGGTTGAGCTCCGGATGGCACCGGACCTCCACTGCTTCCGGCGCGATCTAAAGACTTACCTCTTCGAACAAGCTGGCCTGGCCTGATGGGATGGGGTTGGGTTTTATTAATGTGTTTTAACATATTTTAATGTGTTTTAACTTATTGTAAGAGTTGTGGGCATCTTGTTTAATCTCTTTTAATTTTTGTATTTTGTCTTTCAACATGTATTGCCCTGTTCACCGCCCTGAGTCCTTCGGGAGAAGGGCGGTATACAAATAAAATTAATAAAATGATGGAACCTTGTAGGGTAGGGTTGTATGATGTGTGCGAGTTCCGGCACCTTTTTCTTTTACAAAAAAGCACGGTATATATATATATATATATACAGAGCCAACCTTGACTATGCTCAGAAATTAAACAGGACAGGCATGGTTAGTAGATGGATGGAGAAACCAGCCAGCAATTTTAGGAATGTAGGCTAAGAGCTGTGCTTTATGTCTAATCAAACCAAATGTTCCCATATTAAATTAACTGCAAGAACAGATAGAGCATCCTTGGTAACTTCTGTTAAGACACCCTGCTATTGAAGATATAGTTCTATTTGTAAGGACCCTGTTTAAATAATAATAATAATAATAATAATAATAATAATAATAATAATAATAATAATAATAATAATAATAACAACAACAACAACAACAACAACAACAACAACAACAACAAATAATCTGAATTTGGCCCATATCTGCTCTATCCAACTTGTAAGAGAAACAGCCTCTAGACAGTTTTTGGAGCATTGGAACAGCATTATTTGTTTGTTTCTTTGTTTGAATTTATTAACTGCTCAGCCAGTGGACTCTGGATCATGTTTGCAGCAAAATGCCAAATACATTTCCAAATGCATACAACCTATAGGTTTTAACTACTGTGATATGGCCTGCATCTTCTTTTAAAACATTTTAAGGTTTAATATTTATTATAGTTAACATGAAATAATATGAAATTATGATTGTTAAAATAGCGAAAGAAACTGGACAAAAAGTTACACTACTTAATTTTTTTTAAAGCTCAGAGCATTATTTTAAAGCATTTAACATTATTATTTATCCTCCTATACCAAGATAAAAACTTATTTCTGAATTTACAAGAATGAAACTTTGACTTTATTTTCAAGATAATTTTATAAGAAGAAACAATGGCAAGACAAAAAAAGATTATACACACTCTAGCAACCATTAAAAAATGAAAAGGAAACACCTAAGAGAATCCCACAATTACTATTAAAATAATAAATGACTAAAGAAATTGTAAACAACAGTGATCAGATATTTTGAATAATGTAAGTATTAAAATTATGGATGCACTTCTTGATTTGATTTTAAGGACAAGTGTCAAAATTTCAGGAGAATGATGCAATGTTTCACAGCCATTTTTTCTTCCTCCAGCTATTGCTTTTATAAGCATGCTTTTCACCTTGTTTTCACCTTATTTATGTGTGCACTGTGGGTGTCTATCATAAGAGTCATCTTTTTCTGTGCTCATTCACTCTGAAGGACTCCTCCCTTTCCATTAACCTCTAATTACAATGCATATATTCTGCAAATATTATCATATCATACAACTTGCCTAATGAAACTAATTGTTTGTCCATTACATGTCGGGTTACTAAGCATTTTTTGTTTGGCTGTCATTTCATTCAAGCTAATTGTTGCAGGACATAACACATCATTTTTTATGATGGTGGTGGTGATGATGATGGACAAAGAGTAACAGATCTATTATCTATGGAAATTGGAACACTAAGAGCTATTTTAATATTTTTAATGACTGAGGAAGATTTCATTTCTATATCCCATGGCACTTTTGTGCCATTATAGCACTTTTAACCTTTTTAAAATATTCTCCTTGTACTGTATGACATACAGTCTCTCTCCTTGCTGCACAAGTATAGTTTGCCAACCCATTTCTTTTTTATTCTCCCTTTCTCCCTTTCTTTTCAATCATAAGTCTCCAGAAATATTTTCCAGAATTTATCTAATCTGCAATGTCAATCTATACCAGAACAAATGGGGAATGCTTGAAAAACAGTGTTATTAGAATTTTAGAACAATAGTTCCTAACCCACTGGCTGTATTTATGTGAGAGTTATGACAATACATTCCTGAACAATGCCCAAGACAACTGGATTTTTCAAGGCCAAGAACAGAGTTCTCCAGCATCTTGGTGTTATCATGATCTGCCATCATATCATTCCGTCAGGAGTGTTGGCCTCAATTTTGTTCCACAGAGAATCTCAGTAAAAGAAGGATCTACACTAGCTGCATTTAATATGGCTTTTTAAAATATTCTAAATGCGACATTATATTCACAATACTTGGGGTCTGAAAAAAAATGGGCTGACAATTCATAAAACATAAAATGTGATGGTGTGTAAAATATGATTAAAAGAAGGAAGGCAATTGTAGAGAAGCTGGTAATGCTGATTGATCCAAAAGTCTCAGGCAGTACTTGAGGACATCCATGCATTATTACTGCATCATCATCACCATCACCATCACCACAGTTTTAGTACATTGCACTCCTGACAAAACAACAAAGAATAAGAAACTTACCGTCAGCATTAAAAGATCATTGGTAAATCGCATCACCCTTAAAATTACAATCTAAAGAAATGGCTGGACCTGTAGAACATAGAATAATAGGGTTGGAAAGGGCCTTCCAGTTCAACCCCCTGCTCAAGAAGGACACCATATACCATTCCAGACAAATGGCTGTCTAATCTCTTCTTAAAAACTTCCACTGATGGAGCACCAACAATTTCCAGAGACAAGCTATTCCATTGAATGGCTGTTCTCACTATCAGGAAATGTCTCTTAAGTTGTAGGTTGGATTTCTCTTTAATGGTCTTCCATCCATTATTTATTCTCCTGCCCGGAGGTGCTTTGGAATATAAGTCAACTACCTCATCTCTGTGATAGCCCCTCAAGTATTGGAAGACTGAATAGAATATAATAAAGTAGAGTAGAGTAGAGTAGAGTAGAGTAGAGTAGAGTAGAGTAGAGTAGAGTAGAATAGAATAGAATAGAATAGAATATCATTTTATTCCTTCATATCTAGTTCCATCAAGTAGCATCTTGTTTGCTCTTCTCTGCACTTTTAACATTTTTTTATATCATGGGGAGCAGAACTGGACACAGTATTCCAAGTGTGGTGTCATCAGTGCGGTATACAGCGGTACTATTACTTCATGTGATGTTGAAACTAACCCTCTATTGATGCAACCTAGGAATTCATTAGCTTTCTGAGCAGCTGCAGCACATTGTTGGCTCATATTTAACTGGTGGTTTAGTAGGACATCTAGATCTCTTTCACAGTTCCTACCGTTGAGCCAGGTACCTCCTATTCTATACCTGTACATTTGTGGGGTTTTTTGCCTAAGTGCTTAGAAAAATAAGCAGTCTTACTTTACTCACCACTGAATTGCATTTTGTTGGGTAGGGCCTAGTGTTCAAGTTTGTCAAAAGCCTTCTGAAACTTGAGTCAATCTTCTAAAGTGTTGGTTATTCTCCCCAGTTTGGAGTCAACTGCAAATTTGATGAGTTCCCCTTTTATTCCCTCATCTAAGTCATTTATGAAGATATGGAAGAGTGCTGGATGTAAGACAGAATCACTGCATGCTTCCCTCCATGTAGATGTAGTTTCACTGAGGACTGAATGTTGAATGTCATTCATTAGCCAGTTACAAATCCATCTGGTGTTTATCTCACATTTTTCTATTTTACCAAGAAGTAGACTGTTGTCTACTTTACAAAATGCCTTACTGAAATTTAAGTAAACAGCATTTCCCTTATCCACTACTTTACTCACTTTGTCAAGGAATGCAATACGTTTTTCTGGCATCATATGTTTTTGACAAACTCAAGTTGGCTTCAAGCAATTGTTTGTTTATAGGTGCTCACAAATGCAGGCTTGGGGCACCCATACCTCTCGTGGAGGGCTCTCCAAAAAATGTGGGACTGCCACTGAAAAGTTTTGTTGCCTGGTTCATGCTATATGAACTTTTCAAGATGGGAGTGAACTGCAACAGGTCCTCTTTTGATAAACAAACCTGAAGAGCATCTATTCTGTCTAATTAAATCAAATTAAATCCAGCTACTGCACTGGGAAGGCCTTAAAAGTAATGAATCTATTCAGTTTCATTTTCAGTCAAACGAAGGATTAAGAAAGCAAGTGTCCTTTGGAAAAAAGTTTGTTGCATGTGATTAGTTATTAGTTATTAGTTAGTTATTAGTTATTAGATATTAGATGATATTAGATTATATTAGTTAGTTATTAGTTATTAGATTAGTTATTAGTTATTAATTATTAGATGATCTCTCCTGAACTATTGTATTCCCTTAGGCAATTGATTCATATAATTTTTAAAATATATATTTTATTAACAATTTTAAGAATGAAGATAAAAACTTACAGAAACTAATATAGATTAAGAAAAATCAAAGAAAAAGCTAAAAGTTCTTTGATCAGACAAAAGATAATGCCTACATTTATTGCCGTCTGGAAACCCCTTATAGACATTTTGCATGAAACAGAAAAAATAAATTTCTGATTTAATTTTGATGACCAGAAAACTGGATAATAGAAAAAAGAGAGTTATTCTGCAATAACAGAGCAAAAGGTAAATTTACAATTGTATTTATAATTGCTGTAAAGAAAATTGGAAGAAGAAACTCTTTTTTTTCTTTTTTTCTTTTTTCCTTTTTGCACTTCATGTCACTGGACTGGTTGTCCAGTCTCTTCTTAAACACTTCCAGTGTTGGAACACCCACAACTTCTGAAGGCAACCTGTTCCATTCGTTAATTATCCTCACTGTTAGGAAGTTTCTCCTTAATTACAGGTTGCTTCTCTCCTTGATTAGTTTCCATCCATTGTTTCTTGTCTTGCCTTCTGGTGCCTTCTTTGTAGCAGCCTCTCAAATATTGGAATACTGCTATTATGTTACCCCCCTCCCCCCATCTTTATTTTCACTAGACTAGACATACTCAGTTCCTTCATATGTTTCAGTACTTCTCTTACAGACATTGCTTTGTATTTGTTTGCTTTACCCCAAAACAAATATTAAGCGCCTATTCACATTTTATTAAAAATATGAAATAAGGCTAACAATTCTTACGATATTGCTTTAATTGTGATGTGCTTTAATTGTGATAATTTGTGATATGTCTTACTGTTATCTTCCATGAACTTCTGTGTAATGACCTGGTTATTTTTTAAATTTTCATATGAAGTAATTCTGTGGATAAAACCTAATACAAGGATGCCTCCCCCAATTTTGTCTTTGTCTTTCATGACAGATTGATGACTCTGGATGCTCCACTTATAAATGTTTTCACTCCTAGGAAGGTGCTCCTGTTTATGTGAGTTTTCTATACCTAACATCTTTGTAAGATGGACAATTTATTCCTCATCTCTCTTGGAAATAACACTTATGATTTTATACTTCCTTTTATGCATAGACATCTTGCACATGGAAATGAACCTCCAGTGTTGAACAATCCTGAATGCTGTGGAGCAGGCAGTAGCACAGGGAGGTGAGGAAGAATTAGAAGCTGCTTGAGGCTGCCACCTGACAGAATGTGCAGCACGAAGACTTGCCACACTAGAAAAAGGAAAAAAAGAAAGAGCAGATGATGGAACATTTCAGTGGGTTGATTAGTTTCCAGGAGGGGTCAATTTCTGTAACAGTGTTCTGATAGACCTTGATGAATGCTACATTTTGACTTATCTATTTGTTTGCACGTCCATTACATTATAGAATGCATGACATCAAACAATCTAATTGTGGGACCTACCTGCTGAAACTCTTTTTACACTTTAAAAAAGCCCCCATTGATCATATACCTGAATCGCTCTCGTCCATCTGGATTAAAAGATAAAGAGAAGATATAGGGAAAGCTGGCAGGGGAATTCTGGAAGATGAAGATCACCCATCTTAAAGCTGCTGAGGTTGAGAAACACTGACTTATAATACCATAGTTTAGAATGCAACCATCCCAACCATATAAGAGATACATAAAAAGAAGTTGCTTCTGTATTACTATGTTTTCCCTCTTTTTGAATTTAGGGTAATTTTATTTCTTTTGCTTCTGCAGGCAAGGTTAATTCTTTCTGCCATTTATTTTAATAAAGGATCATGAGGTTTTGCTGAGGGGGAACTGGTGACCGCTTCCCTGATTTGTTCTATTTCTTCACAGCTCAGTAGGTTTTCTGTAATAACCATGCTTGTGCTGGTAGTTTGTTTCTTCAATTATTGATTTCATGCATCATTATTGTAGACAAAATCCCCACTCCCTCCCAACACTTAGTTCATGGTCTCAAATTACCAGAACTCACAGAGAATAAAATAACGTTAAGAAACAAGTTCTAACTGGGAAAATAAACAGAAACTAAGAGTACATGGAAGGGACGCGGTAGCTCAGTGGGTTAGGACGCTGAGCTTGTCGATCAGAAGGTCGGCAGTTTGGCGGGTCGAATCCCGAGTGCCGCATAGAAGAGTGAGCGCCTGTTACTCGTCCCAGCTTCTGCCAACCTAGCAGTTCGAAAGCACGTAAAAAATGCAAGTAGAAAAATAGGGACCACTACGGTGGGAAGGTAACAGTGTTCCGTGCGCCTTTGGCGTCTAGTCATGCCGGCCACATGACCATGGAGACATCCTCGGACAAGCGCTGGCTCTTTGGCTTTGAAACGGAGATGAGCACCGGCCCCTAGAGTTGGAAATGACTAGCATGCATGTGCGGGGGAACCTTTACCTTTACCTTTAAGAGTACATGAGGAACTCCTAATAGCTAAGTGTGGAGATAAAAAATAGAGCTACATTAAAGGTGATTCATTGAGAATCTTTCTGTTATTTGTTTTTTGCAGTGGATATTCCAGTGATAATGTATATGTAGCACTGTATTGAAAAAGTGTTCAGTAATGGAACAAGAATTCCAGATGTAGTATGAATAGCAGCATCCTAATTGCAGCAATGATATCCATCTGCTCTGGAGTTTTTTCATCAAAAGTCCAGGTCTGCTTGGACAATCAAAATGTAAGTCTCACATTATTATTAGACAAGATGAGGCAGTTGCTTCCAGATACTTGCTTGTGTTTCCCAACTAGAACTGTGATTTGGAACCAAGATCACTTATATTTGACCCTATGCCTTCCCAGGTAGTATCTTTATTTTAAAGAATGTTTCCCTCATGGTACCTGAGGCAAAAACAAGCTGCTAAATGAGAAAGCTCAATCTGCTTTGCATCTCTAGAGCTAGTTTACCATATTCCGATACAATTCAAATACTATCTAATTATCCCTTGTACATTAACTAGGAAGCATGCCATCTTGGTGATTTTTTTTGTCTCAGACAGCAAAATAACCAGTCCTGATGGCTCTGTCTTTCTACATTTTCTGTAGTTAGGACTCTAACAGGAATCATGATGCAGATTGTCTTGGACATGTGACACAGTGGCTATAAAAGTGCCATGAGGGAAACATTCTCTAAAATAAAAAAAATACCACCTGGGAAGGTACAGGGTGAAGTACTAGTGACATTGGTTCCAAATTATAGTTCTAACTGGGGAATACAAGCAATATGTATATTGCATTACAGCATGCTTTTTTAAAAAAAAATCTAGGCCAAAATCTCTTTGATAAACTTATAGCATGAGTCTCTGGAGCTCCTCTGATATGAAGAGAAGAAAGAATGTTAGTGACTTCCTCTGTTTTCTGTTTCTTTCAGAATGTTTTCATTTAACTTGACTTTGAATTAAGCACTGGATGTGAACAGGTGGTGGTGCCCACACATGGGAAATATTAATTTTATCTGTTAAATAGCAGGTTCTTTGGCACAGGAATGAAAACGCATAACTGAGTACAGGGTAACTCATAGTTTATTTCATGCAGAAACTGTACTGGGGAAATGGCTGCAACTAGCCGCAATATATAGTCTAGCCCCTAGGCGACAGCCAATAGGTTTGAATCAACCATTGCTGCCTGGAGATAGCCAATTGTAGCACAGGAGACTTGTAGTCTGGGTTGCTGGAGAGCCGTTAGCTGCTCCAGCAATCCACGTGGTATTCCTCAAGAGCCCAGTACATAACATTATCCATTGCTAATTTGTTCACAAACAGTACCAGCACTTATTAATCAAACTGAATATCAATTGCCTAGACATCCTGAATCAAACCAGTACTTAACTGTAACTCTAAGTGTGCAGGGAGAGGAGGGTACAGCTACTTTTGCCAGGAAGAACAGGCAAGAGATCCTTAAAAAATCTGCCTGAATGTTATTCCACAATGTTGATTCATTCAATTACAATTTCACCTTTTGGGTTATAAGACAAATTTGAAATCATAGACCTTTTGGAAAAGGTAATCCTGGGAATTCAAATCCTGACACGATAGCAGTATTCCAGTATTTGAGGGGCTGCCACAAAGAAGGGGTCAACTAATTTTTCAAAGTATCAGAAGGCAAGACAAGAAACAATGAATGGAAACTAATCAAGGATTTAAGGAGAAACTTTGTAACAGTGAGGACAATTAACCACTGGAACAGCTTGCCTTCAGAGGTTGTAGGTGCTTCATCACTGGAGGTTTTTTTAAAAAAAGATTGGATAGCCATCTGTCTGAAATGGTTTAGGGTCTCCTGCTTGAGTAGGGGTTGGACTAGAGGACCTCCAAGGTTCCTTTCAGCTCTATTCTGATGCTGAACATTCTGAATAGTGGTGTTCCTTGACTTTTTCCATGAAGTATTTTTTAATTTTTATTCTAAAAAATACTATTATTTTACTATGGAAATCTTTGGGACTAAAGTATTTCCTTGCTGAAGGTCACAGAATACAGACACAGACACACACACACACACACACACACACACACACACACACATTTCCATGCCAATCCTTTTTATTACTTTATAATATAAAATACAAAAATACAAAAGCAAATAATAGGAAACATAGGGGAGAAAAAAGGGAATAGAAAAGTGCAGAGAAGGGAAAAGGAAAGAAAAGGCATTGACTTCCGACTCCTTTTGGTGCAGTAGAATAAGAAGTAACATTGAACCTCAACGTTTTATTTTTACATAGTAGCTTAACCTGGCCATTTCTATCTGATCGGGAAAATTCAGAATCAAAGATTCATTTTTTTTCTCATCTCAAGCACAAATTCCAGAAGTGGTTTTCAAATAGAAACGAAAGCACTTTTTTATTTTATCAAAGCAGTCAATTTAGCCATCTCTGCTAACTCCATCTGCTTTTGCAACCGTTCATCCATCGTGGAGTTTGAAGCGTCCTTCCATTTTTGTACATAAGGTAATCTTGCTAACATCAAGGTTCCAATTTCCCCCCCAGTCTTTTTCCATTAAACCCAAAAGAAATGTTTCTGGTTTTATCTTTATATTCACTTCAAGAATCTTCTGTATTAGAACATGAATCCTACTCCAATATTTCTTTGCTTTATCACATGCCCACAATAAATGATAAAAAGACCCTTTTTTACATTTGCATTTCCAGCATTCGTCAGGCCAATTAATTTAACTGTGACATTAATTAAATTAAGGATTGTTACTTTAATCACATTCTATACATTTTCTTTTTTGTCATATTCTGTGTTACAAGCTAGAGGAATCTTTAAATGGATTCCGAAAATACAACTTTTCTATGGCCAGGAGTTTTTATTTTCCTTTCTCTTTCTGCTATTGTTTGCATATGGTGCTACTACAGGTTTCTGTTGAATCTCCAAGTGAACATTTCCAAGTAAGCCACTACATCTTTTTACACTGGTATAATTTCCAGGTGATCAGTGAGCTATACATAGTTAATAACTAAGAGTGGACTGTGTCTTATTCTTATTACTACTTAACTGTCCAAATGGAATCTCGGACCTGGTTGTTTGTTCAGATTTAACTTTCAAAATCTTTCTTGAAATTTCCATCGCAGCCTTCACTTTCACTTCTGTTACTGTATATTATGGATATTACTTAGAAGTGGTTTTTGGACTGTGGTGAGCACAACTACACATGTGTATATTTTACCTTATTTTTTCCTTCCCATATTAAATTGATAAAGGATCTAGGCATGTATTAAGCAAGCAGAGATGGAGGAAATTCTCAAGATTTGTGAAAAACACCTAGCTTCTGTTAGTCACTAATAAAGTTTCAATCATTAGAATTATTTTACATGAAATTCTCTTTCTCTAAGTTGCTTTGGCAATATTTTGTCTTCTAAGGATTGTCTGTTTTTCTAAGGGTAATTTAATGCAAATGCAAATTCATGGAGCTAGAAATTTCAGGTAACACAAGACTGAATAATATTTCTTGGGCAAAAATACCAAATAGACACAGTCCTGTTTATTAAACAAAAATGTGATTTCCCTACCAGATGGCACCAAATTGTTAACATTCTTTCTTTTAAGCTAGAGGGGAGGAAAACAGCCCATTTTTTCAGGTAAACTACAACCTTTTCAACAAGTCTAAAATGTATGTGGATGTTTGTGTTACTGGCACAACTGTTCTCTGTAATGTTACATTTTTATGTCCCCATTCTGTCGCTTTTTCTGCTCTTCAACAAACAGTTCCAGATGCCACTGTTATTTTGCTTTAAATAAAGTTTCTGCAGCCCCTCAGAGATTGACTTTAATTAATATCTGCAGCAGAATTTGTCACATATCACTGTTCAACATTCTCAGTGGATACCTATGGCTAACTCATTGTTGTGTAATCCTTCCCCAAACTTTTTTTTAAAGAACCCAGGAAAATATTAGTTTGAGGCATCATAATAAGTTTTTTAAATTTTATTCTTTAAAATTCCATGGAACTGAATTTATCTTCACACACATAGGCTAAGGATTATATTTGAATCTCCTATGCAGGAACATCACTTTCATATTTGGAATAATACTGTCATTTTCAACTTGACTTCACAATTGATATTCAGTATTTTTTTTCATCATGCTGTGATGCATATTTTCTTACAATAAGTGAAATAGTATGTCAGCACCATAAACTATTCCAGAAAACCAACTCCACAGGAAAAAACTAGAACTTTTAGGATAGGCAAGCTTCACAGAATCTCATTGCTTGATTACATTTTACCCTGCCTCCTTCTTATACCCCTGGTAACCACCTGGTTCACTTCTGAGCTCTGTCATGCAACTCTATCATGCAACTTAAAGAATGTTTCAGTTCTCTTTACTTATGTAATAACTCTTGCATATTTCTCTCAAAGTCATGTAAGTGACCAGGCTGAGCCCAAGGGAGGGGTCAAACACATCATAAGTCATGAATCCCTGAGCACCAGCAAGAGATCTAAGTCCAGCCCACCTTGAATGCCTACTTAATTCCTGCTCATTTTCCTTGACCGTTAGTAGCTCAGATTTTTCTGGAGAGCTTAAGCTTGCAATAAATCTTTATGCTCATTTGAACTGCCTGAATCTCCTGATTTCCCTGGTGCTTGACAGGTGAACTTCCTTTTTCTCTACAAGATATTCAGAAAGACTTATCTCGAGGATGTGGACATAGCAATCTTAATAATCTTAGTAATTTTAAAGTCATCATCATGACTACGGTGATTCATTTAAATATTAAAGTAGACTATTTCTTACCTGTTTGGAAAGAAAGGGAAGTGAAAGCAAAAGTAACATGGCCAGCTTGGACAATGCTATAGTTTCTAAATGGGGAGAGGCTCTAAATGTGTTAGACTGCATATCCCCTCGTTCACTATCACTGTGGGAAATGGATGGGGATAACAAGACATTCAATAAAGCAGATATGGAGAACAACAGGATCCAAACCCTGCCCAAATAGTTTAGAATCCAGGATGGGAAAAGATTCAGGTTAGGGGAAATCCCTGTTTTTCATCATATGAACAAGAAGGTTTCTAAAAGAAGGAGTCCAAGATAAATTTTTAGCCACTGAACTTATGACTCCTAGCACCATTTAGCAAAATAATATGGGCAAGAAGAAAAGTTGTTCTTCCTTGCTTCCCTTCCTAAACAAAGAAGACCTTGCTAGCATTTAAGAATATACCCCAACATATTGCACTAACTCATAAACATCAGGTGGAATTGCTTATGGCAGAAATATGAATCCCTCCGTTTGCAATAGGAAGATGATGTAAAGTGAAACTTTAATTTCTCTGGGAACCTAATCTAAGATTTAGAATATGGAATGGAATTGAGCACGTACACAGGTTGTCTCCAGACTAGCCAGGATGTTTTTCCTTTATTCTCTTTAACGTCTCTTCCCGAGTTTTTCTCTCTCTTGGGAAAAATGCTCAGAGTGAAGTGTTCTAACAAGCAGCCTTTTCTTTGGTAACTGTATATGACTAAAGCAATGTGATCATTTCTAAGAATGGCACATCATAAGAAAGACATAGGTGGCCCACAAATGCATGTGCACCAATCTTATATATGGAGAAAAGGGTCTTGGCTCTAGGCAGAGCTTTGCTACAGAAATGGAAGGCTAAGAAACCTTCATCAGTTTAATCTTCTGAATACAGGTATTCTCAACTTATGACCAATAGCTTATTGGCTATTCAGAGTTGTGATGTACTTCCCCAGAGCTGCTTACCACCCAATTTGAAGTTCCACTGGCCAACCCCTATGCCCCTGCGGTCAGGAGATCACATTTTGGGCATTTGGCAACTGGCCCACATTTATAGCCATTTATAGCATCCCATGTTCACATGACCAAAATTTATGACACTTTTTGTCATAAACTGGCTTATATTTCTAGTTTCTGGCAAAAAGAGACCCATTGGCTGCAATGTTCATTTAATGACTACTGCAAACAAGGTCATAAAAAATCAGACATGGTCATGTGGTGACCCTGTTAACAACCAACATGACTTATGACCATCATCCCAGGCTTAATTACCACCACAAGTCAAAGACTGCCTGTAGTTCCTCAATAATCCTCCAATCCTGAAAATCCCAATAATGGTTCTTGCTTGATTTTTTTTATCCTGCAGTTATTCTGTTTATTATTTTACATATCAGATACACAAACCGTTATCTATTTAGACACCAAGGTTTATTGCTTAACAAAATCGTTTCATGTGTATCCTAAAATTTTTACTACTGTATGTATCTGGAGCAGCAAAGACAAGTGGGATAGCCAAAGCCTTACATTCTATATTTGTCATTCTAACAGTAAAAGTTTGACCTGTGTTAAGTACAATCTCATTCACTGACATTCTCAGTGACCCACAGCTTTGACTGATGTCCAGGTAAAAGACATTCTTTGAAAACACACCAACAGTCGTGCTGAAATGAAAGGCTAAGAAGGGCTGATCTTTTCAACATAACTTTTTTAAAAATAAATTGCAGTAATTAAAAAAATTACTAGATGTATCTGTGAACATTTCAATTAATAGACCATCACTGAAGGTCTGCCTTCTAAATATGGAGTGGACAGGAAAATATGACGACTCATTTTTAATGATACAACAATATTATAAATGTTTAACAAAGTCTGGACCAAATTTGTAACTTGATAGCTAGCATTCAAGTCAGAAAATCCATACATACTGTATTTCAATCATATATATATATATATATATATATATATATATATATATATATATATATATATATATATATATATGGGTTAGGACGCTGAGCTTGTCGATCAGAAGGTCGGCAGTTTGGCGGGTCGAATCCCGAGTGCCGCGTAACAGAGTGAGCGCCTGTTACTCGTCCCAGCTTCTGCCAACCTAGCAGTTCGAAAGCACGTAAAAATGCAAGTAGAAAAATAGGGACCACTACGGTGGGAAGGTAACAGCGTTCCGTGCGCCTTTGGCGTCTAGTCATGCCGGCCACATGACCACGGAGACGTCCTCGGACAAGCGCTGGCTCTTCGGCTTTGAAACGGAGATGAGCACCGGCCCCTAGAGTCGGAAACGACTAGCACGCATGTGCGGGGGAACCTTTACCTTTACCTTTATATATATATATATATATATATATATATATATATATATATATATATATAGATCTAGAGTCTCGGGTTTCTTCCCGCGTTCCTTTCATCTTCAGAAAGTTGTGGCGACGTTTCGACGAAATCACATCCATCATCATCAGGCCGGAGTGTTCCTCCTGCTGCTTCCAGGAGCAATGCGTGGTCTGGCTGTTCCTTTGTTTCCAACTGCCGGTGGGGCTGAGTTCTGACTGGGTGGAGGCGTGGCTGCTTTCTGATTGGGTGGGGGGGGTGTCCTCCGACTGGGTGGAGGCGTGGTTGTCTTCTGATTGAATGGAGGCGTGGCTGTCTTCTGATTGGGTGGTGTGTGTTCTGAATGGGTGGGGTTTTTTGTTGTGTTGTAATATCCTGAGTGTTGTGATTTGGTGTCCTGAGGAGTGGGCTGTGTAGTGGCCTCCAGAGCTTTGGTTTGGCTTCGAGTTCGAGGACCTGCTATGTATCTCTGGTATGGGTCAGTCAGGTTCGTGTGTGCGTTCTTCTGCTTGGGTGATGGCACTTTTGCTTGACTTGTTCTGTCTTCTGTGTGGGAGAGTTTTTGTTCTGGGTGTGGATGAGTCTTGCTGGGGCTGGTGGCATTTGGGGTTGTTTGTATATATATATAGAAAATATATATATATTTTCTAAAAAGATGAATACTTTGTTATAGAACTCTGAATATAGAGAAATATTCCCTTTCATTTTCTAACTTATGCCTTGTTACACAATACCCATTAATGTTACACTTTTTATTCTAAGCTTTTTTGTTTTCAGGAGAAGGAGGTTATTGAACCCTGTAAAACTTCCTTTTGGAGTAAAAAGGATGCACTAATCCACCCTACCATCCTCCAGAGCCCCTAACTTTAGGAAAATGTTTCCTATGCTTAGAGAACATATCAATTGTTCTGTTAAGAAAAAACTGCCAGAAGGCTTATTGTATTAAAAATTTCTTCAGAGTTCCAAATGGGAAAACAATCACATATGAGTGACAGTACGATTACTTAAGCCTGTTTTCAGGATAGGCTCTAAACTGTCAGGCTAAGAACTGTCAAAAGCTTATTGACATTTGTAATCATATAGTTGCAATATATATGTATACATGTTCCAGAGAAGATTGTCATGCCCTTTATCCCAAAACACATGGCTTACCAACAATATCAGTAGGACATGTTCTTTTCTCTCTTTTTTTTGTGATGATGCCCCATCCTCCCTCTCTCTTCCAGGAAACAATTCAATAGGAGAGCTAAAAAGTTGGGAAGAGCTAAAATTAGCTTTACCTGTGGAGGAGTAGCTTACATTCCTTAGTGTGATGAATAGGGTAGGTCAAACAACAAAGAAAAATTCTGCCAACTTTCAAGAAGTAATGTCAAGACAAGAGGGCAGATAGAGAGTAGAAGGTGCATGGAATAAAAAGTGGTGGTCTAAGTAGTATATTCTGCTTGAAGAAATTACAGTTCTGATATATTTCTTGGATGCTATCCTTTTGATACGAGATCTGTACTGTCTTGTATGAATGAGGTGGTAATTATGATCATCTACATTGGTAACATTAACAGATAAATTTTATTCATGCTAATTTTAGTGTGAATAATAACCACAGTGGATAAACTTGGGACAGTCACTCTCCTTCAGTCCAACAATTTGACAGATTTGTTAAGGTTCTGTCAACAAATTTATTGAGGATTTGGAAGAAGGACATGCATTTAAACCACCTTGTGTTTCTGAATGAAAGCCAGTGTATAATAGCATCAGTAAAATCCTAATAACCCTTTGTGATTGCTAGGTTAAAGTCATGTATTTGAGAAAACAGTTTAAACTTGTTTGACTGATGTGGTGGTGGTGCTTCAGATGGTTCTGAAGGAAAACAGGAGACACGTTGAATCCTAGGTACCATTAGAGATAAATATTGTACAGTCATAACTACACATAATTTGCAAGTGCTCAAAAGTAATTGAAGAATATTGGATGTATCTATTGCTACTCTATTCATATATTAATTATATATATAATAACATTACAATAGCCTGTCTCTGATATCCATGAACATTAATGCCTTTTCTTTAATTTTGTGTTCTTCAGCTGCTTATGTTGTATAAGCTTGTCCTTTCATGTGAAATCATAATTACAAACTCATTTTGGATACCGGTAGTTTAATGGAAAGAATCAGTTGTATATAATAGCCTTTACAACAGGTAAAATTGTTTATATTATAAAAGATATTTTGCCCAACAGCTGAGTGAATTTTATTTATTTTTCTCATTGGATTTATTTTGATAGACAAAGGGAAAGAAATACAACTCTGGTAATATTACACCAATTAAAACCTTTAAATGGTCAGAAAGAATTTCAGGAAATTATAGACACCAATATTGATTAGTTTCAGGATAGTGCTGAGACATCAACTTACTAATGAGAATGTCCTCCACTTTGTTAATTATCTTTCAGGTTCCTTTTCTGTATAGAAAAAGGAGCTGAACAATGTTGATGGATAACAACATCCAACTTCCTCAATGAGGTTTATTAATCAATATTTCCCATGGAGTTTTAAGTGAGCCATTTTTTTTCCTTTGGCAAAATGATTCTAAGATGGGAAGGCCAACAGCTGCACAAGCTTGATAGGATTTCAGATTGCTAGCCAATGAATTGGAAATAATACTGTGAAAGAGATTAACAAACATAGTAACCTTATGAATCAGAACATGCAATTTTATGAACAAAATTTAGTGCCAAGCATGCTTGCCTTTCAAATGCTTTGGAAATAATCCATCAAAAGCTAGGCCAACTGCAAATATTTGTTAGGTTGGATTCAAAGACTAAATTAGCTGTACTTAATTACAATTGAAATAAATGAGACTCAATATCAGTGGGGTTTAAATTCAATCAATTTAGACAAACTGTCCTTTATGACATTTCCATTAACATTTCATTTGCCCCCAACAACTGATGGGCCCAGAGGAATTCCAAAGGATGTTGGGGGTTGTTTCTGATGATCTGCTGCACTAGGAATGAGAGGGTAGTTGAAACTTTGGATTGGATCATGCTCATGTAACAACTCTCCTCCCAGGGATTCCATTACTTTTCATGGGTTATGAAAGCACTGAAGGAGAAGAAACAGATTAAGAGACATTTAGAGTGGAACTGTAGGTCAACAAGGAATTAAACTCAACTGAAGTTAGAGCTATTAAGCTATTAGGAACTATCTCATGGCAGTAAAGGAAGCAAAGTATCAGTACTTCTCCACTCTTTTTGTGTTCCTTGAGAGCTGACAGGCAACACATTTGTGTAGAGGAGATTCTGAGGTCTTCAAGACTATATGGAGGAATTTGCAGAGGATCTGTCAGGGAAAATCTTTGGATTCCTCTCAGTTAGATGTCAACATTGGTACAGCTCCTGTAGAGATGCCTTGGGTTGTTATCAAGGAACAATTTGAGCCTATTGGACCTGAGGAAGTAGACTGGGCCCTTATGTTTGCAAGCTTGGTCGCCTGCTTATTACATCCATGACCCTCCTGGCTGACTAAAGCTGCTCAGGAGGTGATGTGTGGTTAGATTCTGGTGGTGGTAAATTCTTTCTTGAGAAAAGGGGTTGTTCATCTGCATCTTAAAGAGGTGACAAATCTCCCCATACTGAACAACTTTCATCCAGTATCCAATCTTCCTTTTTTAGAGAAGTTAATTGAGAAGGTGGTCACACAACAGTGTCAGAGCACCCTAGATGAAACAGATTATCTTGGCCCCTTTTGGGTTTCAGGCCTGGCCATGGGAAAGAAACAGCATTGGTCAAACCTTTGAATGGCCTATGATGGAAACAGGATGGGTGCATCTATTTGTGCTCTACTTGATGTCTCATTGGCTTTCAATATCATCAACATGGTATCATTTTGGGTTGACTTGCTAGTGTTGGGAGTGAGTGGCATTGTATTGTGCTGGTTCCCTTCCTTCCTTGAGGCTGGTTCCAGTTGGTGTTGATTGGGAGCAATTGGTATTTCCCTTGGCCCAATTATGTGGGATGTTGTACTCTCTCTGTTCCTATTTAATTTCTTCTTGCTGGGCCAAGTTGCTATCAGTGCCAAGATGAATTGGATTCAAAGGTAAACCCATTTGACATTTACGTTGCTGTAGGAAAAAAGAATTGTAGTTGGATAGGCCTAAGTTGGAACTGAGGCAGTGCTTCTTCTTTCTCTCCTTCTGCATATACCCAAAGGACCTTTATTTGTTACATTAGCATTCATTTCAGTGTTAATGAACAACCATCAAGGTTAATGGCTATTGACTCCAGAAGATGGTAGAGGACAGGAAGGCCTGGAGGAATGTTGTCCATGGGGTCGCAATGGGTCGGACATGACTTTGCAACCAACAAAAACAACACTTAACAATTGCCTTGCTTAGCAATGAAAATTCTGGTCTCAATTGTGATCATAAGTGGAGGACTACCTGGTACATATAAGACACAATTCTAATCATTCGAGCATGGACAAAGAGGTAGAAGGGCAGATCTGAGCAACTAAACCTCAAACACAAAAACCCAATTCATAAACGAGCAGTAAAATCAGATGATGTCAGCATCAGTACACCCATCCCCATAAGTACCTTGCAAAACTTAGCATATTTCTCTCTCTCTCTCTCTCTCTCTCTCTCTCTCTCTCTCTCTCTCTTTTCTCTTTCTCTCTTTCTCTTCCTCCCCAACTCATTTAGCCATTGAAGAATATTCTGCATGGTCAATTATCATTGGATGATTTGAGGTCTTCCCTGAATGTTTCATTTCCCATTTTTTCTTCTTTTATTCAATAGACTTTGTCTGAGACATCTGAGACCTCTCAGGGTCTCTCTTTCTCTCTCTCTTTCTCTTTTAAGCTTACAACCCTTCATATTCCCAGCTACACAGTTGCTCTGGGATATATGAGGGGGCACATATATCCACATTATCTACAACTTGATAATAGATTATGTCATAATGCAAAATGTCATGAATCATTTTCTATGATGTCATTTGATTGTGCTATATAGTATTACTCTCCGAGTGTATGCTCAGCTTTTCAAGTGAAGGCATCACATTGGGAGCTTCATCCTTGTTGAACATGCTGAGGATCCTGGTAAGGAAAAAGAGACAACTGGCTAGTCACAGCTGTCTCTTAGACATTTAAAATTAAGTTTAACAATAGCAGAGTTCCAAGTCTACCCCTCTTTGCTCAGAATATTTTCTCCTATACAACTGGTCCTTCGCCTTCTTGGTGAGGAGGAATGCAGGAATTGCACTTCTGGATAAACCAATGAGATGTCATTACCCACCTGGTATTCTCTCCTGTAGACCATAGAAGCATTCATGGAAATAAAGATGACAGAGACTGGCATTCTGGTCTGCAGCTCACTGGATTTATATTACATTTTTGCTTTCAGTATTTATTTTTGGTATCCAAATTGGGTCCAGAGATTTTGATGGGCGGATGTAAAACTCTGCTTGCCAATCCTTATCTTAAAGGCAGATAAATTGCAGGATGAATGTAGAATACTAAGAAGACCTCTATTCTGATAAAACTTTTGAGGAAAAAAAAGAATATCAATAGTTGAGGTGGGTTTTTTTTTAATATAAAGCTTCTCATTATGTTTGCAAATTTTATTAAGACAGTTGTGATCTCATATGACCTCACAAACAAGGTATTGCCTAAACTGTGAGAAAGCAAGTTGTTGAGCTATCTTTGCAGTTTGGTATTTGGGAACAAAGTGAAAATGTTTACCACACACTGTATCCAAAGCTTTACCTCTAGAAATTGTTTTGAATTCTTTATGTCTGTTGTATGAAAGAGAAAAAAACTTCTATGGATTGAAAAACTCTTCCCAGGGAATATTTATGGCTAAATATATATATATATTTTACAGATCAAGAATTCTATTGCTGTATTCCCTAATTAGTAGGTTTTACATTTCAATATTTTTAGGGTTAATATTGTTTTAATATGTTAATGTTTTATTTTTTTATTGATTGTAAGCCACCTATAATTGCCTGTAGGTGACATGGGTATATAAATTAAACAAACAAACCAATACTGAAGTTGAATACTATAGGGTTCAGGTACACATTTGTTGCAATGGGAAATGTAGGCTGTAGCTTCTACAGACAATTTAATTGGTGGAAATCACATGAGGAAACAAAAATGTCTCCCATGTGGTGAGTTTGGCTCACCCGTCTGCTTTCATGAAATGAACATAAATTTCCTGTCACTTATAATCTTTTGAAAAGCTTAGGACTGCTGGGATCCTATCAATTGGAAAACAAATACCAAATATTTACATAAAACCAAAACGGAGAGTGAACACGCCTGTATGGGCAACCTGGTGCTGTCCAGCAAGCTTGGACTATGTCTCCCTGGGATATTAGGGAGGGAAATGGGAATCTCTTTTTTAAGTACTTAGAGCCTGACTACCTAAGGGTTACATCACATTATGAACAATTTGCAAAGGAAAAACATCAGAATGGGTATAAGTAAGATACATTCTTAGTGCTTCCTAAGGTTGGGCATGAATATCTGCTTTGTTCATGGAATTTGAGAGCAGCTGAAAATACATTGTAGCAAATATGTATTAAATGCTCTCCTACCAGTCCTGGTTTCTAAAAAGGAGGCTTTTCTTGAAGGTTAAGGCTTGCAGCAAATTATTAGTACTATATTTTACTACATTTGTAAGAGCAAATTTAAAATACAAGAGAACACATGTTAATTAGCAAAAACCATATTGCAAGTATGATAAAGTTCATCATTTGCAACCCTCAGTCCAAAGCCTCCCCACCGCCGAGATGCCCTATGCTCCACTTCCCCACCTTGGGTCCCAACAGGCTTTTCTCACTTCCACTGGGTCTTACCAGGCCTTAAGCCTGATTCCCACTCCACTAGGCAAATACTCTTCTCCTCACTTATCTTCTGGTTTTGCATGGTTGCATGGCACGATTTTTAAAAAACCCACCATTTTGTCAAGCCCACAAAATGGCAGCCATATTCAGGTTGCCACTGCATGACCTGGGGACAAACTGTTTCCTTTTGCTGCCTTAGATCTCCACAGATCTCCACATTCAGAAGCTTCTGCAGCACTGTGGATCTCTCTAAGACAGCAAGATGAATCAGTTTGTTTGGTGACCGCCATTTTGTCCCCACACACAAATGAATGGGAATGCATTTAAACTACTAGAGGTTGCTGGGAAAAGCTACAGTACTGTGAGTTAAGAAGGAGGTGGGTGGAGGAGCAAAGTAGCTAAGCCCCTGCTGATTGGATCTTCATTGCAATTATTTATTATTATTATTATTATTATTATTATTATTATTATTATTATTATTATTTATTGTGGCTGCATTTGGATCATCACCTCATAGCTCAGGGACACATTACCTGCTCTCTTTCCATAACATGAGATCGGTAGAGCTTCACAAGCTAAGTGTGGTGTGTGATGGGCATGTGGGGAAGGCTGCAGAGTTTCAGCAGGGTGGGAAAGAAAGGTGGGAGGATGCTGCAGCAACTAATGGTGGGTTGTAAGGCATATGATGCAGGCCAGCTGCAGCTGTCATAACTTTGGATTGGGGTCAAATGTAGCTTTTTTTGTGGGGGAAGTGTCTGTCATAAATTGAATGTTTATTAAATGGCTTGTTGTATTTAAAGGATTACCTATACACCTCTGAATGTCGAATTGTCATAGCAACATCCATTAAATTGTAGGCTTAAGAAACTAAAACAAGGTAGAACATGCAGAAATGAACTGGGAAGTAGCATACAAAGCAAATTACAGGTATAATCATATCAGGTTTTTCCTTTGATGCATATCTATTGCTTTCAATTTGTGTACATTTTTTTGGAATTGCAGGACATAAGCAATATTCGTACCTATACTTCAGAAATATTTGGATGGCCACAATGTTTAAATCTTGACCTATACCAATATTTGTTATTTTAGTGAAGACCTCCATCCACATCTATGAAATAATTCCATCTATGACTGCGATTTTTCTAGTGTCAGGAAATATAAAAAAGATAGACTCCTGAAGTATCAACCTTGTTTTTTTACTTCCTGTGGATTTTTAATTCACATGATTCTTTTTTTAAAAAAAGTCAATGTAACACATAGTCTAATGTGAAGATTTATAATATATCAGGTGTTTGATTTTAGTCTTTGGTGTATAAGGCAAACCTAAACATTTCGTGTATATGGTAAAGCAAAACTAAGCATCTTGCTACCAGGAAATTTAGCTTTATAATGTTTTGTACTTGGCTTTGATATTGCCTTCACTAATTATTTCAATAATACATTAACCTATATTTCAATAATGCAAAAATGTAAGAAAGCTGAGACAATGGTTCTTGTGCTGAAATGTTGCCACCATTTATCGTTCATGAAACCTTAGTTAGGAGATATTTCACCCTCAAGCATTTTAACTGTAAAGTCAGAAATGCTCAGTTGGAAAAAATGCTGAACATTTTTGATTTTTTTAAAAAACCCACCATAATATTTTTATTAAAAAAAGAAAAAAAAAGTATCTCATCTTCTTTGAGCTAGAGACTGTATGTTCACTCAGTATTTATTTATTTTTTTCTTTTTTTTACATGAAAAAGAATTTGTGTGTTCTAACTAATCAACCTTCTGTTCCCTAGGGCCATTTTATGTTAGGTAAGGGAAACAGAATTTGCTTTGGGTGAAAGAAGAAGCAATGGATGGTCTATTGAATCCTACTTCATTATTAACTGTAGGATGTCTTACCCATTTTGAAGGTAGTGGGTTAGTTCAAGGGACTTAAATGGGATGCTGGCTCACAGAAGCACTCAAGAAAAATGCTCCTTTGGTGTAGGATTCCCCCTTTGAAAAGTAACAGGGAGAGTTTTCATGCAAGGCAGACAGAGTGAGGCCTTTCTTACCAATTGATGCAGAGAAGTTAAGCTTAATCACTTCTAAGCTCCTTGTTCCAACCCCAGTTCCCCTCAGACATTAAATTAGATGATAGACTGATTAGAAGAACATAATTTGGGGACAAAACAAGAAAGAAAAAGGAGGCAGTAAATTTATGGGGCAAAAGCCTGTAGTAGAAAGAGCAATACACGTAAGTACTGGGTGCCCTTGCAGTGTCAGATTATGCAATTTGTTCTAATAGGTTGCCACTGTGAATGTGTCTCTTTAAGGTTTTACTCAATTGGTGCTTAGCACTGGAAGAATTTCCTCTTAGCCTTTCATCTGCTTCAGATTACATTGATTCCTGAATCCTTGATCTGTTTCTGTCTTGCTCTTTGAGCCTTAGTTGTTCTGTCTCTTAGAATCTTTAATTTTCAGTGTGTCCCAATAATCTCTTTGCCCTGACTTCAATTTTCCACCATGACCTCTATTTTGATTTGACCTGAACTAATATGAATGGCCTCACCTTATATATCAGGGGTGTCAAACTTGCAATGTCATATGATGTGTCACGACGTATTGTGACCTTTTTGCCATTGCTGGCAATGGGGTGGATGCGGTTTCGCTATGATGCAGTTTGACACCCCTGTTGTATATTAACCAAGGATGACTCCTTAATTTATGATTTGCCAAAAGCCGGTAGACAGTCTGCTGCCTCTTGACACCTGGCCCCTGTGTTTGTTGTATACTCAGTCCTGTGGGAAGGTCATCCCAAGCAGGATTGCCACACCATGTGAACTTACAGGAAATAAACTCATCTAAATTCAAAGGCAGCTGTGGGGGTTTTTTTTTGTAATATACAAAGATTCCCACCATTAAGCTTAATTAGAAAGTGAGATCAGTAATATTCAGAATATTTTATTTCTTTGAAGCTGTGTGTGTGTGTGTGTAATCTCATAAAAGCTGCAATTCAATATACATTTGCTTCAGAATAATTCTTAGTAAACTAGCAGGATAACCTCTTGAGTGGAACTGAATATCTAAATGGACACCTCATCCTTCAAATGAATCTATAAGTAGCTTTCTCTTATCTGGTTCTGTTAAGAATCTGTGTTTGCATGAAGTAACTCAGTCCTATTACCTAAACAGAATATTGCTGCTGTTTTATTGAATACATTAGTAATGGTACTGCGGGTTGTGGATTCTTACATGAGTCAAAAAGAGAAGCAAATACCTTACTTTCTGGCATATAATACACCTATTTTGGGGTGTAAAAATCTGAACACCAGATGGCAGCAAACAGAGTTTTCTGTATATCCAGTGGTTGTCCAGATTTATGCACCCATATGTGGTAACCCAAACATGGGGTTACCAGATGTCTGCAAAAATAAAAAATAGAGTTTGTTATTCTATAAAATACAAAAGAAAATAAAAATCAGAAAAAGGGAAAGGGAGGGGGCGTGCAAAGTAAAAAGAAAAGAAAAGCAGGGACTTTTTTCAGTGTAGTAAAATATTAATGCAGTGACAACCTCAACGTTTTGCTTCACATTTCTAGTAATTTCAAGCCATTTCTATAGCTACAGATTTAATCCAGTCATCAAAATCCAAAGTCAGTTTCAATTTTTCCCCTTCTGTTTCAAGTATAAAGTCCGGAAATGATTTCCAAATGGAAACAAAACTGGATAAATTATTTTTATTTAAAACAATTATCTTTGCTGTCTTAACTAACTCCTTTACTTTTTCCCATCTCTTTTTCCACAGTGGGAGTTTGCACATCTTTCCATTTTACTCATATATTTTCACTGCGGCATTCAACTTATTTTTATATTTCTCCTGACTTTCACTTCCATGTAATAAAGTAGCAAAAAGCATATTCTTATACACAGTTGTTTTAGCTTCTTCCAATTAACATTCACTCTTCACAACAGAGCACTATCCTGCTGTTGGCATTTGAGCATCATAAAAATTTTCCATCTATTTCCACATCTTTAGTAAACATTGGACTGTGGTGCAGAAATGTATCTTCTTGATCTTATTTTTTGGCATTAATGTATAACTTATAATAATTCACTCCATTTTCCTTGTCAAACTTTGAGCTTTGATGCATTAATTTTCAGAGCCATGCTCCTCGCTACATCATCCAATCTAACATTTGCTTACACAGGCATGCATTTTGTTATCGTACATCTTCCTTTTCCCGAGCAGAGTAAAGACAGACCTTTTCACTGTAAAATATTTTAAGGCATGTCACTATTAAACTTCACAGTAAATGAATAGATCTATCACCTGGCAATCATATTCTAGCCTTCTAGCCTTTAACATCATAATTTGTCATCAGTTTCGGAAGTAAATTATTATTTTTTTACTATTCATATAAAAACTTGAGATGATAAAGAAAACCTGTTTCAAGATATATATTTTTCATATGTATGGACATGGAACAGTCCAACTATACTTCTGTGAAAATCCAGTGTAACCAGCAACCAGAAATCTGATCCTAAAATTATTCAGGCAATGAATAACAGTACTTAAGTATGAAATCACATGAAGCTGTACCTGCAATTTGATATTTCAGGCATGCTGATGAATCCATGGCATCCTCAAGGGTGGGCATCTAAATGAATAGATCTTGCCAAATTATACATTTTATCATTGCTTTAATAGGCTCATTGGCATCTACTTCCCACTCTTGGCAGATACTGTGTTAAGTACTAGGACAGTGAGGGCGAACCTGTTAGAGACCGAGTGCCCAAATTGCAACCCAAAACCCACTTATGTATCGTCGGGTGCCAGGTGGGCATGGCCCATTGGGTGGGCATGACCCATTGGGTGGGCGTGGCTGCAATGGTAATGGCAGACCTGGTGGGACTAAAAAGTTCAATTTCAACTTTGCAAGATCTTTTTCTTTCCTACGAGAAGTTGTAATTGATTGATTGATTGAACCTTTTTTTTTTGCCCATGGCAGCAGAGGCCTAAAATGAAAAGGTTTTATAAAACCCAGCTGAAAGGCTAGGACTGGGGCGATGGCGTGTGTGCCCATAGAGAGGGCTCTGCGTGCCACGGTACTAGGACTATATGAACTGGCTTTAATTCACTTCTACGTGGCACTTTGTTCTCAACAGTAACTGTAACTCACCTAATCAGGGTGCTTCACACCTCACATCGTCTTCCCATCTCTCATGCCTCTTGCAGGTGTACTGTATGTGTACAGAAGACTTTTTCATTGCTTCTGAGCTCTGACTGCAAGCATTGAAAGAGAATTCTGTCCTCTTTGAGGCAGATGGGCAGTTTAGAAATGTGAAGCATTAAAATAAATAAAAATAAATGAATTTTGTACATGGAGTCACTTGGAGCAAAAGCTACTTTTGGTTATTTAAAATGTGAGCAGTGTAATGTAGCTGTTCCCTTTCTAAGAATACCAGTTGATGATGAAAAATATAGAAGTTTTCAAGCAGAAGCTGTCGGGCCTCGGCAGCCCGACACACGAGGGGGGGCCCCTCCACCCCCCCGGCACACCCGGCTATCCTCCCTCCGAACCCACCTGGAGACGGCATGGCCCGGAGAGCTCGGAGGCCCGCGACGCTCCCCTCGCCGCTCCCGGACGCGCCGCTGCTCCTCTCGGCCCCGCCAAACTGCAGCACGGCCCGGGGAGTCCAACGGCCCGCGGCGTTCGTCTCGGCGCTTCCGGACGCGCCGCGGCTGCTTCCTGCGCCCGGCGGCGCGTCATCCAGGGGCTCCCCGGCGTGGGAGGCTCCGAATCCCGGGCCGTCTCTTCTGGCGCTTCTGGACGCGCCGCAGCTGCAGGCCTCGCCCGCCGACGCGACGACGCGCGGTTCCCCGGCTCGGGAGCAACGGGCCCCGGACTGCAGCCAGCCTGGCGGAGGCCTGAGCCGACTTCCTAACTGTGCGGCCTGGGGGGACTTCCTGGCTGCGCGGCGCAGTGTGGCGACGCTGTCAGGGGACGGGTCCTTCCCCCCTGCGGTGTCCGGGTGGCTGGGTGACAGGGGGCTTCGGGGGTGGGTGCAGCAGGGAGTGGGTGAGGGTGAAGGGAAAGGGCGCGTTGGTGGTGACACGTTGGGGAAGCCTTACCTGCCTGAGCGTCGGGCGAAAGGCTTTGTGAGGGAGGGGTGGGGAAGTTATAGGGACTGGGAGGGCGGTGGCTTGTTTGGGTGGAGTTTGGGTGGGGTTTTTGGATGTGTATATAGCAGCGTTGGATGCAGATAGCAGCCAACGCTGGCTTTGTTTCTCGTTGCGGCTAAAGCTCTGTGGAATAAAGTGCTTTTAGACTGCAGCAGGAGTCTCTCGTTCCTGTTTTCGATATCTACCCTGTTCGTTGCAGGACGAGTTTTGACAGAAAGCCAGCGTTGCCCTAGCGTTGCGGCCCTACTGCCTTTCAGCTGTGTTCCCTTTGTGTGCCATGGCGGAGGGTGTGCAAGGGGCCGCGTTGGAGACCACTTCGGAGGAGGCACCCGGGCCGGAGGTGACAACCCCTGTGGAGAGGGACATGGAGGACGTCCAACCTGTTGTGAGGCCCAAAGTGCGGGACGTGCAACCAACAGACCCTGCGGTGGAGTCTCAGGGCGTTAGTAGCCAAACCCAGGGGGGAGAGTGGTGGCTGAGCTCCATCCTGGGGCGCACGGGGCTCGAGCAAGGGCGAACGGCCCGACCCGGTGGGGCTCCACTGGGCTGGAGGGAGCGTCGGCTTACCGATGATGATGGCGAGGAATACAGCTATTCAACTGCTCCCGGGAGCCAAACTATGGATGTGCTGCGCGAAAGGTTCGGAGAGGTCGGGGCACGTGACGGCGGTTCCTGGGGAGCCATGGCCCCTGACGAAGACACGGGACAGTGGTCCCTCGGGGGGGCACCCAGTCAGTCAGCAACATCCCGATTCCGACTAGCTAGCCCAAAGTTCAAGGTGCCTGGGGAGGGGGGCGTTCGGGCCCCACCCACACGAGCACAAGGGGGGCGTGAGGCTTGGCCGGCTACCTCCTCTACTGGGAAAGATACACCCCGTTTTCCACAGCAGCCTGCTGAAGCCCGCTACGACCGCCTCTGCAGCGGCAGGGGAGGGTGGCCCGGGACCAGTACAGGGCAGTCACTACGAGGTACAGGAGATCCTGGACTCCCGGAAACGAAGAGGGCGGGTGCAATACTTGGTGCT
The DNA here is from genome assembly GCF_947247035.1 of Vipera ursinii. Lineage (NCBI taxonomy): Eukaryota > Metazoa > Chordata > Lepidosauria > Squamata > Viperidae > Vipera > Vipera ursinii. The sequence continues at coordinate 95,160,205 of NC_139512.1, forward strand.
CTGGAAGGGGTACCCCATGGAGGAGGCCACCTGGGTACGGGATGAGGATGTGTGTGCACCACGCCTTCTCCGTGCCTTCCACCGGAAACACCCGGGGAAGCCGGGGAAGACCCCGGGGGGGACAGTTAACCACGTTACGGATCGCTCACCTCTCTCTCCTTGCATTCCAGGTGAGCCCCTGGTAGAGGGGGCGGCATGTCGGGCCTCGGCAGCCCGACACACGAGGGGGGGCCCCTCCACCCCCCCGGCACACCCGGCTATCCTCCCTCCGAACCCACCTGGAGACGGCATGGCCCGGAGAGCTCGGAGGCCCGCGACGCTCCCCTCGCCGCTCCCGGACGCGCCGCTGCTCCTCTCGGCCCCGCCAAACTGCAGCACGGCCCGGGGAGTCCAACGGCCCGCGGCGTTCGTCTCGGCGCTTCCGGACGCGCCGCGGCTGCTTCCTGCGCCCGGCGGCGCGTCATCCAGGGGCTCCCCGGCGTGGGAGGCTCCGAATCCCGGGCCGTCTCTTCTGGCGCTTCTGGACGCGCCGCAGCTGCAGGCCTCGCCCGCCGACGCGACGACGCGCGGTTCCCCGGCTCGGGAGCAACGGGCCCCGGACTGCAGCCAGCCTGGCGGAGGCCTGAGCCGACTTCCTAACTGTGCGGCCTGGGGGGACTTCCTGGCTGCGCGGCGCAGTGTGGCGACGCTGTCAGGGGACGGGTCCTTCCCCCCTGCGGTGTCCGGGTGGCTGGGTGACAGGGGGCTTCGGGGGTGGGTGCAGCAGGGAGTGGGTGAGGGTGAAGGGAAAGGGCGCGTTGGTGGTGACACGTTGGGGAAGCCTTACCTGCCTGAGCGTCGGGCGAAAGGCTTTGTGAGGGAGGGGTGGGGAAGTTATAGGGACTGGGAGGGCGGTGGCTTGTTTGGGTGGAGTTTGGGTGGGGTTTTTGGATGTGTATATAGCAGCGTTGGATGCAGATAGCAGCCAACGCTGGCTTTGTTTCTCGTTGCGGCTAAAGCTCTGTGGAATAAAGTGCTTTTAGACTGCAGCAGGAGTCTCTCGTTCCTGTTTTCGATATCTACCCTGTTCGTTGCAGGACGAGTTTTGACAGAAGCTTCATTTAAAATTTGTTGAAGGAAAACATGAAGAGCTAAATAATTTTTAAAATGTTAGTATACTCAATATTTAAGAACAGTTCTGAGTTAGGTGGAAATAAATAAATGAATAACTATAAACAGAATAGATTGCTTGCCTCCCTGAGATGGCCCTTGATGGTCTTGTGCAAGTGATCTACAGATCGTCCTTAACTTACAACCATTTGCTTAGTGACCTTTCAAAGTAATAACAACACTGAAAAAAGTGACTTACTAATCTTCAAGTAACGTTGTATGTTTATATTCTATTGTGTTCTTTCAGGCAAACGTCATGTGAGAAGACAATAATAAAATGATGATATCAATATAGGCCTCTTAAATCTCTAATAATCTTCACATACATGTTACATTACATTGGAGAAGGAGATAAACTGTGCGAGTTCAGATGATTTGCTTCACATGCCTGTGTCATCCCGCTAGGTTTCAGGCCTTGCTGCATTGAGCAGCAACTTCTGAAAGGCCTGTATATAATATTGCACATAAGGAAACTTGAACCTGATAAGATCAAAACTAAGGGAGCAGAAGTGTGGCATGCAAGGGCAGGAAAAGGTTTTAGTTCTTTGTCATCTGTTTGATGGCATGGTATATTGGTTTTCCAATGGTTTACCCATCTCTCTTGAATATCTGTATTCAGAAGTGTGCAAGAACAGGCCATAAAGAATGGCCAGTTTTGCATGTTGCCCACACTTACAGTAGATTTTGGCATAAGTCTTACTAAAGGCTACAGAGAATCCTCACATTGTAAATTCCTGTCTCCAACTGCAGCTATTAATCTTGCTAAAATGCATAAATTATGTTGGTTACCGGAATCATTTGATGTTTGGGAGATGAGGGAGATGGGAAATGAAATCCAACTTTTTAATAAGTGCTAGTCTCTGTGTGGTGGGAGTGAACTGGTGGGAAATTATGCCCTAAGGGGAACAGCTGAATGAAGAAATTATGGGAGCTGTGAATTATGTTGCTGTATGTAATGAACCCCATAAAAGTCTGAACAAAAGACTAGTGACTAGCACTTTTAGTAATTCCCATTCCAGTTCTCTTGTTGGTTCTGTGGTTGATTTATGTGCCTAGCCATTTTAGAAGCACACACTGCCTTACCTATAGTAAATAAAGTAGCGATCTGGCAATAACAATGAAAAAAAAATCTGGTGTCTGAAAAATCATTGATCTTTCTTAAACCAACATTAATTTTAGAAAAGCAGCTAGAAAGTTGTTGATCTGTTCGGTACAATTTGCTGCCAGTAACTTGGACAACAAAACTTAACATCTTTCCATGTGTTCCTTATTGTAAAGCAGCTTTTATAACACCTTGGTTACTGGTTGACTGTAAATTTCATTTCATTAAAGTTTTCACATCTGGAGCATAAATAAGCAGTCTTTCAATAATTAGTTCCTGGAGCAGTCTGTCTGTAATATAACTGACAAGAAATTCCCACAACATTTTTTTACAGATCAATCAGTAATAAAATTTCCATTCCTGCTGTTGTAAACTTTAAGAGAAAAGATATATGCTATAGCTTCTAGACACAACTCTAAAGTTCAGGGCAGGGTGGGTGGCTAATGATGACTCTGTAACTTATAAAGAAAAGTGCATATTGAGAGGAGAATCAGGACATACTGTACATCAAACATAATAAACTCATGTTTCTGTTAAAAAAAATAGTAAGAATGATATTGGGGAATTTTTTCTGCATGTTGGAAGTGTGTGGCTCCTCCCTCATCAATAAGATGTATAATTTTTTAAATCAATTGTTCTAGAATATAGTCATCTATGAAAAATTGATTTATGTCAAACCCTGAATACTTTGGACAAGATCCAACAGGTTGCATGTATGTACAAACTAGTATGACAAAAAAATATATATCTTCCATTCCATTATGTTGAAGTCTTAGAAACTGCCTGTAGATGTTCTTGCAGGTTTTTTTAGCAAAGTTTTTCCAGAGTGGTTTGTCATTGCCTTCTTCTTAGGGCTGAGAAAAAGTGAATGGTTCAAGAAGGGATTAGAACTCCCTGTTTCCCAGTTTCTAGCCTCACGTCTTAACCACTACACCAAAGTGGTTCAGTATGAAAGCATTGTTGTTAGGTTGTAGTTAATTATATATATAGGTGCATTTATATAGGTGCATTTAAAAATAGGTTCAGTTAATTGCTATTTAAAAAGACACATGCAGCTGTAGGTAATTCAACTGACTCTTGGACTGCTGAAGCCTATGGTGTAAATTAAGAGTGCTGTTGAGCCAGATGGTATAATTTATTAGAACAGTGCAAATTTCCAAAGAAGTGCTTTGATTTGAGAAAGTTTCAAATCACCTCATTGAAATAGATGTATGAATCAAAGAAGAGATGAACTGCAAACCAGCAAACTGACTCAGGTATCTTCAAGGCCCTTTGTAGCCCTTTAAAACATTTTGCAGATTACATAGCTTTTTATTGCTTCTAGGCTGGCTATAGACAATATAGAACATGGGAAGTTCACTTTGCCATCTGGGAAATACAAAGGCTGGGGCTGAGATTTTTGATGGATTTTCTGACATTGATATGAGCAGCTGGCTGATTGCCTTATGCCCATCTCCAGCCTATTAGGGATCTTTCAGGGTGGCAAGGGAAATACTTCTTTAGTCTTCATTCACTTTCTCAGCTCTCAGCATCTTGAACCCCCTAAGTAAAAGCCTTAATTTTATTCTGTCTTGTACTAATGGATAGTTACACTTCTGCATTGCTCTACTCCACACGATAGGGAGTCTAACTCAACTATCAGTATTTTGAATATGAGTTGAGGCTGGTATGCAATCTTCAGTCTGCATACCGTACTTTAAAGTTTTATATGACTTGGGAAGGTGTATATTTCTTGACAATTGATGAATGAATAACAGATTGACACTTACACAGACTGACTAGATATTAATTGTAGGGGATATAAGGCTCAGAATTTTTGTGTGTCTATGTCTATGCATTTGCCTCTTTCTCAGTGGCAAATTGTGCTGGACTGCTGTTGTTGGCTAACACAGAATATTCCTCAATCCACTACCCTGGTCATAGCCAAGTAATGCCAATGATTAGAAGGGTTTTTTTTTCAGAGCTTGCCAACCATCTTGTAATGCAATACATTTGTAATCAAAGAAAGCTAGACTGTGGCCCACCCTCCCCCAAAGCACAAGTTAATAGTAATTCTTCCAACTCCTGTCCAGAAGAAAAAAGTTATGCCAGTGAGCATTGCCAGCCTAGTGCCTCATCAAAGTGAAAGATCAAAGGATTTTTCCAGGAGGTACCAGACTTGCCAACTAGCTATGCCAAATCTCATGGCATTCCAGGAAAACTAGCAAAGCAGAGTATCTTGCAGCGGAAGTCAGTGATTATTCTTCAGAGTCATACCAACCTGACACCACCGAAGAGCCAGTGGAAAAGTACTTATTTTTTAAAGTTGTTATAGGACACTTTTTACAGTGGCTTAGCATAGCTTAGACTCTTTCCTGGACCATTTAAAACTCCCCAGTCTTCGCTTCTTTGCCTTAAAAGGGTTATATAAAGAAGTGAAGCCCTTGAAGTAATGTTATTTATTAATTAATTTACTTATTTAGTTTGTATGCCACCCACATCTCTACCAAGTGACTCTTGGAGACTAACAATACCATAAATAACAAAATAAAATAGTTATAGAATCAAAACATTAAACCATCAGACATCAAAAACTAAAACATTAAAATTAATATTAAAACAGATTAAAAGCTAGTCCCTAGCCACCTCCAAAATGGGATGCACCCAATGGGGCTCCAAGCTAGTTGGCAAAGCCAGGTTTTCAGGCTCTTTTGGAAGGCCAAGATGGTGGGAGTGGAAGGAGGAACATGACATCCCAAAGGGTAGGAATCATGGCAGAAGAGTCTCCGATCCTGGACCCCACCAGTTGCAATTCTTTGGCAAATTAATAATAATAATAATAATAATAATAATAATAATAATAATAATAATAATAATAATAATAAGAAGAAGAAGAAGAAGAAGAAGAAGAAGAAGAAGAAGAAGAAGAAGAAGAAGAAGAAGAAGAAGAAGAAGAAGAAAAAGAAGAAGTTGGAGGGGACCTTGGAGGTCATCTAGTCCAACCCCCTGCTAAGGCAGGGAACCCTATACCATTTCAGACAAATGGCTGTCCAGTCTCTTCTTAAAAACTTCCAGTGTTGGAGCATTCACCACTTCTGGAGGCAGGTTGTTCCACTGGTTAGTTGTTCTAACTGTCAGGAAGTTTCTCCTTAGTTCTAGGTTGCTTCTCTCCTTGACTAGTTTCCATCCATTGCTTCTTGTCCTGCTTTCAGGTGCTTTGGAGAATAGCTTGACTCCCTCTTCTTTGTGGCGCCCCCTGAGATATTGGAACACTGCTATCATGTCACCCCTCACCCTTCTCTTCATTAAACTACACATACCCAATTCCAGAAACCGTTCCCTATATGTTTTAGCCTCCAGTCCCCCAATCATCTTTGTTGCTCTTCTCTGTACTCTTTCTAGAGTCTCGGCATCTTTTTTACATCGTGGTGACCAAAACTGGATGCAGTATTCTGGGTGTGGCCTTACCAAGGCATTGTAAAGTGGTATTAGTACTTCATGTGATCTTGATTCTATCCCTCTGTTAATGCAGCCTAGCACTGTGTTGGCTTTTTTGGCAGCTGCAGCACACTGCTGGCTCATATTGAAGTGATTGTCTACTAGGACTCCGAGATCCCTCTCACAGTTACTACTATCGAGCAAGGTACCACCTATACTATACCTGTGCATTTGATTTTTCCTGCCTAAATCAGAACCTTACTTTTTTTCACAATTGAATTTCATTTTGTTAGATAGTGCCCAGTGTTTGAGTCTGTCCAGATCCTTCTGTATCTTAAGCCTATCTTCTGGAGTATTGGATATTCCTGCCATCTTGGTGTCGTCTGCAAATTTGATGAGTTCCCCATCTATCCCCTCATCCAAATCATTAATGAAGATATTGAAGAGCACTGGGCCCAGAACAGAGCCCTGGGGCACCCCACTACACACTTCCTTCCATGTAGATGCAGTTCCATTGAGGACCACACGCTGAGTACGGCCGGTCAGCCAGCTACGAAGCCATCTGGTGGTGATGCTATCTAACCCACATTTTTCTATCTTATCAAGTAGTAAGTTGTGATCTACTTTATCAAATGCCTTACTGAAATCCAAGTAAATTAAATCTACAGCATTCCTCTGGTCCACTAGTTTTGTCACTTGGTCAAAGAATGTAATAAGGTTTGTCTGGCACGATCTGTTTTTGACAAACCCATGTTGGCTTTTAGTGATAACTTTGTTCGCATCAAGGTGTTCACTGATTTGTTGTTTGATTATCTTTTCCAGAATCTTCACAGGTATTGAGGTCAGGCTGATAGGTCTGTAGTTTCCTGGATCTGTTTTTTCCCTTTTTTGAAGATGGGAACTACATCAGCTCTCTTCCAGTCCTCTGGTAGTTCCCCAGTGCTCCAGGATCTTTGAAAAATATAGTTCAGTGATTCTGAGATCACATCCTGCTGGAGTGAATGAGATGGGCCAATCCTATTGGGATGAGATAGTTCCTGTACCATAATCCAATTGAAATGATGGAGGTAACCCTGCATTGGTCCTTTCATTTAGCTGCAATTATTAGGTGCTTTCCTATGAAAACCTGTGGTACAATTATAATCTATGTTTATTTATTTTTTTTCAAATGGAATCCTGAAGTTGCTTTGAATTAGTTAACACCAGAATTGCAAATATGAATTAAATCCTGCCCTCTTTAAATCTTAAATCTCCAAGTTGTAATGGTTGGAGATGATTTTTACATAACTTCAATTTATGATTCATGAAATCAAGCACACATCAATGTGCTACTTTATCCTGCTCTTCTTGACTCAGTGACCTCAACAGATAATGAAGCAGTTGCACTGATAGCTGGCATACCACAAGGGCTCTTTTCCAGTTGTAGCAATTTCTATTGGATATTGCGTTTACCCCAGGAAATCAGATTTCTGATAGCAGAAAACATGTACTGTGCATATGTATTTATTTAGATTTTTGTAACCCATCCTAATCTGAATACTTCAGGAAATATAAAATACACCGAACACACAAAAACAGAATATAAGTTTAATCAATCCACCCCAAGATGAATGCCTCCAAACAATCCGCTAGAGGTAAAAGCTTGACAGAATAAAGTTTTGATCTACTTGTAATATACAGGAGACAGAGAAACCACGACAGAAAAAGTTGGCTGCCAGTCCATATCCCTCTGGCCTCATGCAAGGAAGGGACTCTTAGGTCCTCTCAAGATGATTTAACTAGACAGGAAGATTCAATTTTTGCAAGACAGTAATTGATGTATTTCTCTGATACACCATGATAGAGTTCTGTGGGTGATAATCAGCACTAGGAGCCGACTGGTAGTCATGACTTCAGAATTTGTTATTATAAAATGGCAAGGTTGATTCCATAGGGCTAAGATGGCGGCGCCTGGAATGGCTGCGGCTGCATTGGCTCTTGAAGGCAAATAGTTTTGGGAGGGATAGTAAAGGCTATAGGCCACATGATCAGGAAGATTTTAATGTGTTTGAGCAACATGGTGGAACTAAGGTAACATACGACATATGACCGACAATCTTTGCTGGCATGCAAGATCTGACTGCTGGCCCAGTGATGGATTGTATTGCAAATCAGGGCTGTTTCCAGAGGAGGCAGAGGAGGAGAGGATCTGGAGCTTATGGAGCAAAGGAACTGGATGAGGCTGTCAGCAGGCCCAGAGGAAGAGAGAGAGGCTTTTGGAGGAGTTGGTGGCGGCGGCAGCGTGCTCCAGGGGTGAAAAGGAGCAAGGCCTCTTTAAGGAAAAGGTGGAAGAGTCAGGATCAGAAAAAGGAAAGAAGGCGAGGTTGTCAGAATACAAGCAAATTTGAGGGCTAATCCACATGGAGCCCCATTTCCATCTGTCCTGTTTGCCATCGTTCACTCCCTAGAGACTAAAATGGACAATGTGAAATTTGAGCGGGCCACGAACAAGAAGTATATATCGGAGGTGGTGACCCTTTGAGAGCTGTATGCAACGAAATTTCATTTTGATGTATGCCGATTGGTGTACATTCAAAGTGACAATAAAGTTATCATTGTCATTATCTTTAAAGGTTGCACCCTGTAGAGTATATTATAGTAGTATGTGACGATCAGGGCATACATTACCATCACCAAAACATAGTGGTCTCAAATTTATATTTATGTCATTATAATTATAATAAATTATGAGTGACTTTTTTTGGGGGGGAGTGTATAATTTTCATTTACTCATGCATTAGGATTATTCACATTGGAAATGGCAATATAAGCTATTGCTTTTGCTGTCAGCTTTTTGTAAATGAAGTATATTGAATAGAATGCAAAGTCATACTATGACTTTCAATCAATTGATTAACATCTCTATTTTCATTTAAACAATCCAAATTATATTGCCAACAAGGAATCAGTCAACTTTCCTTTACAATTTATCGACATTATTTAGCTTTATTCAGGAATTAACAATGTGATGTTAGTAGGTACTCCCAAAACAAATCCTTGTTCCTGCAAAATCTTTTTTTTCTGAGATAGGGATGTGAAGGAGGTGTTATGAGAAATCCTGAATAGTGCACAAGCCTGGAAAAGTTTGCTTACTCCTGATTTAATTTAACAAATCCCAAGACTCATTTGAAACAGGCTCAACTTGTAGAATTCTCAGGACTCCTTCTTTGGAAAAACGTACTGTAATATTTTGTAGAACTAATTTTTTGTGTCTCCTCTGTGATATCAAAGCCCTCCATCAAAGAGTTGATGGTGTCATGTCGAGTTCCAACCCCCTTTTGCTGATAAGATTAGGTTTGTGGAAACCCAACCAATGTAATGTGTGAATCCAGGCAATGTCTCTTCCCTGCATAAAACTTTGCCATTTGTCATGGTGGAAAATGCTCAATAACACCATTGTTTGATCAGTAGTGGACTTAACTTGTTTCCAAAATGGATTTGAAGATATGACAACAAATGCCTTTAACTTGTTTTCAGAGTGGATTTGAAGTTATGACAGGAAATGCCCTTACTTATACTTAAGAGGAACCACTTAAATAAATCAAGACTTAAATGTCAATCCAACACTCTGTGCTTATGATACAACTCTTAGATAAATTGACCTTCACATCTAATGATAAAATATGTAGAAAGGCAATTAGAGAGTTAGATCTTTTCATCTTGTGTCATCTTATTATTTATGATACATATTTAATGAATTTAAATATGCAATGAAAGGTGGGAGATGGTGATTAAATAATGGATTGCCTTGAGAAAATATAAAATTTAAAAAGCAGATATTCATAGGTATTCAAACTAGCACTATATCAGAACAATTAAATAAACCTATTGTCTGATAGAGAGTAATAGCAGATTTCAAAAATTTCAAAAATTGTAAAAGAGATGCATTAGATAAAATGTTGCCCGAGGCACCACATTGCTAATTCCAGAATAAAACCGTGTTAGTACTGCCATGTTTGAGTGATTGCATACTTGGCACATCCCAACTGGCCTTCCAACCTTGTTATATATTTCAATTGTCTTTAAAATCTGCAAGATAAATCTTTAGAGAGATGTCTTTCCATAGAAATATAAGTCATATACAAGCTTAGCATATTTCCCGAGAGTCCAAAATAGGGGTTAAAATTTGGTTAAGGAGAAAATCATAACCACTTTATTAAGATGTTTTCTGGTAGCTGTACTCTCCTCAACACTGCCTCACTGGATGGTAGGATATTCTCTGTCTCATACAGGTAGTACTTCACTTATGACCACAGTTAGGACCAGAAAAATTGTTATTAAGTGGTGCAATCATTAAATGAGATAACAAGTAACTGCACTCAGTTTTACAATCTATTCTTGCTGTAGTCCTTAAGCAAGATATCATGTAATCACCATTTGTGACCTTCCCTGCTAGCTTCTCCATTGACTTTGCTTGTCAGAAACTGGGAGGAACAGCTGCAAATGGCTATCGTGTTAACCACAGGACACTGCCAATGTTGTTAAGTTCAAAGCAGTTTCCAAGTAACTAGATTGTGATCATGTGCCCGTGAGGATGCTGTGATGCTTGTAAGTGCAAGAACCCATCATAAATAACTTTTTTCAACACTGTTGTAACTTTAAGCAGTCGCTAAATGGATTGTCATAAATCAAGGACAACCTGTAGATGAGAATAGGAGCTGGTGCAAACTGTATCCTCTCTAACTACACCACACTGATGCTTCTGGATATGTTTTTTATTCTCTCAGGAAAGAGAGTCATGGAAGGTGGATGGGGAAGCTTAACCTTTCTCCTTCCAGCTGGCAGTAGCCTTGCCACTTCTTTGGCCAATGTGATTTTTAATATTATGTTGTACAAAACTGTAAAAATTCAAGAAATCTTCACAATTCATCCACCATAAATGCAGGTGGGCTAGTGGCTAAAATGAGAGACAGCCCGCAATTGAAGCTTTAACATTATTTGAACCTGCTAAATGCTAGCCTAAGACAATTTTGTTTAGCCACTGAGAGTCTGAAAAGATGGAAAGATTTAATTTATTCCTGAATTGTATATATATTTTTCATTTTGAATGGGATTCTTTTTACCTTTGCAAACAACTGGTGGAATTTCTAGATTTATAGATGACCCATTTTTGATTAGGAACAATGGAAGCAAGCATTCCATTTGCTAAATAATGTCTGGTAAAGAAAACATATAAATATACCAGCATTAATAATGACTTCTGAAGCTGTCCTCAGAATATTGATAATGCAGATATGAGGGAATATTAATATACTGTATACATTGGATGTTTCATAATTATACATTGATGTGTATTTCATTAAAATCCTTATTTCTTTCTCCATGTGCTTCCATTATACAGTTTACATTTTCCACACACAGTTAAAAAGAGCACTGATGCAATTTAATCTGTTTGATAGCACAGAATTTGAGGAAATTTGAAATGAATGAATGGAAGGCAATCCACAAATATCTCCAAGGCTAGACTAACTTTGAAAACTTCAGTAGTTGTGTACAGATGTACAGATTCTTTTGTTTGGTATTATATTTGTTAGGAACTGAATATTGTACATTCAGAAATACAACATGAAGGATCAAAAACCACAAATCAGTTTTGCCAAAAGAAAAACTTACTACACATTGCCCTGTCACTTCCTATTTATTTTCTTCTACTATGTCTGATAGTGGGGTTCACAGTAGAAAGCAAGATCTAGACAACCTTGACTAATCTCCAGAAATCGAAACAAGTTTGATCTGATTAACACTTGGATGGGAGACCACCAGGAAGCCATCTGGTTGTGAAATAGAATAGGAAGTAAAACCAAAACCTCTGAAAACTATTATGATAAATTTCTTCAGTAAATTAAGAAATTTCTTTAAAAATGATCTGACTATACACAAATTCTGTACATGGGAATTGTGCATGAATTCTGTGCATGGGAATATTACACAGGGATTGGGGAAGGGAGATTAGTCTTTATTATTTTGTTCCTTCTCAATCACAAGATTCCCTCAGCTGAAAAATACTTTACAAAATAATTGCAATAATAACATACATAACTCTTAAGACAGGCTCAACATTAATTGTTAAACATCTTCAAAGCTCTTGAAAAGAGATAATCCATATTGGCTACAGGCAACTAAATATTACAATTTTGCTTCAGCTACCTGATTTGATTTGTATTTTTAATATGTTTACAGTGTTGAGTAAATATAATATCTTAACCCTGGACTTAACTTGGGACTGTTTTACAATGCTATATATTCAGGTAGCCAGGCTTGATTTATTTTCCACTCTTGCCCTGGCATAATTTAGTGCCTGTAATGACAGCTAACAGTGGGCAATGTTCATTTTGAAATGAAAATGAAGACATTTCGTGCTTCACTTAGTGACCAAAGAAGAAGTGAAGTCATAAGCCCACCATAGTCACATCCTGTTTTACTTAGTAGCTGCAATGCTTAGTAATTGTCAGTCACAATTGTGGTTGTTAGCAAAAACTACAATATGAGTTGTGAAGATAAAAATGTTCATTTTTCCTTCTTTTATCAAAAACATTTTTGATGAATAGGGGGACTTTCCTGAAAGATGGAGAAGATTGCACTGTGTTTTCTATTTTTCAACATTGCTCCTGTCAAGCTTTTGAAGAGCTTTTTGGTGGGCTCCTGGGAACTCAGTTGTCAGAAGTAACATTTGAAAAGGGAGTGGTAGCAATATAAATACTCATGGCAGGTATTCATCAGCACTGTCTATTATGCCAAGCTTTGACTTATAGTGTACCCAATTTCTACTGAAAAGGGGGCTTCTGATTTTTAAATTTGTTCTTGGGTCCTATAGAATTTCTTATGGTGAAATTTCTGAGGCTATTTTATTATAACATTGTTGTAGAAGAAGTTGGTGATATTCCATTATCATTATTCGAAGTCTACTAATCATGTCATAAACTTGTTTGGTTTTCTTCTTCATAATTTGAACCCTACCCAGTGGCTTGGGAATTGTAAAGGTAGCATCTAATTATGTATAAGATACTGAACTGTGCTGTTGTTTGTGGTTGGGCTGTTATAATTTCTTCCAGGTTTAAGCCATCCAAATTGTAAGTTCTTGTAGTCTTATTTATTTATTTATTTAATCCCATTTATATCCCGCCCTTCTCCAAAGACTCAGGGCGGGCGGCTTACAATTTAAAGCACAAATCAATGTGCTTAGCAATAGCCTTCATTCTATGTATATGCCTGCTTATTAGGGCTTTCGCCCCCCCCTTCCAAGCGGCATTATTACAAAGTCAGCTTATTGCCCCCAACAATCTGGGTCCTCATTTTACCTACCTCAGAAGGATGGAAGGCTGAGTCAACCTTGAGCCTGGTGGGACTCGAACCTGCACTAATTGCAGGCAGCTGGTGTTACTTAAGGAGGCATTAGCCCACTGCTCCACCAAGGGGCACTAAGTGGGGCACTTAGTGGGGCACTAAGTCTTGTGCTTAGTGCCCCACTAACAAATGGTACCATGGTTTAATTTATTTTCCTTTTGGGGGGGCAATTTTTATTCACAAACCTTAATATTTTGTAACCTTTTCCAATTCTTTGTCTTCATCATAACTGTATCATGTTTTCAATTTCGCCTTCATTTGGCGAATATAAAAAAGACGGGAGATTTTTTTACCTTCCTTGGAAAATTTGTATTTATAGTTTATCTCATTTAGCATCTTTGTCGATGAAATCATCACCAAATTGAATAACAGAAAATCTTGAACCCCCTCTTTTATTTTGACTTCACCTTATTTATCAGCATAAAGGGCTAACTCAGTCCTAGTGCTTCTATTGTCTTTGTTTTGTATAAAACAGGATATTTTGACTGACATCAAACATCATCATATTTTTCATGATTCTACTTTGTGGAAATTGTTACATGCTTTATTGTAATCAATCTAAAAGATCCATGTTGGTATAGTGGTTAAGACGCCAGGCTAGAAAGTGCAGGATTGTGAATTCTAACCACATCTTAGGCACAAATCCAACTGGGTGATCTTGAATCAGTTACTCTCTCACAGCCCTCGGAAGAAGGAAGCAATGGCAAACCACTTCCTAAAAGCCTGGAATACTCTATTAACTTGACAATTATCATCCACTTAGAAGCTCAGCTAATTTTTTGTTGTTGTTCTGTTCAATTGTGTCCAATTCTTGGAGACTGCCTGGCCAAGTCCCTGCAGTTTTCTTGAAAAGGTTTTTCAGAAGTGGTTTGTCATTGCTTCCTTCCCAGGCCTGAAACAAAGCAACAGGCACAGGTTCACGCAGGTAGCTTTGTGTCCAGAGTGGGAGTAGATGTTATAGTATCCTGAGTTTCTAGCCTGATGCCTTAACCACTACTAAACTGGTTCTCTCAAGTAATCAGAAGAGTCTATAAGTATTGTACATAAAATTTTTAATCATGGGGTTTAAATCTTCAGTTATTTTACCTTACTTTGATGTAGAGGCAGAAAAACTGGTGCCATATCCATATTTGGAATGTTATGCTCTATCAATGCCACCTTGGCTAATGGGAAGGGATTGTGGGTTTACTGTACCTATGGTTGAATGCTTGCAAATTGCAGAGATTTATAGAATAGTGTGATCTTTAGTCAGGGATCTTTGGATTCTGACTAAAGCTGTTGGATTACAACTCCATGTTGTCCAGAGTTGATGAAACTTAGAGTTTATAAAATTTGGAATTCCTAATTTTAGCCCTATTCACAGTGTATCATTGTTCCATTAGCTTTAGTCTTACCCTTGAATGAAAGAGAAAAATAGCTTTAAATTGAGATTGTTAATTCCTCTTTTATTGCTGGTTTGTTATTATTGAATTTCATTCGTTGGTTTTTATAGCTTCTTGAACAATCTTTCTAAGTTTTCCTTATTATCATGCAACTCCCTAACTGCAGTGATGTTGAAATAAATCGGAATACCTTCTGAAATTATTCCTGTTTGTTTTGGAAATGTTTTATATATCACAGTAGAAGATGTGTCAAACAATGCATCATTAAAAAGTTGTTTATGTGGTAAAAATTTAACTCATTTTAAAGATTCTCAGCTTAATTTTTATATAAGAAATATCAAAGTGGTGTGCTGTTTAAATCATCCAGTCAGAACTGATTAAGCTAGTTACTGTGCAGTTAAATGAATTTTTGACATTCCTATTTCAAGTGAAGGGATCCAACTTTAATTAATGAATCTACATAATATAGTGTATGAAAAACAGTGCCACTGTTAGCCTGAGTTGCATTGCTGCATTCATTTTAAATATCATTGAGAAGCGTGATAGTTATGTATGAAACTATGATATTAGACCAATTTATAAGAAAGAAATCTAGAGAATTGGAACTTCCACTCACACAGACACATATCATGTGCATAAGACAGAATCAGTTATTAATCTGAGTAGTATAATATAAATAATATAAGTAGTATAGTAGGAGAACCAGTTTGGAAGTGTGTATAATTTCTGCCTTGAATTCATTAGGTCAGGGAGATGCAAACCTTTTGAGCTAGTAGATAACTTTCAGTGCTCTCATAAAAACAGTTCTCATAAAAACATTTCTTACGAATGACAGGTATTATTGCCAAATGGCTTCATAGTGGTCCTGGCCAATCTCAAAGGGTTCATTTGCCAATTAGTAAGGTTGTTCCCCATCTTTCCCTCTAGATCCCCCAAATAATTTCACTTACCTCCATTTTCTTTTGTTTTCTTTTGCCTTGCAACTGTTTTCATTCACTTCTTGGAATGCCTAGATGTAGCTTTTAAGTCCAAACTTTTATTCTGGGAAATAAAATAATATTTTTTTAGCATCTCCATGCACGTGTGTATGCACATACACACAAATATGCATACATACACCACTACATGGGTGCTAAAGGAATGTACTCATTAAATCCAAATCACCTACACCTAAACCATTGCAGCATCCTCATCGCTTGGGCCAGAATCATTTATGAATAAAGTGGATGTTCTAGGTATGATATTTTCTGCTTTGGGATTTATTTTAATCCAAAAATGATGATGGTATTATAGTGTCATCCTGCTTCCCAATATATAACATATTATAGAGTGTGGCCTATCATAGCTGTATCATTCTCAGTCAGGTCAACTTCCAGTTCCAAGTTGTCCAGTTCCAAGTTCATGATTATCCAGCTTCCAAAGCTGGAAGTTCTGTAATAAGAATAAAGTTAAAGTGCTATGTGATGCCCTTAATATCTTTCTCTCGTGCTTTGGGGTTAGCAGGTGTAATCATCATGTTTCCAACAAGTATTTCTTCCATATTGCTTATTATCTAAATGTGTTGGCTTCTAGATGGATTGTTTTCAATGAAAGCAATGCTCTTCTGTTAGCGTTAATTGAAAGGGTACTGGTGCATGATCAGATATAGTATTGGTTGTATTATCCTTGACTCACTGAAGTAGACTAGTTGCTGCTATTAAAATCAAGTGTGTAAAAGAAAACAAAATCTACAGAAAATATCTCATTCAAAGGGCAATTGTATGGAAGCAATAATAATAAGAATCAATGCAGTTGCTCTGTTACAATCAAAGCCTTGGCAGATTATTTCAGCCAGAACTGTAAAATATTTCTCTTTTGTACATTTATCCTCTCCCGTAAGCTCCACTGGGAGAAACTGACTAAACTACCCTTAGGATGGTGTATCTCTTGACTTATTTGGGGGTAAATGTTGAACAACTGAAAATGTTAAAGATCCTGCTGACCAATGACAGCTGTTGGCATTTCCTTGACACCACCACCCAGAATTAATATTACACTGAGATATGTCCTCTAGTTGCCTTAAAGTTCTCTCCCCTGCTCCCAGGAGAAAGAAGTTTCCGGTTTCATTTTGAGGAAATTTCTAATTTTTGCTGTTCCTAGCTGATTTGATTTGCAAAGTGGTAGACTTGTTATTGTTCGTGTCACTCTCCATCTGATGTGGAAAAGGCTCACCATAGAAATGCCTTTCTGATGTGTCTTCCTTTGAGACTGACTTGAAGTCTGGGAATCCAGGCAGGCTGCAGATTGCTGGTCATATCAGGGCTTTTTTTCCTCATAGAATGCTCAGAACGGAGTTCCGGCACCTTTTTTGGATGGAACCTTGTAGGGTAGGCAAGGCGGGTTGTATGATATGTGTGAGTTCCGGCACCTTTTTCCTTTACAAAAAAAGCATTGGACATAATTATTGCCAAGACAAGATGCTCCCTCCTGTTGCCCAGTCACTTCATAACTAAAGTGATTTTTTTAAAAAAATGCTTCATTGCACCTATAAGAAATTAAGTGAAAATGTCTTATCTTGAAAAGAAGCAAAACCGAAAGCTCTTCTTTATAACAATGATAAAATAATGAATATTGCTTTCTGTGGGATCTTGACAATCTTTTACGTTTCTGGACCAGCAGCTTGCTATACTGCTGCAAACTTCCTCCTCTGATGAAAAGCCACTCAATAATTAAGCCCATTTCCATGCCAATTTCTATAATATAAAAATTATGAATGGATGTACTGAACATTTCAGTAAAGTCTTGTTGTGGGGAAAAATATCCACAAATAAAGAATCAAAGCATTCAGATATGGACACAGTGAAGCATTTTTATTGATACAGAAAACTGGATTGATCACTGAGCTCCTTGCCAATGAAACACAGAAGAGTCCCAAAGACCTGCAAATTTACAGATTATATACCCCTAGAAATGATATGAAAGGATTACAAAGGCAATGCAAATTAAGACATGACCATTATAGTTGAAATGCAGCATCTGATAAGAACAAGGGGTGATCTTGCTAAGGGTTGCTAATCCTCTAAATTCTACTTTTCTAAGAAGGCTCCAAGACTACCCTTTTCTCTTGATTCTACCACCTTCTAACATAAGCAATATCCTTTCTTGTGTCCATTTACTGAGTCCTTTTACTCCCAAGGAAAAGACAGCAAGCTGGTTTTCGTTAGCTGTGTCCTCCCTTGCCAGGATCATTAGCTTGCCTGTTTCCTTTGCAGCACAATGCAAAATCCCTCACAGCAATCATGTATGTAAGGATAGGCTAAAATTTGTTCCCATCAATCCTCTTATGAGAACATGAAAATTGATGGCTCTATTCTCCCTACATGGTCTTACATGGAGAGAGAGAGAGACAATATGAATTTACAACAAAGAAACTGAGTTTCAGAACTCTAATAATGAGCTTCTGAGTCCTGGAATATTCACAAAATATTCTATATGGTAATGTTGCTCTGTAGTTTGTTTCTCCCTTTGCTTACTCAGAAACACCATTGCTATAAATTTCTCTCAGTCATTTTTACAGATCTGGAGGAAAAGTTAATATTGTGTAAAATGTGTGCCTTTAGCAATAACTTGTTAAGAGCAACTGAATATTGGTTTATCATATATAATTAGGCTTGAATACTAAATTATAGTGACACAGAAGGAAGATAGTTAAACGAAATCAAAATACAATCTCTATCTGAATATCTTCAGGGAATTTTTTTCAAAATGATTGGAAGGGACAGCCTTTATGGAACTAGACTACAGAAATGGAATCACTGTATAATTCAAAGCATATATAGTGAGAATCTAAAAATTATTTATTTCTGATTGGAAATTCTCAAGAAAATGTCAGAATATGCATATTTGGAATAGTGCTTATAAATTAATGATTTAATTAAACATAGGAAGACAAAGAATAAAAGTAGAGCATGTAAAGCTGGTGTGAAATGCTAATAATAATAATAATAATAATAATAATAATAATAATAATAATAATAATAATAATAATAATAATAATAAATTTGGAAGGGACCTTGGAGGTCATCTAGTCCAACCCCCTGCTCAGGCAGGAAACCCTATACCATTTCAGGCAAATGGCTGCCAGTTTCCTCTTAAAAACTTCCAGTGTTGGAGCATTCACAGCTTCTGGAGGCAGGTTGTTCCACTGGATAATTGTTCTAACTGTCAGGAAGTCTCTCCTTAGTTCTAGGTTGCTTCTCTCCTTGACTAGTTGCCATCCATTGCTTCTTGTCCTGCTTTCAGGTGCTTTGGAGAATAGCTTGAGTCCTTCTTCTTTATGGCAGCCCCTGAGATATTGGAACACTGCTATCATGTCACTCCTCACCCTTCTCTTCGTTAAACTACACATACCCAATTCCAGCAACCGTTCCCTATATGTTTTAGCCTCCAGTTCCCTAATCATCTTTGTTGCCCTTCTCTGTACCCTTTCTAGAGTCTCAACATCTTTTTTACATCGTGGTGACCAAAACTGGATGCAGTATTCCAGGTGTGACCTTACCAAAGCATTGTAAAATGGTATTAGTACTTCACGTGATCTTGATTCTATCCCTCTGTTAATGCAGGCTAGCACTGTGTTGGCTTTTTTGGCAGCTGCAGCACACTGCTGGCTCATATTGAAGTGATTGTTTACTAGGACTCCGAGATCCATCTCACAGTTACTACTATTGTGCAAGGTACCACCTATACTATACCTGTGCATTTGATTTTTCTTGTCTAACTGTAGAACCTTACTTTTTTCACCATTGAATTTCATTTTGTTAGATAGCACCCAGTCTGTCCAGATCCTCCTTTATTTTAAGCCTATCTTCTGAAGTGTTGGCTATTCCAACCAGCTTGGTGTCGTCTGCAAATTCGATGAGTTCCTCATCTATCCCCTCATCCAAATCATTGATGAAGATGTTGAAGAGCACTGGGCCCAGAACAGAGCCCTGGGGCACTCCACTACACACTTCCTTCCATATAGATGCAGTTCCATTGAGGACCACACGCTGAGTACGGCCTGTCAGCCAGCTACGAATGCATCTGGTGGTGATGCTATCTAACCCACATTTTTCTATCTTATCAAGTAGTAGGTTGTGATCTACTTTATCAAATGCCTTACTGAAGTCCTTAACATTTTTCTTGTTTTTTATATGTTGAAAGAAGCTTTTTTGTTATTTTTCACTTTGGTCACAAACCTTAGTTCATTTTGAGACTTAGCTTCCCTCACTTCATCTTTGCAGGCACGGGCTGTTTGCTGATATTCTGCCTTAGTTATGTGCCCCTCTTTCCACTTCTTATACTTGTCCTTTTTATCTTTCAATTTATCAAAGAGTTCTTTATGCAGCCATGCTGGTTTCATTTGAGAGCTGTTATTTTTCTTCTTTGTTACTATTGTGCTAGACTGGGCCTTTATTATCTCACTTTTCAAAATTTCCCAAGCTTTTTGAGTTGTTTTCCCCTTTGGGATTCTCATCCATTGAATTCTTCCCAAGGTCTCTCTAAGTTTATTGAAATTAGCTCTTTTAAAGTCCAAGACTCTAGTTTGGCTGTATTCTATTGCTTGTGCTTCCAGAATGTTGAATTCCAATATTGCATGATCACTCCCCCCCAAGGTTCCTGTGGCTTCAACACTTTCTATCATTTCATCTCTGTTAATCCCCTAGTTCCCTTCTCTACTTGTTGGGAGAGAAAGTTGTCTGCTAGGTTTGTCAGGAATCTGTTTGATCTTCCACTTGGTGCAGAGTTTGTCTCCCAGTTGATATCAGGGTAATTAAAGTCCCCCATTACTATTGTGATGTGCTTCCTACATACCTTAGTTAGCTGACTAGCAAAAAGTTCATCTATTTCCTCTGCTTGTTTGGGTGGCCTATAGTATACACCTATGGCAATGTCATTTTCTGTTTGATCTTCCACTTGGTGCAGAGTTTGTCTCCCAGTTGATATCAGGGTAATTAAAGTCCCCCATTACTATTGTGATGTGCTTCCTACATACCTTAGTTAGCTGACTAGCAAAAAGTTCATCTATTTCCTCTGCTTGTTTGGGTGGCCTATAGTATACACCTATGGCAATGTCATTTCCCCCCCTTTTATATTGACCCAAATGCATTCAAGTTTACAGTTTTCATCATTGTTGTGCTCTATTTCTGGGGAGATAAAGTTATTTCTTATATATAGAGCAACTCCTCCTCCTCTTTTGTTTAGTCTGTTTCTTTTAAATAATTTAAATCCCTCTAGCTGTGTGTTCCATTTGTGGATTTCATCCTACAATGTTTCCATAATGGCAAGAATATCATATCCGCCCTCATTTACCTGAATTTCTAGTTCACCCTGCTTACTGTTCATACTCTGCACATTAGTGTATAGACATTTGAGTCCTTTATGACTGACCCTGTGTTTACTTGCTACATAACTTGAATGGTGCCTGAGTTCCCCTATTTTCTTAGATTGCCGGGGACAGTGATGTTCTGTATCAATTAACTCACTGTCCCTGTTGTTTAGTTTAAATGTTCCTCCAGAAAAACTGTGAATTTATTGCCAAGTAACTCAGTCCCTTTCTTGGATGGATGTAGACCATCTCTTTTGTACATTTTTTCATTGGATCAGCTACAGACATCGTGACTAATATAACCAAAGCCTTCTCCTTTACACCACTCCTTTAGCCACATATTAAATTCTGCTATACGCTGGCCTTTTCCATTTTGCTCCTTATACACTGGTAAGACCTCTGAAAAAGTGAGCCTACAGCCTGTTCTGCTGAGTTCCTGCCCCAAGCTCTGGAAATCATTCTGCACGCAGAGTACATCCTTTTGGGACAGATCGTTACTGCCAAGATGTACAATAGCATCCACATCACAGTCATTGCTGGCATTGTTGACTATTTTGAAAATACGCTTCTTGTCCCTACTGGCAGTAGCACCTGGAAGACACCTGACCTCTTTTGAAACCGCTGTATCCTTTCTTAAATTTACATCCCTTATAATTGAATCACCAACCAGAAGGTGGCTTCTCTTTTTGGGTACCTTTCTTTTCTTGCATGACTGATGTGTAATACCTGATTCGCACTTCTCCCGGTCAAAAACAAGTTCATCTCAGACCATGGTCTCCTGCTTATTTGACTTATCATCACAACTACCTTGACCCTGTTTCCTTAATGTCCCTATTAAGGTCAGCAAGAGCACTGTATCTGTTATGCAGGGACACAGAGAAAGCTTTGGGTTTATGGTTCACAGCTCTCACCCTGCCAGATCCAATGGCTGTCCACACTGCCCTTCTCCTGCAGGATCTTTGCGGTAGAGGGGGCTGATAGCGCGGACGCTCAGTAGAGTAGAAGGGCTGAGCTGAACACCTAATTTCTGCCTGAAGAGCACAGATTACAGACCCTAGATAAATAATCTGTCCTTGTAGATTAGTGATTTGTGTACAGATAGGACATTTTCCCAGTTTGAAAAGAGTGCTGCAAAAGACAGCTGCAAAACAAGTGTTGCACTGAACTAAGCCAGACATGCTGAGATGAAAGGAATCTCAGATGCACTTGCCCTGAATGTACCACCACTAATTTAGATTTTTAGTTATGTGAAAAAAGGGACCAATCAGCAAGGGCTTAGCTTCTTTGCTCCTCACCCACCTTAACTCACAGTATTGTAGCTTTTCCCGGCAGCCTCTGGCAGTTTAAAAGCAAAGAGGGTCCAATCAGCAAGGACTTAGCTACTTTGCTCCTCACCCACCTTAACTCACAGTATTGAATTTTGGCAATACAATATTTGGCAATACAGTCAGAATTTTGGCAAAAATACTCCATCCTGTTCCTTCCTTCCTCTTCTTGTAATGCTTTTGCATAAGTTGATGAGAATCCCATGTCTTCCGATTATTAACTTTGTTATGGTTACTTAACTTGTTAAACCACAAGTCATGTCTTAGAAATTGAACTGTAAGCTTTATGTAGCTTAGCACAGCCTATACTGACTGATAATATCTCCTTTAGGCAAGGATTCCCAACTGGGGGTGTTCGCACCCCCTGGGGGTACATGACGATATTCCAGGGGATGCAAAAACTTGGGTTTTCAAAAACTATAGTGTATATGCATAATTTGTTACCATTATTTCAAACTTTTGTAAGGGGTGCGAGAATATATTAGAAGCATTCTAGGGGTGCGGGGTATATAAAAGGTTGGGAACCACTGCCTTAAGGTTTCAGACAGGAAATTTTCTCAGTTCTCTTTTAAGAAGCCAAAGATGTCTTCCAATGATCTATTACATGGGTGTCAAACTTGCTGCATCACATGACGTGTCGCAACATATTGTGACTTTTTTTGCATTGCCAGAGCTGGGGTAGGCACTGCCTCGATGTGATGCAACCGGTCCGTGGGCCGGCAGTTTGACACCCCTGATCTATGACCTGTATTGAGCACACTCATTGCTCTCTGGCCTTTCTAGCTTTGCTACCCTTAAGATTCTTTATTTTTAGAGTTTCTGTAGATCTTTCAGTTCCCCTAAAATGCAGACCCAATTTCTTTCTTTATAAAACCAGCAGTTTCATTTTCATAAAGTTAAACATTCAAATAGTGGATTTATTATTAATTTATCTCCCCCCCACAGCACATTTTCAGCCTTTCTTAGTAGTTTTTTTTTTTGTAACACTGAGAATGTTACAATTAAAGACAAAAAAATGGTGTTTGGGTATTTGACAGGTGGTCTGAAGGGGATCAGGAGAGATGAATCACCCTTGTCATCCACCTGTGAATCTCTCTGTTGCTGAAACAGATTTATATTGTGTCGAGAGAACTTTGTTGGCTGCATAAGCACGATGGAGAGGAAGAACTCAAGGTGACCACCATTGAGTCTCATGCTCAGGATGAAGGGCGCTCTCCTGCTGTGCCCTCGTTCCAGTCATGTCCAAGATGAGCTTTTGATGAAGCTTTTACTCTATAGATGCTTTTTAAATGATTTTAATCATTAGAGCACAGCAAGGCATCTCAACTTTTTTCTCAGCAAGTGTTGTCAATATATAGGTAGACTTTTTGTAAAGAAAAAAAAAGAATGTTAGTAAAGCAATGAAGGGAATATGTCAGCAAACGAACTATTGAAAGATAAGAAAAGAGCAACTGAACTGAAAATAACTGAGGAAAGTAGGGTTATGTCAACCTTATTCCACTTAGTTAAGAATGTCTTTTTGCCTCAGTAGTTTGTTTAATGGCTGTCTGCTCATACATCCCAAGAAAGATTTAAAAAGTGAAGATGTTCTGTACCAGCCTGCTACCGGCCCTGCAGAAAAAGCAGGGTCAACCCCTTTACAAACGGCAAGAGGCTGGAATTATGCCTGCCAAATTTATAGCTACAAAAACAAACAAGACACGAACCAAGAAACAGGAGCTTTAAGAAACATGAACCATCCGAGCGGTTGCCTTCAACAAACCAGCCCTCCCGTACATTCCCCTTATATAGAGTTCAGAGCGTGGCTTCTCTCTGCCTCCTTCCGAGAAGCCCCATTGCCTTCCTCTGTTTACTCCTAATTGACTGCCTCCTGCGTTGGGCGTCCTTGAACAGGGCCAGCTGTGGGTCATCTTCATCCACACTGTCAGGCTCACACAGCTGGGTCTCCGTGGTGACCAAGTGGGAGGGGCCTGGCTGAGGGCTATCATCAGCAAGATCTTCAACCCCCTCAGCAAGGTCTTCAACACCCCCCTCCTCCTCTGAGTCGTCCGACCCAACTGCCGAACCCACAGGCTGACCCTGAATCACAACAGAAGATGACAGCCCCCAACGATACACAAGGACACATTAAAAAAAAGGACGGGGCTTTGATTGCATGACTGTGGACCTCCTCCCAGGCACCCTCATGAGAGTAATAATTCTTAACTCTAAATCTGAAAATACACATATTTCTTTATTTTCCTTGAAGAAAAGATAAGCGTGTGTGCCCTGCAATCTGACACATAGATTTCCCAGAAAGGGCAAAATGACCAGGTCACAGAATCATTGTCAGACTAAAAATCCAAATCAAAGTATTCCACAAAGATACTTGGGATACTCCCTTGAACATCTGAAGGAAAGGGGCCAAGATAGTAATCAAACCTCCTGTATTGGCTGATGAAGTATTTATTATTTTTAGCCTCTGATGTTATGCCTGCTATATGGAATTGATATTGGTCAGTTTCAGGATGTGGAGGGGTTTGATGTTCACTACCCAGAGTCATGAATTATGAATTGGGCATCCTTATAAATTCTATAAATAAGTAAATTTTCATTTAAAAGTTTGATGGAATATCAGTTTTCTTTTTTTGTAGGAGATATGATTAAAATGGGCAGCACACAAGAGAATACAATCAAAATCATACTGTAGGTGTGGATTTCAGTTCAGTTCAGAAAAAAATAATTGAATATGCTTGGCCCTTTTGTTTTTCTGACAAAACAATTTAGATTCGTATAATGTTCATTTAGTGATTGATTTATATCCTAGTGTTCTGTTGAAAGGGTAGAATTATACAATTAAATAGTTTTCCTTCAAGTAAACATTACATTGAAAAGTTTGAATGTTTGCAAGCAAACTTTAAAAAAGTTTGTTAGTGAAAACTTAATGCTATGTTCCCATCATGTAAAATATTTATTGTGAAGCTTTCTTTCTGTATAGATAAGTTAATCTAGATCTATTTTCGATGAGGATCATTGTGGTTGGGGGAGAAACATCTTAAAACTTTCTTTCAGCCCACTGATTTATATAAATTCCATCCCCTTCTTTGAATATTCTAGAATAACAGCTGGAACCATACTCTGAGATTTTATTATTATTATTATTTTAAAAAGTAAACATTTCTGGTGGGGGATTAGATAATGCCCTATGTAATAATGGTGGCCCTAATTCATATTAGGGAAAATATTTGCTTTGATTGGGGAAAAATAGCAGCTGCATTGTTCATAATTTACATTTCTTGCAGGTTGTCTTTTAAATGTCATATATATATGCACACATATATGTGTGTGTGTGTGTTTTCTGAGGTTTTCGCAGGTGTTTGTATGTGGATCTTTGGTCATATTTGTGTGTGTATGTATATATGTGTATGTATATGTATATATATATATATATATATATATATATATATATATATATATATGTGTGTGTGTGTGTGTGTGTGTGTGTGTGTGTGTGTGTGTGTGTATGTACTGTATGTATGTATGTATGTATGTATGTATGGGCATATATATATATGGCTGACTGATGAAAACAAATAAGTTTGAAATGCATATCAGTCTCCCTTTAATTCTTTGTTAGCAATCTAAAATTTACACAAATATGAGCTGTCACTGTTGTGACTACTTCCTGTCGATGTTCTTCGGTTAGACTGAAACAGGAAATAAAGATTTGTCCCATGTTTGGGGCCTAACAAGGTAATCTAAATAGTTAACAAGCATTTAACATATATATATGTGTGTGTGTGTGTGTGTGTGTATATATATATATGTATAGGCATATATATATATATATGTGTGTATGTGTGTGTATGTATGCATACACACACATATATACATATATATACACACATATATACATACACACATATATATACATATATACACATATATACATACAGTATATATACATATACACGTCTGTGTGTGTATACACACATATACTGGAGATATATATGGCATTTAAAAGACAACCTGCAAGAAATGTAAATTCTGTACAATGCAGCTGATATTTTTCCCCAATGAAAGCAAATATGGAACATTTATATATATATATATATATATATATATATATATATATATATATATATATATATATATATATATATATATATATATAAAAGCTAACAGAGCGAGAGAGACCTTGTGGCTTAGAGTCAAATAACACTGCCTCATATGCAATCAGCCCTGGTTCGAATCTCAGATGGGTATAGCTGGCTGATGACGACTAACAAGTCAGAAATGCATCTCAGTTTCCCTTTAATTCTTTGTTAGTAATTTACACAAATTAGTTAGTAATTTACACAGAATATATATATATATATATATATATATATATATATATATATATATATATATATATATATATATATATATATATATATATGTTTCAAATGTTAACTCTTTAGATTACCTTGCTAGGCCCCAAACATGGGGCAAATCTTTATTTCCTGTTTTCAGCCTATCTTGAAGGCTATCGAACAGGCAGTAGTCACACCGGACAATTCCTATATTTGTGTAAATTACTAACAAAGAATTAAAGGGAAACTGAAATGCATTTCTGACTCATTAGTCGTCATCAGAAGGGTATGGCTGGCTGATGACGACTAATGAGTCAGAAATGCATTTCAGTTTCCCTTTAATTCTTTGTTAGTAATTTACACAAATATATATATATATATATATATATATATATATATATATATATATATATATATATATATATATATATATATATATATATATATATATATATATATATATTCTGTTGTTAAAATGTTCAATTTTGGCGATAGTTTTGGTTTTTTTTAAATCAATTTCATGTCCCGTGGCTTCAAAGTGTTGGACCAGGGATGAAGTTTGTTCTCCTTTTCTGAGTGAGTTTTTGTGCTCTTCAATGCGTGCACTTATTCTTCTGTTGGTCTGTCCGATGTATGTGGTGGGACAGGTGGAGCATGGGATTTCATATACTCCTTGGTTTTCTAAGCCAATTATGTCCTTGGGGTTTCTTAGGATGGTGGATATTTTTCTGTCTGTGTAGAATGCTGTTTTGATGTTGTGTTTTTGGAGGACCTTGCTGATTCTGTCTGTGGTCCCTTTTAAGTATGGGAGGAGGGCTTTGCCATTTTCTTGTTCTCTGTCTTGGGTTTTTGTGGGTGTCTCTCTTCGGATTAAGTTGGTAATCGTGTTTCTTTGGAATCCATTGGCTGTTAGTACATTAGTGAGAGTGTGTAGTTCGGTTTTTTGGTGTTGTTCGTCAGCTAGGTGTTTTGTTCTGGAGATGAGTGTCTTGGCTACGGAGTTGATCTGTGCTGGGTGGTGGTGTGAGAGTGCATTCAGATAGCGGTTTTTTTTTTTTTTTTTAATTGAAAAGTTTTATAAAATACAATTTTCCTTTAAAAAAACCCCCCTTCCCCCTCCCTCCTCCCCTCCCTACCTCCCCCCTATCTCCCCCCCTCCCCCTCCCCCTCCTCCCTCCCCTACCTCCCCCCCTCCACTTCCCCTCCTCCCCCCTCCCCCCCCCCCCGACTTCCCAGAGCAAAATACAAGGTATATATCTAAAAGGCAATCATAAACAATCATATACTAACAATTATAAACTCTAAAATCCATCACTCTCTAGCTTGTATATAGTAAACCAATCCTTAATAATACTAAATATATATAAAAAACTAAAATAAAAGAAAACTAGCATCATTCCCATCTATGTTCTTCCACAATTCACTATTACCTTAACATATTCTCATTTGCACATTAATAAATAGTTCTTACACAAATTAACCCACATTAACCCACAAAACTTTCTTCCTCTTCCTCTGTAGTAAGTTGTCCATTAATTCCAAATTAAAAAAAAAAAAATCTATTACCATACATAGCATCCCAAAACTTTTTTTTTTTTTTTTTTTAAAAAAAACACAACTACCACTTAACTATAAATATTTTGTGGAAGTTCCATAGATTTCTACTGGTCTTATTTTTTTTCCTTTTTTGAGCGTTTTAAGGCAGCACGCGTCACCCTCTGTTCTCTAAGATCATCCAAAAGAGTTGCAGCTTGAACTCCTCCTGTACCCTTCTCGTCTATCTGTGCATCTTCATCCTCTTGATGTTCTCCTTCTCCAGATCCCTCTGCAGCTTCCAGAAGTGTTGATGGGGTTACTTTCAAGACATTATTATAAAAATCATGCGCTTGCTTCACATTACTCAAACAGTACCTTTTGCCATCATACATGAAGCTCAACCCAGCTGGGATCTCCCATCTGAACCTTATATCTCTTTGCTTGAGCTCTTGCACAAGAAATATAAAATCCTTCCTTCTCTTTAAAATCTTTGGAGGAATTTCTTTTAGAACCAAAACTTGTTGACCAGCAATCACAACTTTGGTATCGTAGGCAGCTTGTATAACTTCATCTCTAATTTCCCTTTTTACAAAATAAACCACCACATCTCTAGGCAACTTTCTCTGTTTAGCAATCCACGAATTCACACGAAACACTTTGTCCATACCTTGTTTTAATTCAGATGCTGGATGGTTCAATACTCCCTCTAAAGCCTCAGAAACCAGCTGCTTTAAATCTTCCTTAATATTCTCTTTTAGGCCTCTAATTCTCACAGCAAACTGCATCTGGTAAAATTGGGCCAAGCTCTGTTCACTGTCGATTTTGTCTTTTAAATCTTCAATTTCCAATACTTTTGCTTCTAATAAAGCATTCTTTTGAATCAAATCTTGCACTTGATCATCCAGCACCTCCACACATTTAGCAACTTTTTGCACTGAGGACAAAATGTCTACCTTCATTTCTCTAAGTTTCTGTTCCATCCTTTCTTCCATTCTCTGCTCCAATTTCTCCAATTTCTCCTCCATCTGTAGAAATTTAACACCCATTGACTCCAAAATTAACTGGGTATGTTTTTCAAGATCCTTCGATGTCAATACATCAGGAGAATGCAACGCCTGCAGCAATGATTGTTGTTGCACCGGAGAATTTCCAGCACTCCGAAAAGTTCTAGGGGGAGGTTTAGCCGCCATCTTTTACTTACAATTGTGACGCACTTTCACTTTAAGTTTTAAGCAAAGTCCATCAAGCTTGAGAGTAAAATAAAATCTTCTTCATCTCTTCATCTTTCCCTCTTGTACTGCTCTGCCTGCTCTTTCCCTTTCATAGTCTCTCCTTCAAGCAGGGATGGTCGCAGACGCCTGGCTCTGCTCCATGAAGTCCGGAGCAGAGACGCTAGCCAGCTGGGAGCAGCCCAGGCTACGGGGGAGTTCAATCCTTCAGCCGCCCAAGCTCCAAGCTCAGGCGGCCCCGGAGAACTCAACCCCCACCTGGGGGCTCACCCCCTCCTCTTCTCCCGAGGAGGGGGCTTCAGATACATCTTTCCATCTTCATGTGCAGTGATCCTATGCAATACAGTTATCATCATCATTAGTGAAGAAAAGAAGGTAGAATTTATTATTAAAATGTTTCACCTGATAAAAACATATGACAATCTATACCTGCAGTAATTCAATGTGTTCAATATGGATATTATTTTCACTTCAGCAATGTAGCAGTTCCATTCCCATTCATGTTTAGGCTAGGATGTTGCTATCCGGGTTTTTCCCCGCGTAGAACTAAAGGTGTAGGGGCGACGTTTCGACGGAATCTCATCCGTCATCATCAGGCTGGAGGCTTCTGCTTCCTTCTTCTGGGAGAAGCATGTGGCTGTTTGTTCCTCTTTTTTAAACTGCCAGAGGGGGTGTGTTCTGTGGTGGAGGTTGCTCTGATTGGGTGGGGGAGTAAGTGTGTTCTGATTGGGTGGGAGTGTGTTTTGAATGGTGGGTGTGTTCTGATTGGGTGGGGGTGTGTTTTGAGTGGATGGGCTGGTCTCAGCTGCCAGCCTTAGACCTGAGCTGGTGAGTTGTGCTGCTTTTGTTCAGCTTCGTGTTTGTGGTGGTGCCATGTTTTTATAGTGGGTGTCAGTTTGCTTATTGTGTGGTTCGGAGGGGTTTAAAGTGGCTGATGTTGCAGCTGTGGTTAGGTTTCTGTTTTGTGGTTGTGCCTCGTTATCATTGTGGGTTCGGATTTGCTTTTTGAATGGTTGTGTGGTGGTGATGTCATGTGTTATCATGAGTTTGGGTCTATCATTCTTGGTGGTTGGGACTCGTCTGTCAATCAAGGCAGGTTTCCAAATGGTTGGTAGGAGAGAGGTATCATCTCGTTTGTTTATGCTGTGGGGGCGTTTTTCTATCTCAATGGCTTCTCTGATTATTCTGTTGTTAAAATGTTCAATTTTGGCGATAGTTTTGGTTTTTTTAAAATCAATTTCATGTCCCATGGCTTCAAAGTGTTGGACCAGGGATGAAGTTTGTTCTCCTTTTCTGAGTGAGTTTTTGTGCTCTTCAATGCGTGCACTTATTCTTCTGTTGGTCTGTCCGATGTATGTGGTGGGACAGGTGGAGCATGGGATTTCGTATACTCCTTGGTTTTCTAAGCCAATTATGTCCTTGGGGTTTCTTAGGATGGTGGATATTTTTCTGTCTGTGTAGAATGCTGTTTTGATGTTGTGTTTTTGGAGGACCTTGCTGATTCTGTCTGTGGTCCCTTTTAAGTATGGGAGGAGGGCTTTGCCATTTTCTTGTTCTCTGTCTTGGGTTTTTGTGGGTGTCTCTCTTCGGATTAAGTTGGTAATCGTGT
This sequence comes from Vipera ursinii, assembly GCF_947247035.1. Classification (NCBI taxonomy): domain Eukaryota; kingdom Metazoa; phylum Chordata; class Lepidosauria; order Squamata; family Viperidae; genus Vipera; species Vipera ursinii. Next base: position 95,191,017 of record NC_139512.1, read on the forward strand.
TTCTTTGGAATCCATTGGCTGTTAGTACATTAGTGAGAGTGTGTAGTTCGGTTTTTTGGTGTTGTTCGTCAGCTAGGTGTTTTGTTCTGGAGATGAGTGTCTTGGCTACGGAGTTGATCTGTGCTGGGTGGTGGTGTGAGAGTGCATTCAGATAGCGGTTTGTGTGTGTTTTTTTATGGTAGATAGTGTGTCCTACGGAGCCGTTGGATTTCTTGTAGACTAAGACATCAAGGAAGGGAAGTTGATTGTTAGCTTCTGTTTCCATGGTGAATTGTATTTTGGGGTGTAGGCTATTGAGGTGTGTGAGGAAGTCATCCAGTTTTTCTTTGCCGTGTGGCCAGATTACGAAGGTGTCATCTACGTATCTGAGCCAGAGTTTGGGTTTGTGGTTGGATTTTTCTAGAGCGAGGGTTTCAAAGTGTTCCATGTAGAGGTTTGCGATGACAGGTGAAAGGGGTGATCCCATGGGTGCTCCTTCCATTTGTTTGTATCTTTGTCCATTGTAGATGAAGTATGTGTTAGATAGGCAGTGGTTGGTCAGATCTAGGATGTGTTTTGGGGGGTTGTATTTATTTCGGATAGCTGTCAAGGCTTCTTTGATTGGCACTTGGGTGAAGAGGGATACGACATCGAAGCTCACAAGTAGGTCACAGGGCTGTAAGTTTAGTTTACTTATGATCTCTATGAAATGGAATGAATCTTGTACGTGTGAGGTGATGGAATTTGCGTAAGGCTGTAGTTGTTTAGCAAGAAATTTGGCTAGATTTTGTAGAGGTGAGCCTATGGAGCTGACTATGGGTCTGAGTGGGGTTCCTTCTTTGTGTATCTTGGGCAGACCATAGAGCTTAGGACATCTGGATGATTTTTCTCTGGGAATGATTGTTTTCTGGATCTCTTCACTGATGGGGGTGGCTTTTATTTTGGATTTTGTGGTTTTTTCCAGGTAGGTGGTGGGATCTGTCTTGAGGAGTTTGTATGTGGAGTCTCGGAGTAGGTTGGATAATTTGGTATGGTAGTCAGATGAGTTCATTACCACCGTGGCGTTGCCTTTGTCTGCTGGCAGAATGATTATGCTGGTGTCATTTTTTAGGTTAAGTAGTGCTGTCTGTTCCTCTTTGGGTAAGTTGCTTTTGGGTGGTTTGCTGGTGCAGAGGATGTTGGTCACTTCGAGTCTGATTTTGTTGGTGTCATCAGGGTTAATTTTGGTCAGGCTGGATTCGACTCCGCATATAATGGTTTCCGTGGGAATGTGTTTGGGAGCGACTGCAAAATTAAATCCTTTAGACAGGACATTGGTTTCAGCTTTGGTGAGAATCCTATCTGAGATGTTGTGCACAGTTTGTTTCATGTGTTGCTGTGAGAGAGGAGGGGTTTGTTTCTGGCATTCCTTTAGTCTTCAGAGTTTATTGGTGTGTGTGTCTGTTTTGTAGGCAGTCTCTGTTTCAGCTCTCCAGACAGCGATTTGTTTGAATTTGTCCCAAAGTGTGGGGTGGATCTTGTTGCTGAGTTTGAGGTAAGATATTTGTTTTCTGAGGTTTCCGCGGGTGTTCGTAGGTGTTCGTATGTGGATCTTTGGTTATTCGGGTTTTTTCCCACGTAGAACTAAAGGTGTAGGGGCGACGTTTCGACGGAATCCCATCCGTCATCATCAGGCTGGAGGCTTCTGCTTCCTTCTTCTGGGAGAAGCATGTGGCTGTTTGTTCCTCTTTTTTAAACTGCCAGAGGGGGTGTGTTCTGTGGGTGGAGGTTGCTCTGATTGGGTGGGGGAGTAAGTGTGTTCTGATTGGGTGGGAGTGTGTTTTGAATGGTGGGTGTGTTCTGATTGGGTGGGGGTGTGTTTTGAGTGGGTGGGCTGGTCTCAGCTGCCAGCCTTAGACCTGAGTTGGTGAGTTGTGCTGTTTTTGTTCGGCTTCGTGTTTGTGGTGGTGCCATGTTTTTATAGTGGGTGTCAGTTTGCTTATTGTGTGGTTTGGAGGGGTTTAAAGTGGCTGATGTTGCAGCTGTGGTTAGGTTTCTGTTTTGTGGTTGTGCCTCGTTATCATTGTGGGTTCGGATTTGCTTTTTGAATGGTTGTGTGGTGGTGATGTCATGTGTTATCATGAGTTTGGGTCTATCATTCTTGGTGGTTGGGACTCGTCTGTCAATCAAGGCGGGTTTCCAAATGGTTGGTAGGCGAGAGGTATCATCTCGTTTGTTTATGCTGTGGGGGCGTTTTTCTATCTCAATGGCTTCTCTGATTATTCTGTTGTTAAAATGTTCAATTTTGGTGATAGTTTTGGTTTTTTTAAAATCAATTTCATGTCCCGTGGCTTCAAAGTGTTGGACCAGGGATGAAGTTTGTTCTCCTTTTCTGAGTGAGTTTTTGTGCTCTTCAATGCGTGCACTTACTGTATTCTTCTGTTGGTCTGTCCGATGTATGTGGTGGGACAGGTGGAGCATGGGATTTCGTATACTCCTTGGTTTTCTAAGCCAATTATGTCCTTGGGGTTTCTTAGGATGGTGGATATTTTTCTGTCTGTGTAGAATGCTGTTTTGATGTTGTGTTTTTGGAGGACCTTGCTGATTCTGTCTGTGGTCCCTTTTAAGTATGGGAGGAGGGCTTTGCCATTTTCTTGTTCTCTGTCTTGGGTTTTTGTGGGTGTCTCTCTTCGGATTAAGTTGCTTCTCCCAGAAGAAGGAAGCAGAAGCCTCCAGCCTGATGATGACGGATGGGATTCCGTCGAAATGTCACCCCTACACCTTTAGTTCTACGCGGGGAAAAACCCGAATAACCAAAGATCCACATACGAACACCCGCGGAAACCTCAGAAAACAAATATCTTACCTCTACGGGGAGGAAATCCACCAGCTAACTAGGACCTATGAAAAACTCAAAGTACGAAGAGCTTCCATTCTGTGTGACCTCACATTCCTATGCAACTGCCGAGATCAAAATTTAATCCCCACATCCTTCCAATTGAAATTCCACTCCAACTCTGCAGCCATCAAACGCATCCTGATAAGAACTGAACTGGCCCTAATCAGAAATGAACTACACACAAAAAGATTCCTCCTGGACCGAATCAACAGAGACCTCCTCACACTTCACCTCAAACTCAGCAACAAGATCCACCCCACACTTTGGGACAAATTCAAACAAATCGCTGTCT